>NC_056729.1:929327832-929642832 GCF_019279795.1 Protopterus annectens
CATTTCTGGGAACTAGGAACAAATTGGAATACACAATGTTCTCTTCCTGATCTGGTGAAACCCTTTCTATAGAGCCCTGTGATAACATATTTTCTAGGATGTGTTTAATGAGATAGTCTTGTTTTCTTATTACTTAGTTTTTGTAGATTTGAGAAGAGCTGTAGTTTCTAACTCTTGGAGATGATTTTTAGGATCCACTTCTTTGAACTAATTTCTAGCTCTTACTTGAGGCAAGATGCCATGCTGCCTCCTGTCATGGGGCAAAGGTAAGGACAGGAGGCGTGAAGGGGAAGAATCCAAAGTCAAACAAATTTTTGGGAGAAATAAAATTATGTTCTTGGTGAAGCTTTTCTCCCTGGTCCTTCATGGAAAAGGGGCTCAGTGTCTAGTCAGACTATTACAGTTAACAAATATAACTGATAAAATCAAATAAAAATAAATGCTGATATTTAATAAAATGAAAGTTATGTACTCACCATAAAGCTAGATCCACATTGCCCTATTTTCATCTGGTTCAACAGATGGGTCTCTGATCTGGTCTTGACAATTCCAAACGTGTGGATTCAGGACTCTGATTCCTCCTCTACCCATAATCCCTCTCTACCCCTCCCTGAATACCTCAGATTGAGTTTGTCCAATTAGTATCATGTTCCATTATTGAAAACTTTATGCCAAAAAATCCAAGCGTACATGTAATGAAGATACAACTGGTTGAGGGAGGTTTGCAAGACTCCTCAGAGTATCACCCATTCTTCAAGGTACCATAGGTGACAATTTGAAAAAGGGGAAAGAGGGAAGGAAGTTGAACCAGATGAAAATAGGATAATATGGATCTATCATTATGGTGAGTACATAAAAAGTTATGTACTCACCATAACGTTCTATCTGTGTTGTCCATTGTCATTCTTCCTCAACTTATAGGTTCGGATCCGATCCCTAGATCTAAATCGGCTGTTGCAAAAGCTCGTGGCAACCATAAAACTCTCAAGCTACTCCCTTACCCACAATGCACCAACCCCAAGTACCTCAGATCTTGTTTGCCAACTTCAGCAGAAAGAAGTACTGAATTACAGATAGAGAAGAGTATAACTGGAGTTATGTTCCAAAGAAGCGGCGTAATCAGAAAAACGTTCTGTCTTCCAGGAGACTACAGGGTAGTGGGTTGGTGGTAGGGGAAATGAAGAATGAAAATGGACAACCCAGATGGAATGTTATGGGGAGAACATAACTTCTTTCCCTAATGTTTTCAATTTTCATTCTGTCCTCAACTTATGGGACAGAGTCCCCAGCTACTTACATCCCCAGGTGGACTCAACAAAGGATATTCCTGAGCACCACTGAACCAAATGATGGTCTACCCCTGGAGACCATATCCAATTTGTAAACAGTAACAAATGTGAGGGGAGTACCCCAAGTACCTGCAGCAAAAATATCATCCATGGAAGCTCTAGACTGGAAGACTGATCAAGTAGCCATAGCTCTAGTGGAATGAACTTGTAATGCTTTCAATAAGGTAATGCCCAATTTGTTGTACATATAAGAAATAAGATCCATAAGCCATCTGGATAGAAATTTTGGCAACAGGCGTTCCTAGTTTTATGTCAGATAAATAGATAAATAACTGTTCAGTCTTTCTGATACTTTTTTTCTGTGGAGGTAAAAAATAATTGCCTGTGGACAGCCAATAAATGCAACATGTATTCACCATTGTTAGAAAACCTGGGGAAGAAACTGGCAAATTGACAGACTGATTAATATTAAACTCTAAAACCGCTTTAGGGAGAAATGAAGCATTAGTTCTTAAAGTGACTATGCCTTTGTGAAAGATCAAATAAGGCAGGTTTTGAAGACAAGGCCTGAACCTTTGAAACTCTTCTATAGCAGAAGTAATGGCTACTAGACAAATTGTTTTCCAAGAGAGATACTTTAGTTCACACTTAGCTGCTGGTTCAAAGAGTGGTTGAGTAAGCTGCTGCAAAACCAGATTAAGATCTCATGGGAGAGTAGGGTCTCTAAAAGGAGGTCTTAGGATCACAAAAGGATCATAGGAGGTTACTAGGCTAATGGCCCTGGGGCTCTTACAAGCCTAGCCAAGAGTTTATCCCCAAAAAAGAAACCACAGTCACCATCTGTCAGTGAGGGACACATGTGGAAACCCTGGGACAAATTTGTGGTTTCCCATGCACTCATCAAGGGTGCGCTTGAAGAGGGTCGTCAAGGTACTTTGACATATACGGGAAGTTTATTCCAGAGACTGGGCAGCCTCCGGAAGACAATCCTCTCTCTTCAGCAGGTTTTGCTGATGTTGCATATTAGATTTAGGCCTTTCGAGTGGGTAATGTGTGAGAAGTTAGACTTACAAATTTGGACCATCTCTAGTAGAGCAGGGTCTGATATTGCCTTGTAGGCAAGACACAGGTCACCTCTGAATAATCTGCACGATACCAAGTAGAGTGATAGTGATTTGAGCCTGTCCGTATAGGACAGGTGTTGGAGGCTTCTTTCTGTGAGGTATTTCTGTGGCCCTTCCAGTTGGTGCAGGTGTTTGGCAAGCTACATACCAAATGAGACGTTATACTCAATTACTGGCCTAATGAGGGAGGGATACAGATAGGTAATAATCTCCTTTTTCCTGGATGCAATCCCTTTACTTATGAGATGAACTGTGGAGAAGCTAACTCCATCTTTAAAAAGCATGGCTAAGAATTCAAGTATACTATGCAAAGGGGCTGAAAATGGATCAGCATTACTCTTGTGGCCCTAGTAAGCAAATCTTCTCCATTTACCGGAGTAAAGTTTACATGCTGACGGTTTATGTGAAGATAAAAATATCTGATAGACTGGAGAAGGGCAGCATAGGCTGTCTGGCTAATAATGAAATTGGAGAAGCCAGGTAGCCAGCTTGAAGTTCGGTATGTCTGTATGAATCATGCTTGTTGGATGAGACAGGAGGTCCGGAGTCCGATCCAGATTCCATGGTTGGTGCAGTAAGTGAGGACAAAGGAAGGGGAACCAAATATGTCGAGGGCAAAAAGGTGCACTAAAGATAACTTTGCTCTCCAACATGGCAGATCTCTGCAAAAACTTTGAAATTAGCAGGATAGGGGGTGTAAGCATAAAGAAGGCCGGGGGCCATTCGAACATAGAGCATCCCTCAGTGACTCCTACCATGGGGGGATAAGGGCAAAGTAGCTGCTGCATTTGTTGTTCAGGGAAGAAGTGAAAAGATCATAGCAAGGCTGGTCCCACTGACAAAAAATCATATCAACCACATTTTTGTTATGAGACCATTCATGAGGTAGAAGAATGCACCTGTTCAACTTGTCTATCATCACACTGGACTTCCCTGTAATGTGCATTAAGAGAAAGTGGTTGGATGAGATTGCCCACTGCCACACTCTGAGTACTTCTAGACACAAGGGTAAGATTTGGTTCCTCCCTGTTTGTTGATGTGCCAATCTACTGACATGTTGCCCGTTTGGACTGCAATCATTCCCAAGGGCAGAGCTTCTTGAAAGGCCTGCAATGCTAAAAGCACCAGTGACATGTAAATTGGCCTCTTTGGGGGCCATATGCCTTGGACTGTTTTCCTCAGGTAATGCCTCCCCAACCTTAACTGGGAAATAAACGTAGTCACTATGACCTTGGGTTGAGGAGGAAAGAACGGATGACCTTGTAGGACCTGTTCTGATTGAATCCACCACCTGACATCTCTCTTGTGAATCTGTGTAATACCTATCAGGGTTGACATAGGTTGGTAAAGTACTGACCATTGTGTGGCTAGCATCCACTGTAGAATCCTCATGTAAAATGTGCCTAAAGGTACTAGAGTTATTGCCGCTGCCATCAATCCCACAGCCAAGAACCAAGTGGGGAGAAACTTTGGTGCTGCAGATGATTTTCCTGACATATGTTTATAAGGTCTGAACTCTTAGAGGAGGCAGTGAAGCCATCATTGACTTTGTGATGAACAATGCTCCTATAAACTCCAACTTTTGAGTATGTTGTAAGTGAGACTTTTCATAGTTTATGGTTATCCCCAGATAAGAGCATGTCTGAATAACTTGATTTCTTGCCCCAATTACTTGATGTCTGGTCTGAGAGGTAATGACCAGTCATCTAGATATGGAAACACCCAGGATCTCTGCAGTCTCAAGTGAGCTGCCACTACTGCCATACATTTGGTGAACACCGTGGAGGCTTTGGTGAGACCAAAGGGCAGAACTCTGAATTGGTAGTGACTGTCTCCCAGCTGGAAGTGTAAATATCTTCTAGCTCATCTGTTCATCTTTCATGTGATAGTATGCTTCCTGAAGGTCTATCGAGTACATCCAGTCATCCTTGCTCAGAAATGGGAGAATGGACTGAACCATGGCCATCAAAAACTTGGTGCGTCAAACTGATTTGTTCACGTTGCTGAGATCCAAGATTGGTCTCCAGTCCCCTGTTTTCTATTGTCAGTAAAAAGAATCATGAGTATGTTCTGGATTCTATCTGGTCTGGTGGGACCTCTTGGATGACACTTTTTTTTCTAGCAGCTTTTGTATTTGAAGTGCTGTTTATTCTCTCTGAATGCGTGGAACATTGGGGATTTTTCTTGAGATTGGAGGAGAAAGGGAGAAAGGTATTATATAATCTCAGGAAATGATCCTTTGCACCTGTGTATCTGTTATCTCTAGCCTGGCTATCTGTTGCAGGGATAACTGACCTCCGATTGCCTCCACAGGGGGACAAACTGGGCCTCCTTTCAGGAGCACTGGAAGGGTCTGTCGAAAAAGGAATCTCTGGACCCTTGGATTTGTGGGCCACCTCTGCACCAAGGGCAGCATCTACCATTGGAGTTTCCCCTCTACCCCTGAAGGAACCTCCTCCATGTGTGCCGTGGAAAGGACCCCGGGACATTTTGAACCACATTTTCCCAGTACATTGCTAATTCCTGGAGGAGGATCTTTAAGGCGTGGAAAAGTGTACGCCAAAGGCAGACAGGGTTTTCCCATTTTTTTTTCACACCTGGATGGAGTGTCCTTACCTTTGGGGCCAAATAAAGACATTCCATCAAAGAAGGCATTGACAAAGACTTAAAGGGGTCCAGAAAATCACATAAGCGCATCCAGGTGTGCCTCCTTATGGAAACACCAGAACCCCATTGCCCTTGAGGTTCCTTTGACCTCATGCGAAATTAACCTCATAGAATAATTGGAAATTCATTGCAGGGTAGCCAACTGAGAGGTAAACACCTGTACCGCATATTAAATGGATCCTGAAAGGGTATCAGAGAGTTCCTTAACTAGGTCTCTCTGTCATCTAGTGAAAATGTGCCAAGTAGTTCAGAGACCTTAAGGCAAAGGTCAATGAAACAGACATACTTCCCAAACCTATCCATCGACCAAGACTCCTTATTTGAAGGATGGACAGTGGAACTCTCTTCAGATAGTTCCTTTATAGTGGCCACCATGACCATGGCACCAACAGGCACCCCTTTTGTCCAAAACGGTCTGTCCTCTCGTGCTGTTAAAATTATGTCTGGTCTCCAGGGAGATTGGTTTAATGGTGTCAGGGGTGTTCCATGCCAGTTGAGAAATCAAATCGGAGGTAATTGGCAGGCGGAGTCACTCGGGAGGTAAACAGGGCCAGTACCAAATGTCTCCAGGAACACAGACTCCTCCAATGAAGGGATGCCGAACTTCCAGCCACCTCTCTGTTTCAGGATTTCAAAGATGTATCCAAACTGGCCATATTCAGGAGGTGACCATGGCGACCCTTCACCTTCATCAAAGTCTGTATCTTCTATAACTGATTCTTTGTGAAAGTCTAAGTGCTTCCTCTTGCACATTCTCTTTGTAGGGACCTCTTCAGTGGGATGCTCCAGGAAGGTATCAGAAAAGATGGAAAGAGCCTGCTGGGAAGCCTGGGGTTTCAGTATTGGCTGTCCCTGCAGAGAGGGTAGATGAGACTCTAAGTGAACAGATGGCAAGTCTGTAGACTGAGGATCCAGGACCTCAAAGGCAGATCCCCCAGACAGGAACAGGACCGTGGATCTATATGGGAAAGCCTCAGGACCGAAGTCCCTCCCAAAAAGGAGAACTCCCCCCAAGGCTGTAGTCAAAGCCAAACTTACCCGTACCAAGGCCTCGAGGTGCAGAGATTGCTCTGAGAACTTCGCAGGTGACTGTGAAACCCCAGATCCAACAGAGCAGCTTCGGCTCTGAGAGGTCTCTGGATCCGATGTAACCGAACAGCTCAGAACAAGCTTCAGATCCGAGGATAAAGATTCTTGGATTCATTGCAGATGGGCCCAGATGATTCAGATCTAGTATCTCCAAGACTAAGTATGGAGTTAGAGGAGGAACTTGCTCAGGGGAAGTAGTGGAAGGCAGGATCTCCTGACCCAAATGGGTAGGAGCCAAAAGAACACTTGACATGCTCTGCACCGAGAGAATCCTTCTCATTAACCTCTTCACATCTTCTAATGTAAGACTCCTGGAAGAGGGAGTGGACACAAGGGAAGGAGACCTAGGTCTCTCCAAAAATGGAGAAGGAACCATGGATAGAATAGGGTCCACCAATATCTGGTCCTTGGATGGGGTGTGGAGATGAAGCATTTTTGGTGTCAGATCCAGTGAAGTCTGAGCCGATAAATATCCCTAGACCTCTTAAGCTGCAGATCCGATTGTGAAGTCAGAGCTGACGGCTCCTTAGTCAGATGTCATGGATCCAAGTGTGAAGTTGGATAAGACAATTCTGAAGTTCTCTTTTTAGGATCTGATGAGTTAATCAGATCTGAAAGACGTCACTTCTCTGATTTCCCAGATGATTTAGAAGAAGCTGTTGCGCTAACCGTGAGAAATGGTCTTTTTTTAGTTTTATCAGTGGAAGCTCCAGATAAGGCCTCAGGAAAAAGAAGAAAGTAACTCTTTAAAAATTAATTTATTCTTCTATTTTACCAGAGCTCTAGGGTTGAAGGAGTAGCAAATGAAGCAGTACTCCCGGAGGTGATGAGGTTCTAAACAGTAAACACATAAGAAGTATGTATCTGAAAGTATTTTATGATCACATTTAGTACATTTTTTAAACTAGCCAGTTTCTCTGCCATCCTGATATGGAGAACTGGAGAAAGGCATCTTAATAGAAATACCAAAGAAATATATTGAAACATTTTAATTTTTTTTTTTTTAAGAAAAAAGGGGAAAGACTACCAACAATGGTATTAAAAGAAAAAAATACACTCTAAAGTGTAAAAAAGGGAGAGAATACTAACAATAGTACTGAAGAAGTACAAGAGTACAAAAAAAGGAAAAAAATAGAAACGTTTTAGGCAAAAGGGTAAGTTTAAACAGCAATTAGACTAAAAAAGTAAGAAAACGATTTTTTAAAGAGAAAAAGGAATTCACTTATCTTAATTAAGAAGAGTTGCACAAGAGCACTGTAACATTGCGTCTTTCACTGGAAGTAACAAAAGAGATCTGAGATACTTGGGGTTGGTGCAGTGTGGGTAAGGGAGTAGCTCTAAAGTTTTCTGGTTGCCACGAGCTTTTGCAATGGCAGAGTCGGATCCGAGGGATCAGATCTGAACCAACAAGCTGAGGACAAAATGAAAACTGTCATCATCAGATATCTTCTACCTGATGATGTTCTTTTTTGCCTAATTCAACAGAACAGACAGATTCACTAGATACTGACTTCCTGGGAGGCATCAAGGAAAAATATCTCTATAAATGGCAGAGCCAAAGGAGGAGAGTTACATAAACTGTACATCCAGTTTATAATGAGACACTGAGGAGTGAACAGATGACCATGTTACAGCAGCACAAATGTCATCAATGAGCAGATTTTGTTAAAAACTGTGAAAGCTGCCAATGATCTTGGTGAATGAGCCGTTTTTTTTTTTAGATAATGGTAAACCCAGTTTCTCATGAACAACTAGAATACAGCTTGACAGCCACCTAGAAAGAGTGACTTTGGACACACCTCACCCTAACCTGACTTTGGAAAACACAACAAATAAATGATCGTATTTTCTTAAGTCCATTGTCCGGTTAAAGTAAAATCTAAACTGTTTATGAACATCAAGTAAATGTAATGTATAGTCTCCTTTTCTTGGAGAACCATGGGAAGAAAAATGTATGGATTGACTGATATTAGATTTAGAAGTCAACTGAGGAATAAAGGAAGGATTTGGTTTTAAAAAGACTATTTTTACGAAAAATCAGATAAGGAGGTTTGCAAGCAAGAGCCTATAATTCTGAAATTCTTATGGTTGAAGTGAATGCCACCAACAAGATTTTCCATGTTAAGTACTTAACATCTGCTGAGGCAGCTGGTTCAAAAGGGGATTGTGTAAGGGAAACGAACAAAAAAAACCAAGCAGTTGAACACTCCCAAGGTCGATTTATTCACCAACAATAGCGTAAGCGAAGTACAAAACCAAGCTTTCGGTGAGCTCAGTGTCTCACCTTCATCAGACAACATTTACAAGCCAGCCATCTTAGTTTATATACTAAACAATTAATTGGTTAATTACATTCAATTATCAAAAACCTATTTAATTAAAAAGTATATATGTATATATATGTATATACATATATCTAATATTTTAAAATGTCATCTTAAAAAATCATTTAATCACTAGTTAAAACATTTCATTAACTGTGTTCTAATTTACAGTATTAAAAACAACTTATAAAAGACATCAATAGAAAATAACTTAAAACACATACTATGTCGAGAATACTTTATAATAAATGAACTTGGGATTTATCCTACTCTATTGTTCAGCAACACTTTAAATCTAAACAACATTTACACGTGTTTTTAATAAATGGATATAACACATGAAAAGTGATGAAAGTACATACTACTCTAATCAAAACACTGTTTCAGTTGAAAGCCAAATAAGTTGCCTACCCATACATTGGGAAGAAATAAATAACCCTATAGACCTAAAGAAAAATACCCTAAGCCTATTATGTTTTAAATACATCTTATACCTTCTTACTGCTAAAATGTCCCATACACAAATAAGAAGGTAACCCCAAGAATACTCATCTTTTATTAGACAACAATTTCAAGACAGGAGCAATAGAGACATACTCATTTAAACCTGGGTTAGTATAATAAAGTTCATTTACTTCTAAATAAGTCTGCCAAGGACCACTTGTTTTAAATTCACAGTTTTAGGAAAGTCATTTGCTGACAATTTAACTGGTCCTTGGCAGACTTATTTAGAAGTAAATGAACTTTAAACCCAGGTTTAAATGAGTATGTCTCTATTGCTCCTGTCTTGAAATTGTTGTCTAATAAAAGATGAGTATTCTTTGCCTAAGAAGGTATAAGATGTATTTAAAACATAATAGGCTCAGGGTATTTTTCTTTAGGTCTATAGGGTTATTTATTTCTTCCCAATGTATGGGTAGGCAACTTATTTGGCTTGTTATATCAATTTATTAAAAACATGTGTAAATGTTGTTTAGATTTAAAGTGTTGCTGAACAATAGAGTAGGATAAATCCCAAGTTCATTTATTATAAAGTATTCTCGACATAGTATGTGTTTTAAGTTATTTTCTATTGATGTCTTTTATAAGTTGTTTTTAATACTGTAAATTAGAACACAGTTAATGAAATGTTTTAACTAGTGATTAAATGATTTTTTAAGATGACGTTTTAAAATATTAGATATATGTATATACATATATATACATATATACTTTTTAATTAAATAGGTTTTTGATAATTGAATGTAATTAACCAATTAAATGTTTAGTATATAAACTAAGATGGCAATGTTGTCTGATGAAGGTGAGACACTGAGCTCACCGTTCAACTGCTTGGTTTTTTTTTTGTTCGTTTCTCTAGTTTGTGACTTAGTGGCACGTTTTGGAACGGATTGTGTAAGGGCTTGTAATATCACTGTAATGGCTCAAGGTGGAAAAGGGCCTCTGACAGGAGGTCTGAGAAGAAAGCCTCCCTTGAGGAAAGCTTTAGAAATTTTCAGAGAGGCCATGGGTGCCTGACTATGACCAATGTAAAAATTTGTCATCACAGCTAACTGAACGTTTATGGTAGAGAAACTACAGCCTTTATGAGAGAGTTCTGACAAGAAACCCAGGACTGAAAGAAGAGGAACAGAAAAATGATCCAATCCCTTTTCTACATCCCAGAAAATAAATATTTTCCATTTACTTTGGTAAATCTTCCTGGTACTAGAGTTTTGGGAAGCTGTTAAAATGTCAACTACTCCTTTTGAAAACGTGGCATCTCTGGCCTTTGTTAAAATTGGAGCAACCATGCCATCAGATTCAGGGTGACTAGATCTGAAAGAGCGTAACCAGAAGAGTGACACACGAGATCTTGGCTGTGGGCCAGTGTCCAGGGACTGCATAAAAGATGAGGCCAATGAAATGGAAAACAAACATGTCGGGGCCGAAATGGAGCAGTGAGGAGTACCTTTACCTTACAACTCCTGGCTTTCTGAATGAACTTCCTGATTAAACAGATTGGGGGAAGGCACACAGAAGACCCAAGGGACAAATGTGGACCAAAGGCTCCCTCAGAAGCTGACCCTGACGACGGATGAGGACAAAGTAATACTGCACTTGTTGTTGAGGTGAGATGTGAACAGGTCACAGCAAGGTTGGCCCCAACAATGGAAGATTTCATTTGGTACTGATTGATTGAGGGACCACTCATGAGGCAGAAGAATGTTTCTGCTAAGTCTTTCAACTAGCACATTGGAAATCGTGGGGATGTGCACTGCTACAAGAAAGCAGTGGGAAGACATCGCCCACTGTCAAACTCTCATGGCTTCCCAACACAAGGGATATGATCTGGTTTTCTCTTGTTTCCTGATGTACCAGACTACTAACATATTGTCCGTCTGAATGGACATCATACCTTCCAATACAGAATCTTGAAATGTCTTCAACACCAATAGAACTGCTCTCATTTACTGAACGCCGATGTGACACACAGCCTCTTATCAAGTTTATAGATTTATTAGAGATTACTAGGCTAACGGCTTAAGGGCTCTTACAAGCCTAGACAATATAACCAGATTTTATCCAGTATATGGTCCCTATGGCAAGAGGATGGCAAGATTTTTGCCTGTGCATTGAGTACATTACAGATTGCCCCAACAACAAAGGACGCAGGTACTACCTCACGTGGAAACTTGCGAGTCTCCATCCATTTTCTTTAAACAAGAAACATTTTTATTAAATTATCACTTATAACCTAGGCAATCATATATTTATATAAATGTAAACAAACCATATTGACAAAATCACATCTGCAAGCATTTTACATCACAATCCGTACTGACATAATCCTAGCTGCAAACATTACACATCACTTATAATCTACCCCATCATTATCAGTCAAACATTACATAGCTCATTTAAGTCCTGCCTTCTTTTAGATCTCATTCTTCCCCTGTATATATTGTTCCACCAATTCCCATTTTTCCTATGTAATTTGCTCCTACCCTTTTTTAAAGATCCCAATTCCCGCTGTTTTATCTCTGTTACTATAATCTCTACTTCTAGTACAGTTGGTTTAGACTGATTTCCATTTTCTAGTAAATGCCCTTTTGGCAGTCACTATAATTAGACTCAGTAAGGCTTTACTATGTCTAGACAATTCCAATTCTGTATCATAGCTCAGAAAAATAATTTTGCTAGTTACAACAATTTGCTCACCCGGTATCCCTGACAGAGGCTCTACTTTAAAACATTGAAATTTCACTTACTCAAAATTCATACGGTTGAGATGTGGACAGCGAAACTTCAGAAAGCCAAACCTCCGGAATGCTGCAATTTCACTCTGGGAAACTAACCACTGGGCCACAATAGTCGGCTTTGCCCTGTTCTCTACTGTAGCGCGATCTTGGAGTTGGTATATTAAGTTAGGGGGGTGTGAGAGGCGAAGCCCCCCATGTCAGTAGGTTTAGTTTGCTTCCGTTCATATTGTAGTCATTGGTGGACAAGTGATTAATTTCCCAGAGTGAAATTTCAACAATCCGGGAGTTCGGCATTTTGAAGTTTCAGCATTGTCATCTGGCTGATTTGAAAGTCGACGTTCCAGTATGTCGACATTTTAAAGTAGACGCCTGGCAGAGTAGTCTGCAGGGAATATTTAAAGTCTGCCAACTCATTACACTCCCAGAAAATATGTTCCCAATTACCTCTTTCTTCCCCATCACACCTCCAACATTTGCTGTTTACTGGAAGAAAAATTCTCGGGAGTCTACTTGGAGTATAAAAATATCTATGAAAACATTTCCAAGCAAAAATCCTAAATCTTCTAGATTTTGTTGCATATTTAGGATACATATACATATCTTACTTTGTTTCTTTATGAATTGCTTATCCAATCTCTATTCCCAATCCTTTCTAACCTTCTCTGAATGATTCTTATAGTTATCATGCAATATTTTATACGCTCTACTAATTATTCCTTTTTTAACGGTGTGATATTCCCTACTCCGGGACAGTAATCAAGGAGTAATCTAGTGAGGGACGGCCACTAGGAACAAAAATGAACACAAAGTATTTTCAGATGCAGCTCTCTGTACCAAGCACAACTTCCCTTAACACACGGGGAGCACACTCCAGACCTGGGGCTGGACTCTCTGCATCTCTCCAGGCCCCAAACAAGACTCCACACTGACCACTTTGGAGCTCTGTGCCCCTGTTCCAAGTATCTGACATTTTCACACAAATACATGCCTAGGAAAGGCTGGCACAAATTTCCCAGCTGTGCCCTCTATGCCCAGACTATAAGCTAATTACACTGCCACCAGCCAGCTACTCTAAGGCTCTTACAAGGTACCCAATTATACTGAGTAAAATTAATACTAACACAAATGGTAGAGTTTGACCAAAGCATCAAGGCTTTCAGGAGCGACCCCAGTGTCACTAAAATAAGCATAAGTACTCTTAACATGTTAAAAGTATTCTCTAAAAGACCAGCCACAATAAAAGGTATAGGAATATTTAATAATAATAAAATAGAAAACATGAGAATACTGAATATCTAGTTACAGTAAACAAGTCACAAAAATCTCACCACGTTAATGGATGAAACCACCTCCTAATACAAAACGTAATCATGAGGCAAAACCAAGGAGGTGTTAGATATGGCAGTTAAAAAATAACTTGAGTTTAATGAAGTATGAGCGCTTTCGCGCTGCTTCCACAACGCTTCTTCAGATACAATAAAATAACATTTCAAAATACTTGTATTTAAGTCTCCATAAGCCAATAAAAATACTAAGAGTCGTCATATGACATATAAAACAATCAACTGACTCTTCAGTTAAATTAATCACCTGACCTAAACTCCAGCTTGTTAAATCCCAAATAACACATTCAGAAAAAAAACAAATATAAAACATTCAGCCTGTAATGCAAAGTTGAAAAGCTGGCATAATTAACATATTAAGTGCCTAAATAAAATATCCATGCATGTTTACATATAACAAACAGTTCTGATACTGTCAAAGGCATAATTATATTAACAGCACCCAGACACCCCAGATGGAAGTCATAAGAACAATCAAATAAACACATACAAAGCTGCTCAATAACCCCTTCAAGATGTAAACATAAGGCCTGCATCACTATGCCATTTCGGTTTAAATTTCTACAACTTTTCCATATAAAAACAACAAAGTTTGCAAAAAATACTTATATTCTCTCCCCCATGGCTTCCACTTAACACAACTTATGATTAATCAGCAAATATGTCTATTTCAAATGAGTTTGCATACACATGCCATTTCAAAATCAAGTTAAACAGTCCGTGCACGTAAATCTAATTAACAACCGTCTTGTGTATATAAAGAACAGCAAAATAAGCAAAAATACTTATATGGATACCCCCATGGCTTTACTAAGCACATTTTGTCATAAATCAACATGTTTATCTATTGTAAATGAATCTGCATTCTAATGCCTTTTCAAAGTCAGCTATTACAGTTTGTGCATACAGATTTGGAAAACATGGATCACCTCACTGAGCATACACTAATAGTTAAACCTTCCTATTATCCAACATGCTCATTGCACATGAAAAAAGTACTATTCTAATTTTTACTCTCCAAAAGCTCCACTTTTATGCCTAAGTTCATACAAACCAATTTCTGAATAAGTGTAAGCTTCCTTAGGTACAAAACTACCTGGGTTGTAAACAGCATTCAAAAGGAGAGTCTCTCTGTGAATTCATTACAGGATAGCTAGTGTAACTAGTGCCCTCTAGTGGTCAATAACAAATATGAATCAATCTCACTGAGCTAACTGAAAAAATGCTCATATAATGCAAAAAAAAAAAATATACTTGTAGATAAACTAATGAGAAAAAAGAAGAAACCTAAATTACAAAGCTGCATAAAAAGTTCATGTGCAAAAACATAGTTAAAAAATGCCTAAACCCCAGTATCACTAAAATAAGCATAAGTACCTCTTAACATGCTAAAAGCATTCTCTAAAAGGCCAGCCACAATAAAAGGTATAGAAATATTTAATAATAAATAATAAGACAGAAAACATGAGAATACTGAATATCTAGTTAGAATAAACATGAGATTTTCAATCCCAGGAGATATAAAAAATAACAGACAGATTTATACAGATACTATATCTTCCTGACTGACTAAATAATTACTGCTCCCTAGTTAAGTTACTTACTACAGCAAGGCAAGATAATAGGTTCATAGATTAGTACTAAGCTAACTGCCCTTGCAAGCCATTTTAAGTCTAGCCAATTATCCCTTGTGAGACTCAAACCCTGCACGTTGTGTTTGTAAGGCAAACACCTTAACCATTAGTCCACCCTCCCAACCCAATTAATGAGTGCTGAATTGCTTACTACAGCAAGGCAAGATCAGGTGTGTGGATGTGTGAGCTATCTGTCAGAGATCTTTCCTGTCAGGTTCCAAAAAACAAAGTGCTGCTATTTGAGTTTGGACATATCTCTCACTAATATCTAAAGAATAATTTCAGCGCCAGTTACAGAATGACATTATATCTGGTCACCTGACTCCGGTACAATGCACACCCAGAGCTTTGTTAAGATCTGTTGCAGCATCTGAAAGCTATAAAACAATTTCAAAAACTTCCACCCTTCCAGGGTAACAATTAGTTAACCTCTAAGAACATTACAGTAAAATTCCTAGTCTTCGTTTTCCCAGACATTTTTTCCTCTGGCCACAATCAGACCTGAAAGATAACATCTTTAAGGCCTAAAACAACCCATTTACTTTTCAACCCACTTTTAAAAATGAGATGGACTGAGATTAACTTCTTCCCCTCCAGAATTCTCTGTTAAAACATATACATTTAATCAGTTATAATAATACTGTCTGACATACGTGTATATCTCTCTTTTTTCCAGCAGGACCCACTGCTGATGTATTTTAACACATGCAACTTTACAAACACATTTTTAACACAAGCATCTGTAAAAATCACTGTGACAGTTAAATGAGAAAATTCTTTACAAAACTCCAGCTAGCTATGCTGGCATACATTAGATATGCACTGCCCTACTCTCAGTGGTATAGATGGCAATACCTCATATTATCACAAATGGCAGCTTCTGTTCTAGATTCTACTAAAAACTCCACCAATTCTGTTCTTTCATTTAGGACCCCATATTTCTTTCTCTTTGCCTATACTCTGATATCATTCCTCGATAGGGAAGGCAATCTCCATCCTGCGATCCAAATAAATTCTTGGCCTATTCCCATTACCTTTCCCTCTCTAGTTATTTGCTCCCAATACCTTAGTTCCTTTGCCGGTTTTCTCCAAAAACTTCTAGCCCCCTCTAGCCTATTGCCTGTATCCCTAATTGCAGTCATCCCTATCAGCAGAATCTCATTTCTCCATTCCCATGTTGGCTTAGTTCTAGACTACTTTCTGTTAATTTATGAATATAACATTCTCTATGATCATTGTTATTCTCCTTAAAGATCTGCAGCCAAAATCCCAGTCTCTCCTTTTTCTTGAGCTTACCCCCATTTCATCATCATCGCTTTCCACTTTGAATTATAGGTTTCTGCTTGTGCTAAGTACAGTGACTATAAAAAGTGCACACATCCCTGTTAAAATGCCAAGTTTTTGTGATATAAAAAATGAGACCACAATAAATCATTTCAAAACTTTTCCCACCTTTAATGTGACTTATAACTTGTACAATTTAATTGAAAAACAAACAACTCTGTTAGGGGAAAAATATAAAAAAATAAAAAAGCGTACAATAAGCTGGTTGCATAAGTGTGCACATCCTTAAACTTATACTTTGTTGAAGCACTTTTTGATTTAATTACAGCATTCAGTCGTCTTGGGTAGGAGTCTATCAGCATGGCACATCTTGACTTGGCAATATTTGCCCACTCTTCCTTCCAAAAGTGCTCCAAATCTGTCAGCTTGCAAGGGCATCTCTTGTGCACAGCTCTCTTCAGGTCACCCCACAGATTTTCTATTGGATTTAGGTCTGGGATCTGGCTGGGCCATTCTAAAACTTTACAAATTATTGGGAAATGGAGTTTATTATGTTGGAATCTAAGAACACTCTCTGTAATCATGTATTTTTTTATAAAATATTTGTAGACTACCCTTTTCTCCTTTGGGATGGCTCTCTACGCAATTTAAATGTCTGTATACTTTATCTTCACACCACTAAATCTTTTGGGAGTAAACAGTTTATTATGCTTTGTCTCGTGATTCTGGTATATCTTTGGCTGTTTTCTTCTTTTTCATGATTATACCAGATTTATTCACCAGGTTTTCTTCTGTGACAGCAGAAGAAGTTAGAGGAAGAACTTGTAGTGGGTTTGTAGTGGAAGGACGGACATCCTAACCTGAAGGGGTAGGAGCCAGTAAGATGCCCATCTGACTCTGCGCAGAGAGGATCTTCCACATCACTCTTTCCACATCTTCCTCCATCAAGCTTTGGGAAGACTGAGTGGAAACAACAGAGGAGGACCTGGGTCTGTGATACTCCAAAAATGGTGATAGCACCCTTTCAGGGCATTGGATCCACAGAAGGCGAGTATCTTGTTCTGGGTAAGTGAATGACACTTGAGCAAGTAGGGCTCTAAGTGGTTAGATCAGATACCTTTTTTATCGGATCCAAGAAGTCGGGTCCACCATTTTTTTCTTTTTTGGCTCCGAGGGTGAGGTCAGCTCCATCTTGGCTCTTATCTTGGTTGGCTCAGAAATGGTGGAGGATATAGAAGGTCCTGGAGAAGAAGTTTTTGACTGTTTAGATTTGGGAGATTGACTGCCAGATAAAGCCTGCATAAAGGCAGAAGGTAATAAACCATTTAGGATAAGGTTGTTTTCTTGCTCTAAAAGCACCCTGGGTTTAAATCCATGGCAAATGAAACAATCTTCCTGCAAACGTAAAGGCCCAAGGCAGTAAACACAAAGTGTGGGCACTGGACATAGGAAGCTTATGCCCAAATTTAATGCACTTTTTGAAGCCAGTGGTACCTTTTTCTGATATTGTATTGCAACAATTAAAAAAATCACTTAAAAAAGACTTTGTTTTGTTTTAGAAATAGTAAAAGGCAGTAGATGATGTACCAACTATGGTAGCAATAGACTACACTAGGTGTAGAAAAACAGAAAATTACTAGCAATTGTAATTTAACAGTAAAAAATGTATGGAAAAGGAAAGATAAAGTTAACTATCTTAATGGTAAAGAAATAATACAAAGAAAGTAAGGGATATTAGAAATATTAGAAAATGGAGAGTTTTATAAGATAGCAATAAACACATCTCAACAACTCGAGAGGTATGGTAAACCACGTCTTTCACTGAAAGCAGCAAATGAGATCTGGAGGTAACTTAGGGTTGGTACATTTTGGGTAAGGGAGAAGCTCGAGAGTTTTTGGTTGCCACGAGCTTTAGCAATTGCCGAGTTGGATCTGAGGGATCAGATCTGAACCGATCAGTTGAAGATATAATGAAAATTTACATCATCAGATCTGTTGTTACATATATTAATGACTGGACTGGTGAGCTAGATGATGTCAGATAAAGAGCAAATAGAACACATTTAGGAATTGATTTGTCTATCGTCTGTAAAGATCAGTCAATCCTTATGAAACAAGACGATGCCCCGGACAACTATAGAATTCTGGATGCAAGTATTCAGCAATCTGAGAATTCAGTGTGTTTAGAAGGAAACAAAAGAAGAAAGAAAGGAAGAAGTTCACAGCAAATAAAGAAGTAAAATAAACTGATAAATGTCTGTCAAGTAAAGAGAATATGTACTAAAAAGGACACTGCTTTGTTACGTAACACACAGATTGCAGGGAATTATACATTTTTTTCTATCAAAAAACCTTGTCTACAGAAAAAGGCATAATTTTTCCAAAAAAGAAGGTAAGAAAAAAGAAGCAAGGGGCAGGTGAAAAGGAAGAAATCAAAACTGAACTTGGAAGGATTGAAGAATATTACTGTAAGAAAAAAGGAGACAAAGACAGATGTCTCTATGGCTCAAGCTGTGGATGAGCTGGATGAGAACTGTATGCTTTGCAAATTTAATACACAATAAAAGCAGTGGAATTAAGACCAATGGTGATGAAAAGCATTCCTTCGTAACAAATTAACAGAGCAGATACTACTACGTTACAAGCTGAAGATTATTCATATTCATATCTGGTCAGGGAAGACATTCTTGTAATTGGAGATTCTATTATTAGAGAAACTGATACTTACACATTTGCCGAGAAGAAAATGAACATCGAATAGTGTTATGCTTGCCAAAAGCAAAAATAGAAAATGTGAGACAAGCCTTGGAATGTATTAATGTAAGGAAGTACAGATCTGGTTTTATTCATGTCTGGGCAAATGGTCTCATCTGCAAGGACTCTGACTGTTAGTAGGGAACTTAACAGCCCTCTTGGACAGTGTAGCTTGTACTGGTGTTAGGATGTACTTTTCACAAATTACATACAAAAAGGATAGTCAGGTCACAGTGAATGAAAAGATCTTTTGGGTACATACCTACATGAATAAAATGTCCTGTATAAAAAAAAAAAAAAAAAAAAACAGGAAATGTGTGGCATATCCATGCCTAGTTTTTGGGCACACGTGTTCAGACAGGATGGCGTGCATTTGTCAATATCAGGGAAGAAAATTTCTGCAGCAGATATTTCGCAACATCTGACAAACACTAGGCAGAATTTTTGCCAGGTTGAAAATTTCACAGTTCACAGATAGCAACATTTGATGCATCTCTGATGGTTGTTAATGCTAGGATCATACCTCTCAACCTGGAAAAATCAAAAGTCTGGACAAGGCCCATGAAAAATAGGTACAAATCTGTACGCTGATTAATGTAAAATTTGCATACATAATTATGTAACCCCGCCCACTGCAATGGAATTGTGAGAGACCAACTTTCAAACGTAAACAGAAGAACAGACAACCAAAATATGGCACCAGAGTCCCCCTGCAGCAATTCCAATGTCCCATCACCTGGCTGTTTTGCCCCATTTACCATAAACACTAATGTATGCACACTGCTCTACTTCAATGATTATTTGGATTTTATTTTTACATTTTATAACACAATGCACAAACACTAAGATATCTGCCAAACAAATCAAGACTGTCTCACAATGTAAATAGACTTGGCATTAAAATTTCTCTGCCCTTGGAACTCATTCATTGCAACATCATTTAAACCCACACCACATCCAAAAAATATGCATCTGGCCAGTGGTGGATAAAGATTACCTTTGGGCTGTTTTCAAATCATAGGCCCCTTGCTTGCACACAAAACAAGAAACATACATGGGTTCTTTGATACACCTTCCTGACTTTATTAAATCAAATTTCTTGTATAATACAGCACACTTGCTAGACTTAAGTTAGAGCACATTTTAAACTTATTGTTTGAACATTTTTCCAGTAGGCAATGAAAAAAAAATGCATGAACCAATAATGACAAAACTGTCCACTTCAGAACATTTCCATCCTAAAAGTCTACTTACACATACACACAATATAAATTTATATATATATTTATATATATTTATTTTATATATATAGACAAAAGGCCAAAAATCAGGGACACATTTTAAACATTGTTTGTATAATTTTGGAACTAAAATAATAAAATGCTTTGTTACCACCATGAATTTCACTGCCGAGTCTTGAACCCAGCCAGGACCCTATGCACTACAGTCAGAGGATAGAGCAACATACCATTTTGCCAAATCAGCAGTTTTCTGAAACTGAAACATAAATGGCCATCATTTACTGAATTCAGTTCTCACTTTTCACCACAGCTCTCAACGTCTTAGCACAAAAAACCTGGACAAAGTCAATAATGGAGGAATACTGATCTTATAAACTTAGAAAATTGCTAGAATAAGAGGTTGTGTGTTACCATTTATTTTCTGAAGAATACAAAGTCTGAAATTCAAATGCCTGTCATTATTTAGTGAATTCAAGCCTTCAGTCTCACACACACACACACACACACACACACACACACACACACATATATGCTTTACACTTTTGGGATGTATAAAGTAATCAGAGAGTCAAGGGAAACCCCCACCCAGAAAGTGACGTGCATAGCCAAGCTAATTAAATGTGTTTTGGAATGCCACTTAAGCATAAGAACATCACAGCAGCTACTACTTTAATTATTTGTAAGATGCTTCTTTACCAATTAATTCTTCCATGTCACTACAAAAATGTATTACTTGGAAGGATTTATAGGGCAGGGTAAAGTCCATCTGAAAAGTTTAATAGTCATTATTTAGTGAATTCAAGCCTTCAGTCTCGCACACACACACGAAGTAGCACAGTACCTTAAAAGCACTATAAGACCTGAGCATTCATTGTTAAACTCCATCGCACTCAGCAGCAGCAAGGAAAAATAAATGAATCCACTTGGCCAGACTTGCGCTCGTAAGTAAAATCCACTCGGCCAGACTTGCGTTCATTTACCAGCTCGCACTCTAGTTGCTAGCAAGCCGGATTTCAAACAACCAGGCAGCCAGGAAAGCCCTAGAGCTCAATTCCGACTGGCTGATGTGGCTGACGGTGCTGACACCATCTTGCACGTGATGACATCAGCTCTGAAAGTGCGGAAAATTGAAAAGACCTGAAAGAAATCAGAAATGAAGGGGTGCCACTCGGGAATCGTGGCACCCCATTATTTGGACCCCAAAACTCAGTAAAAAATGAGTAATTCGGGGCGGTTGAGAGGTCTGGCTAGGATCATTAATATTAAGGTTTTTTTTTTTTATTGTAACATTTGTTATGTTTCCACCAGATTGATGTTCTTACTGTTTGTGAAACATGGTTAAAGAACAATGACTAGAAAACATTTCTGTCAGGATACAAGTGTTTTTACTATAACAGACATTCTTACAAAAACTCAGGTGGAGGTGTTATAATAGGGATTAAAGATAGTAATGAGACCTGTGATTACTGCATGTTCAATGACAGCACCAGTACTACAGACTGTGTAACTGTGACAATAAAGACAACCCTGGAATATAAAAAGAATTGTTGGGAGTGTATAAACCACCAAAATCAAGTGCTGATGACCTACAGGAATTCATACATTTCTTGCATGAAACACAGGAGGGAAGAAAGGAAAGTTGTGTAAAATCTTACCATAACCATAGATGTCCTTTTCTTCCATGTTGCAGTATTCACTAGTGGGTTTACCCTTCTTCCCATCAGCTTGTCCGGCCAGGTTTCCAAAGCTTTTCCAGTCCCTGATGGTGCGTCAGACATCTGACGTGTTGGCAGGTACGTGGGCCATAAAAGTGACGTCTGTGTGCACCAGTCCTCAGAACCAAGAAGCCCCAGACGGAGCCAGTCCTGATGGCATAGCCTGTATAGGAGCTGAGGAGAGCAAGTGCAAGGAGAACAGGAGAGTGGAGGGAGGTAAGGAATACTGCAACATGGAAGACAAGGACATCTATGGTTATGGTAAGATTTCACACAACTTTCCTATGTCCTTCTATTCCAATGTTGCAGTATTCACTAGTGGGTGAGTACAAAAGCTCACTGCTGGCTGGGAGGTGGTTTAGAAGAGGATTCCATATACCCATGCAGGATAGCCCTGGCAAACCTGCTCTGGTCCTGAGATGTGGTCCAGCTTATAGTGTCTGGTGAAGGTGTGCATAGAGGACCAGGTAGCTGCTTCCAGAATGGAGTTAGTATCTAGACATTTAAAGAAGGCTCCAGAAGAAGCCATGGTTCTTGTGGAATGGGTGCTGATAGGAAGGGCAGGATAAAGATTTTTGAAAGTGAAACCTCCATAGTACAGTAAGATACTGTTCTACTGGAGAGAAACAGTCAATTTAAAATATTTTAAATGCTGTGCTGTTGCTTATTCATAGCAGGGGCAATAAACACAGAGAAGGAGGGCAGAGAAGTTGAGCATTTAATAACAGAATCCCAGTGTTGTCCTTTAAATCAAAAGGCACTTCAACAAAGCATTAGTTTAAGGGTGTGCACACTTATGCAACCAGCTTACTGTAAGTTTTTTATTTTTTATATTTATTTATATATTTTTCCCCTAACAGATTTGTTTGTTTATCAATTGAATTGTACAGGTTATAGGTCACATTAAAGGTGGGAAAAGTTTTGCAATGATGTACTGTGGTCACATTTTTTATATCACAAAAACCTTAGAATTTTAACAGGGGTGTGTATACTTTTCATATCCACTGTAGAAGATTCTGTAGGAATAAGAAGTGTACTAACTGGTTTCTCTGAGACAGCAGCTGATGAATGGAACAGACTACCAAATTATATTAAAGCAAGTACTAGTTTAGATGTTTTTAAGAACAGCCTGGACACTTATTAAGGAGCTAGTTTTTTGGTACATTGGTAGGCTAGAAGGGCATTAATGCCGTGCTTGAAGTATTTGTATGAATGCATGTATGTATGCAAGCACTTTTCCTAACATTAATGACAAAGTAGAGCATATACTTTAGAGTCTCCACAAGTCCAACAAAGTCCAAAAAAAGTCCAATATTTCCAGATTTTCTTGCTCTGTCATATTTCACAAATATAATTATTGATTTATAATCCCACATTTGCCAATTTTCAAGTTACTGGTTTTATTCCTGTTCATCTCCATCTCCCAAATCCTGATTCTGCTTCATTTCCAACATACTTCTCAGTTCTAGTCAACTCCCATGCTCCCTTCCTTCTCTCCATCATTTTTTGTTGAAAGATTGGAAAAGACTTCGCTGGCACAGTGTCTCTGTGGTCTTTATTACCAGAAGAACAAGCAGCAGACTCTCCTTTAGTTTTTCAGCTCAGTTTTTGTTGGACAAACTTTTGCATTTCCTCCTTAGCATGTACTTCAGCAAAAATTATTTTGTCCCTCCAGGGAAGAATTTTTTGAATCTCACTTCTGTTCTCCACATTCCCTGAATAGTGCAATAAATTTACTCCTCTTCTGCCTGGTGTACAATGAGTACTAATTCTCCATAAACACTCTGCTGTCTCCCACGTTCTGTACTTTGTCCTACCACAGTTTTGTCAGAATCAACTCCTTCTGTTGGTAGGTTTGCATCTTTACTATTAAAGGTCTAGGCTGCTTTCTCGTAGCTAGGTTTGGAGCATACACACGATGTGCCCTTTTAATTAACAACAACTGCTGTGGAATACCAATCCAGTGGCTTATTTGTGCTTTCATAAAATTAATAGTCTGTTCCTTCCAGCTTCTCTGGTAAAGCTGAAAATCTCTGGTTTTCCCTACAAGCTCTGTCTTCTAATTCTATTATTTTTTGAAACCTCTCTTCTTGAGCCGTCTCATATTCAAGCCAGCGTTTTCTTCATTTCATCCTCTGAATTTTGCAGTTTTATCACCTCATCTGAATATCTGCTTAAAGCTTCTTTCATTTTTCCAGCCTTTTGTTGGAGCAGATGTTATCAGTGTTTCATTTATTTTAACCAGGTCTGTATACAGTTTTCCTATGCTTTCCTGCAGGTCACTGGAAGTCATTACTGGAGCTTGCACTGCTTTTTGCTGAACAGATACAGTTTTTTTCCTCACCTTTTGTACCTGATTTTCCTTAAGATCCTCTGTATTTATTTTTTCCTGTCATCTAGGCAGTGCACTTACTAGCCACTGGCTTTCTCTGCTGAATTTCTGTTTTCACACTGGAGAGTTAGAAGTAAGCCATTATTCAATGTGCAGTCATCATGAAAGACTTGTGATTCCCCAACCATTGATCCAAATTATGTTTGAAGAGGTCCAGGTAAGGGTTCTGCTTAATGCGAATAGGAAAGCAGATTCTACAGAAAGGGAAATCTCTGAGACACATATCTGTCTCCCCAGCACGTTTTGTTTGCGTTGCTGACTAAGATTAGATCCTTAGATCAGGTGACACTTATGCTGTTTGACTTGTGTACAGCAGCTCCATCAGGGCTGGTTTTGAGTGCCCTAGGTCACCCCTTAATAGTTGGTAAGAGACAGAGTAAAGGGAGAGGGCTTTTAGTGTACCCGCATAGTTCATGTTGTTTACACCCTGTATTTTCTTTGTGAGAAACCTGTGAGGCCACTCCAGCTGCTATAAGTGCCTAGTCAAATATATGTTAGAAGGTGCACTGTACTCGATTACTGGTCTAATAAGGGCTGAGTACAGCAGGACTATAATTTCCTTGCATCTGGATGCCATACTTTTACTTATAGGTTTTGTCACATAAAAGGACTTCTTCACCACTGTGGGCACATGACTGTCAAAGTTCAGGTTACCATCTGTGTACCTAGATCTCCCACCTCCAAGTCCATTCTCAGTTATGTGCTATCGATGCTGTAATTTGCAAGAGTATTTGACCTCTCAAAGGGTAAAATAATGCATTTTTTTCACATTTAATTTTAGACCATGGTTCTGGCAAAGATTTGTCTGAGCTAGAGCCTCCTGTAGGATATCTACATCATTGAGGGATTCAATGATTTCCCGCAGCTTGCAGTCATCATCAAACTTTGTCATCTAGAGGCCTTCCACTTTAGCCTAGACTTCAGAGATGTATATTCCAAAAAAGAGTGGTGCCAGCACTGAGCCCTGCATAGGTTTTGGCCTCTTGCTGGATCTGGATTCACCCACTTTAACCATGTGTCCCGTCAATGAGCCGAACGGCTATCTGACATTGGGATTTATGCCCAGTTTTATGAGTTTATTTATAATACCCCAGTGGGGAACTGTGTCAAAAGCCTTGGCCAGGTCAAGGTAGAATGCATGTATTGTTTTACCATCATCCATGGCCTTAGTGACTTCCTCAAAGAAATCCACTAGATTCAGTAGGCATGAGCTGCCCTTGACAAAGCCGAACTGGGTTGGGCCCAGTGTTAGGAGGTTTCCTATGTCTTTATCAGGCCTGTGATTATTCTTTCTATGGCCTTACATATAAGACTAGTCAACCTTACGAGTCTGTAATTTCCCAGGTCAGTAGATGGTCCCCCTTTATGTACAGGGATGAATATTACTGTCCTCCACTCTATCAGGATAAAGTCAGTCCAGAGGCTGTGGTTAAATAGAGATTCTAATGGGCCTAATAAGACCTGATTTAAGCTGTTTAAGAGGCAACCAAGTATACTGTCAGGCCCCAATGAAGTCCTGTTTTGAGCTTTACAGAGTGCAGTGGCCCCCTTTTCTTTGTTGATAATTGGCAGTGGAGTGGTGGAGGGTATTTCTTAGAGGAGAACTGGGGGGGGGGGGGTGAAATTTGAGCTGAATTTGTCGGCCAGCAGATTTGCCATATCTTTCAGCTGAATATAGGTCATGCCATCTACAACTAATTCCACAGATTGTTGGATGTTGTCCTTAAGATAGCGGATATAACTGAAAAATGCTTTATGGTTATCCTTAGCTTTGGAGGCTATTTTTACCTCAAAGTCTGCTCTCAGAGACTTGACTAGTTCCCCGATTTGCTTACTTAGACTGAGGGACTTTTTTCTCTGTTGAGCACATTCTCCTTACTTCTCAACAGGATTTTCTTTCTTTGTTGCACAACCTTTTAATTCGAAGGGTCCACCAAAGTGGCTTGTTTTTGAGGTTTGACCAGGGTTTATTTTGGTCTGGTACTGCCATTTCTATGCAGTTGTCTATACAGTTATACTGGGCTTTTGTTTTTGGCTCTGCGTAGATATTTGTGCTTTTGGTATTTGTGGGAGCTTGGAAACTAGCTATGCCATCCCCTAATATGGGCTAATTTACCTTACAGAAGTTCTTAAAAGATTTGTAGTTCATGTAACTTGAATAGTCTTCCCTTTGTAATGCTCAACCCTCCCTAAAAGGGAAGCATCCATGGTGATCAAAGCTGTAGAAGGGGACAGAATGGAAGGACTGTGTAACTCTTTGGCACTCAGCCACCTCCTGATTTGATTTCTGCAAACTGGAGTTATCCTGATAGCTGTACTCAAAGGATGATGTAGCTTTAACCATTGAATAGCAAGAGTCCATAGAAGGACTCTCATGTGAAAACAAGAGAAGCAAACTAAAATGTTTGATGAGGCCATAAGGCCTTGAAGCCTTAGAACTACTCCTGTTGGAGGAAAAGACTGTAATGATACTTTCCTGGCAATTTTTGTAGAGAAAGGATCCTGGAGTATGGAAGGGCAGCTATTTGTGAGTGTACATTTAGGTAGCATCCAATGAATTCCATTTTCTGTGTGGGATTCAATTGACTTTTATGAAGGTTCATTCTGATACCCAATTTATGAAGTAACTGATGTAAAGAGTCCATCCTTTGGATGAGTAAATTATTGGTTGAGCAGTGAAGAGCAAATCATCCAGGTACAAAAAGACTTGGAATCCTTGCAGCCTGAGATAGGCCATTACTACTGCCAAGCATTTGGTGAATACCCGGGGGGGCTGTGGCAAGACCAAAGGGCAGAGCTCTGAATTAATAATATGATTGGCTCCTAGCCTGAAATGAAGGAATCACTTGAATTGCTTATTTGCCTTTACGTGATAATAGGCATCCTAAAGATCTGCTGAGCACATCCAATCATCCTTCCTGATAAGAGATAAAAGGGTGTCAACTGTGACCATATGGAATTTTGTCCGTTTCACAAACCTACTGTCTTAGGTCCCCTGTTTTCTTTTAAACTAAAATGAACATAGAGTTGATTCTGGATCCTATCTGTTCTGGTGGGACCTGCTGGATGACTCTCTTGTCCAACAGCATTTTGGCATCTGCTGTGGTGGATTCCATCCTTTTCTTGGTGTGGGATAATAAGGAAACAGAACTGTATACTCTCTGGTAATTATCTACAGCACCCATGCATCCGAAGTGATGGCCTGGCAGGTTACAAAGTCAAGGGATACAAGCACTCCCCACCCCAAAGAGTGGCAGTTAGGCAGCCCCTTCAGGGACGATAAAGGATTTCCCAGAAAAAGGTCCATGAAGTGCTTGTTTCTCCCGACTGCCTCTGCCCCTAGGGTATCATCCAATGAAACTCTCCATCTCTACATCCATGGAAGGTTTATCAGAGGAAACATCCTAGTTAAAACCAGGAGATTTTTTGAACCACATCTTACCTCTTTGCTGATTTATAGAAAAAGTTCTTTAAGGAGTTGAGAAGCAAATTCCCACAGCAGACAGGGTCTTACTGTCTTCCTCTCTCCTGGTTAGTGTCCTTAACTTTTGGTCCAAAGAGTACTTCCCTCAAAGGGGGCATTAAGGATGTCTTAAAGTCTTACTCAAAATCACACAATTGCATCCACGCATGGCGGCAAACATATATGCTGATGCCTGCTGTTCTGGACGCTCCATCAGCTGCATTTGAAAGCAAACGCATGGAGACGATGGAAAGAGAGCGGAGGGTAGATAGCTGTGATTTCACATTTTTCTGGACATTTACTGACAAAATTACCCAAAAGAGAGTTGGTAAACACCTTGGTCAATTCTCTCTAGAAGCGTGCAACATAAGCAAGGTAGTTCAGCACTCTAATGGAAAAAGTTGTTGACACACAAGTCCATTTTCTGAATCTGTCCAGCACCTTAGTTTCTCTATCAGGGGGTAGAACAGGTGTACTTTCTTTAGAGAGTTTCTTTCTTGTGGCCACCACTACCACCATAGCATCTGCCAGGTGACTGTTACTCCAGTGTGCCCTATCTTTAGGAGCTGCTAAGATCTTATGTTTATTTGGTATGGGCTCTGTCGTGTTGGGTTCCTTCCAACCTCTCTCAGCCACCAAATCAATGATTTGATCAGTACAGTGTCTCTTACAGATAGCTAAGAGGAGATCTTATTCACGTATATAGGGCATCAGTCCCTCTGGGACTGTTTGGGGTTAACAAAAAGTACTGAAGAATCATCAAAACCTATGGAGAAGATTCTATAGGAATGAGAAGTGTACTAAATGGTCCTCTGACAGAGTAGCTTATGCATGGAACAGACTACTAAATTACATCAAAGCAAGTACTAGTTTAAATATTTTTAAGAACAGCTTGGATACTTATTATGGGAACAAGTGTTTTGGTATATTGGCAAGCTTGAAGGACATTAATGCCAGTGCTTGAAATATTTGTATGTATATATGATAGCATCAGGAGGAGGAACCACACTGGAGGTAGAACGGTCAGCTCCAAGAGCTACAAAGAGCAAGGATTCTTTTGGAATTGGTGGACTACCCCCCCACCCCCAGGTTTCCTTCCAAATCCGACAAAGCCATAGTTGAAAGGGAGTGGGGTAAAGTCAGAGCTGAAGAAGTAAGGTCTATCAGTCCAACACACAGAAGCTCTGGGAACATTCGGATCCAGACACTGCAGATCCGAAGGAAGGATCAATGTAGGGTTTTCTGAGAGGAGAGGTCTGAGGACTTTTTCTCAGGTTGACCTGTGGAGATGACACCAGGATGACCCAAACTGAACCTGTGGACAAAGAAATCTCTGCATCACCTGAATGATGTCAGCCTCAGTAAGGCTCCTTGAAGAACAGGTGGAATTCATTGAAGATGTTACCAAGGATGCTCTCAATGGTCTTCTCTAAGATTGGGGAATGCAGTATTGGGCTAACAGAGTCTGGAGCAAATAATGATGTCAGTGAAGGCAATCGGATCTGACCTGTCTTGGGATCTGATGGCTTTGACATTTTTGGTGCCACACCCAGGAGAACTGTTGGGTTGGGTGACTATTTTCCAGAATTCTGCTACACTTTTGCTGTTTGTCCTTCAAAGGTGTCTTCTCAAGCTCTGTAGCTGGAACAAGTGGAGGTACTGATCCCTGTTGAGGTGGAAGCAAACCTTTTAAAATCAACTTGTCCTTAAGACTTTGTAAGGCCTTGTGTCCAAAACAGGCACATGCCTAATAGTTAGTGGCTAAATGGGCTGCCCACAGACAATAGAGGCTATAGAGATTCTGTGGGGGAATTTTGTAGCCACACAATTTTTTAAACTTATTATATTATCAGAAAAACAACACAACTCTAACCAACACAGTTCTAATCCAAGCTAACTTTAGAGACAGTTAAAAAAAGTTCTCTATATATAGATCTATATATACATACTCTCTCTCTATATATATATATATATATATATAACTCCAGGAGTTTCATGTCTCCATTATACAAAGCAAAGGCTTTAGACATGCCACTAGAAGTGTCTTCTCACAGGACAGAAAGACTCTCTAAATGACAAGTCCTATGGTAGACAGTGATAGAAGCCATGATGTCTTCACTATCTATGTTACAAGCTAACGGGAAAGATATCTGGGATCTATAATCCAGGTTATCCCCATTATCTTTAAAATCAGTGGCGTCAATATGGCTCTCTGGTGAAGTTCCTTTGCTCCTCTTAGAAGGCTCAACTCCAGATAGTTAGGTTATCTGGAGATGGCTGAAGGCTTTTAAAAATCTGGGGGGGGGGCCCTGAGTCAGTTTAGCCCAGTTCCGAGAGGGAGGCATGGATGGCGGAGGTCTGGGGACCCACCAAGGGGCGTTTTTACCTAGTAAAGGTTCAAACCTTAGGGAGGTTGCATCTAGTAGCTGTTGTGGTATTAGGGTCCCTAGGAGAGGAAATCACTAGGTTTCGAATTTTATGTAGCTGTACAGACTTCTTCCTCCATGATAAGTAGGTACAAACAGCTTAATCAGTAGATATCACTCCAAGGTAGATGGCTCCTCAACCTCTACTGTGAGGTCTAAAAGAATTTTGGTCCAGTGAGACACGCTTGCTGCTGAAGGCATGATGGTCACATGACATGTACTGCCAAAGGCCAATGCAAACTAGACATTAGGTTTGGAGGCTGTTTTTTGCACCCCCATGATACCTACTCCCTTGTATCTAGAAGGCCCAGTAGAGTTGTCCAATGCCTTAGTTTCTTTAACTTCTCCTTGCTCTTCCCCTTTCTTGGAAGAGATATCTGTCTGGCTACTTTTCTAGAACACAGTAAACTTCGGGTACAAGGCCATCTGTCTCCTTCTGCTATTGTAGACCTCAAGAGAGTTTTGTCTCGCATACAAGGTCTTCAGCCTAAATTATTGGCAGATTTTATAAGCAGCAGCATTGTGCACCAAACCTAAGCAGTACATTCACTTTCTATGTCTGCCTTTAAAATAATGTTTGTCATTTACAGGCATGCCTGCCTCTCCTGGGCATGCATTATGCATACCTCCATACTAGGGAGGAAAGTCCAAGAGACGCCTGCACCCACACAAAAAGTAGAAAACATTAGATAAGCACTCAGGAAAATACAGCAAAAGGGTTCCTTAACAGATTACTTATCCATTTTGATGCTCTACTCTGTGTTGTGGCCTAGCACAATGGTCTGTTTGAATGCTTTGTATATTAACATGTAACATATGTAGCAAGAAAAAACTGAAGATGGCCATACAGATGTTACTCTTTCTACCAGCTGCATGGAGAAATGCACAACAAAAGTGATGTCTGGCAACATATAAGAAGTGTGCTGATTCTGAACATTTGACTAGTCATGAACTTCAGCTTGTGGCAGAAGTCTCTGATGCAATGAATACAGCCACTAATTACATGATGAACATCTTGGGTTAACTGAGCTATTGCACTCAAATTTTAGTTTACAAAAAAAATCTTTTTTAAACTGTAGCAAACTGCTTGCTACAAATGCAGCAAACAGTTGCTACAGTTTATAACCTGCCTGCACAGAACGCTACAGGGCTGAAGATTTAGTTTAAAAAAATATATATATATTTTTTTTAACTTTTAAACTACAGTTTAGATCACAGAAGGAGCACTACAGCACTCAGGTCTGACCATAAATGCAATACCAAGAGAACATGATCGGCTGATTGACCCCCAACACTTTTCACTCGGGGCAGTTGCCCTTCCCTCCCTACCCTAATTACACTACTGAAGAAGGCAAAAGGATAGTGATTTTCATTTCTTTATCTGATCAGAATCTCTGAAGAGTCTACTGCTTTTAATGACCATGTGGATATGCTAAAGACATCATAATAATAATAAAGTACTGTCAATTTGGTTGATAGCCCTGCCACTGTACTCCTGAGTCCAATGGGACACAAACAAGGATATGAAAACAGGAATGCTCTGTTAAAAAAATAAAAGCCAATAGTCCCATAACTCTGTGCAGCAAGTCTCAAGTGGCTACATCACTGAACAAATAATATTAAAAATAAATAATCCACACTTCAGATGAACCAAAAGGAAATGTTACTGAGCCACTACAGTGAATAAGCACTTATATCTACGAAAATGTTTTCAAGAGTTGCAGACTTATTCAGATCAATGTTTGTGCCACAGTGACAGGGTTTCTGAACTAATTTTCTTAACTGAACAGTGCTAATCTAAGTTTTCTTTCCTTTTCATATCCTTTGTTGATAGATTAGTCCCATAGGCTATTAGCCTCTTCTCAGGGGATACACAATGCAAAGTAATTTCCCATTCCTAATCTCAAAAATGTGATGAACTTGTCATTCAGGTTGTGAAGGGGAACAGGAAGGTGTCAGGGTTAGTGAACCTGAAGGGGTAGGTGCAGAGATAGCAGTGATTAGTAAAGGTATTTGAAATGATTCTAGCACCTGCATTTGGAAAGAAAATAATTATGTGGTTTGATCAGGGTTGGGAAGGATTGTGCTTGAATTCAGATCAGGTGGCTGGGAGGGTAGACCATCATGATGGCATCATGAAAGGCTCACCCAGATTATGTTACAGTTTGCTGTGAGGGAAAGTTTAGTTTGCTTTTTATTTGTTGTGTTTTGTATTACTTTATTGCCTTTTTCTATTTTGCATACTGTGATTTGTTTTCTTTAAAAGAAAAGTCTATAAAAGACCTTAAGGTGAAGGTCGATGAAGCAAACACATGCTTCCCTAGTCCGTCTACTGCCCTAGACTCCTTGCTGGGAGGATGGACAGTTTGGCTCTCTTCTGCCAAATCCTTCTTGGTTGCAGCTGCCACCACCATGGCATCTACTGGAAGACCTCGTGACCAATGGGGATGCTCAGCTGGTGGTGATAAGATTTTATCAGGACTCTGTGGTATTGCTTCCAGGGTGTCAGGAGCCTTCCATGTGTGCTGGACGAGCTCATCAGCCAGCGGGGTAACCCAGAAGAAAGGGGGCTGGGCATGAAAGGCCTGCAGGAATACGGATTCCTCACAGGAAGGAATAGAGGACTTCCAGTCACCCATCTGTCTAAGGATCGTGAGGATGTCACCAAAGGACACCTCATCAGAAGAAGACCATGGGGACCCTTCTCAGTCATCAAAATCCATATCTTCAGTCAACGACTCCTTTGTGGAGTCCATGTGCTTCCTCTTGCATGAAGTTTTGTGAGGTACTTCCTCAGTGGGAGGTTCTGGGAAAGACTGCAAAGAGGTGGTCTCTTGAGGAGGAGAAACCCGAGGCCCTTGTGGCTTGTGAGAGTTGCGGCACAGAGGGGGGAGAGGACTCTGACATGTGGGGTTTGCCAGCGGAGGCAAGCGCCCTCTCCATGGCCTGGAAGGCCAGCCCACCTAAGGAGGGAAGGGAGCCCACAATCGAGCACGATAACCTCGTAACTGGGGGTCACACCCCACTCTGATGAGCCAACCCCCAGACCAGGAGTCTCAAGAAGACTGTGAAACATGAGAGGGAGGATTACCGGTGCCATAGAAAAAAATCGGCATGGAACCAAGAATGCCCTCCTCCATGGCACAGCCACTGGCCTGAGATGAGCCCGATACCCAGTGCACCGAGGGCCGCAAGGATGACTCCGGTTCCAAAGTGAGATCCACTATTGGAGTCAGAGGAAGGGAAGCTGCTGTCGGAGTAATGGACTTCGATATTTGGGTGGAAGTTGAAGGAGGAGTGTACATTGGAGTTTGAGGAGATATACGTTCACCTGAGGGAGAACGTGGAATTAGATGGGTGAGACAGACCTCTGGCCACAAGCAACTGGTCAACAAGCTGCAACACGTCTTGCTCAGAGAGGCTCCTGGTCGACCTCACAGAGAGACCTGAGGGCTATTCTGGCGTTTCTAGAAAAGGACTATACTGGCTACGAACGAATGGATCCAAGGAAGGAGAGTACTTGGTCTTTACTAATTCAAGAGGTGCAGAGCCCGGAACAGAGGATGTCTTCACTGATTTAAATGGTGTGGAAGTAGTCTGCGCCAATGTCAGCGCTATAGAAGTTGAAGGTGTCTGCACCATAAAAGCAAGTGTCTTCACCGATGGGTATGGTGCCGTCGAGTAAAGTGTCTGCACCGGTAACAAAGATGGTGCCGAAAAGGACTACACTGAAGAACATGTTGGTGCCGAAAGTGTCTGCACCGTGGAGGACAGTAACGTCATGCTTGGAGCTGAAGGGGATTGTACCAATGGTGCCGAAGGGACTATACCTGCATGGACGGTGCCAGTAAGGGCTGCGATGGAACTATCAGAAGTGTAATTGTCTGAACCGGGGACTCCAGTGCCGGTGTCGATAAGGAGGACATGGCTGGAGCCAGAATCAGCTGGGGCAGTGCCGAGCTTGGAGCTGACAGGGTCACAGGTGGCAGCACCGAAGTAGTAGTCAATTTCACCTTCTTATGAGTTGACTCCCTACAATCTCCAGAGGGAGATGAAGGGAGCAACCTCAATGAGAAAGAGGAAGAATGCCTCTTATGGGGTTTAGCAGGAGGTGTGAGCACTCCTACCCAGAAATAGCCTCACAGAAAGGAGATTTGAGAAGACCTTTCAAGATTAATTTGTTCTTTCTCTAGTTAAGAGTCCTGATTGAAAATTTCTACAAATCCCACACGGGGGATCCACAGTAAGGTGGGAGACATTCAGACAATAGACAAAATTTTCTACAAATCCCACACGGGGGATCCACAGTAAGGTGGGAGACATTCAGACAATAGACACAAGTCATGGCCAGTGGAAAGTGGTAACTTACAGCTGCAATCCTTACACTGCTTAAAACCAGCGCTACTTTTCTTATCAGACATACTGATGTGGAGAAAAAGAACAGTACCAAAAAGAAGAGGAAAGGCTACCCAAAAGGGGAAGAAGGATTACCAACAATGGTAATAAAGAATTACCTCAAAGGTAAGAAAAAGGTAATAAAGAGAAATAGACTAACGGGAGAGAGTCTTAAGTATACGATAGGGCTGGGGAATATTAGCAGAAACTGAAAAACTTTAGAAACGATCTATAAAACTTTAACAAAATTAGACACTTAGCTGAAGAGAGTGGCTTGACACGGCTGTACAGCAACACAGCAAATGAGATTGGAGGTGACGGAGCAGAGCATTCTGGGTAGGACCTTGGCTCGAGAGTGTTTGGCCGACGCGAGCTTGATATTTGGCCGGCTCGGTTCCGAGGATGGAACTGATAACCCCATCAGTAAGGAATGAACAAAGATTAGCAACATCAGATGGTTAGTTTGCATTTTATCTCATGTTTTGTATTACTTTATTGCCTTTTTCTATTTTGTATACTGTGATTTATTTTTTTACACCGTTTTACTTGTGTTCTGCTTTTAACTGCATACTAAAACTTGGAGAGAGCACAGCTTTGTCTCTTGTGAATCAGACAGAAATTAGAAGATGTCAATAAAGGAGTCGCACATAAGTTACAACAGGTCAGTTAAGGGTAATCATCTGTGAACTGAGGGGGTGGGGCTAGGAACTAAACTTTCTATTTAAGGAGTAAAATAAAAGATTTCAGAGCTTTACTGGAAAGGCTCACTCATATTCTGCTACAGTTTGCTGTGAGGGGAAGGTTAGTTTGCTTTTTATTTGTTGCGTTTGTTATTACTGTATTGCCTTTTCTATTTTGTATGCTGTGCTTTGATTTCTTTACAATATGTTTTACTTGTATTCTGCTTTTAACTGCATACTAAAACTTGAAAAGAGACCACAGCTCTGTCTCTTGTGAGTCAGAAAGAAATCAGAAGAGGTCAATTAAGGAGTCACACAAGTTACAACAGGTCAGCTAAGGTTAATCATCTGTGAACTGAGGGAGTGGAGCTAGGAACTAAACCTTCTATTTAAGGGGTAAAATAAAACATTTCCGAGCTTTACTGGAAAGGCTCACCCAGATTCTGCTACAATTTGCGAGGGAAGGGTTAGTTTGCTTTTTATTTGTTATGTTTTGTATTACTTGATTGCCTTTTCTATTTTTGTATACTGTGCGTTGTTTTCTTTACACTGTGTTTTACTTGCATTCTGCTTTTAACTGCAAACTAAAACTTGGAGAGACCACAGCTCTGTCTCTTGTGAATCAGACAAAAATTTTCCCACCCTCCCATACGGTTACTGTTGTATTCTTAAACATCACTGTCTATCTAGTTGCCTGCCCGTTATGTTAATTTCAGCATACATCTCATTTCCTCTCTGCTTTTACTGGCTGATGTAAGCACAGAATTATCATCTTGTGAAATCACTCACTTTCAACTATTTAAATTTATTGGTCATCCTACTGTATTTCATAGTACCAGAGTACAAAAGTGACCATCCCTCTTCAATCTGTCTTGCTGTTTTACAAATAGTGACTCTCCACTAAAACTTAACTTTTAGATGGGTAAAACCTAAGTTACCTACTTTCGCATCTAATTCCTCTGCAGTGTTTAGGATAAGACATTTTTTTTCATCTTACATTAAGCATCTATTGCAAGACCATCAGTTATTGTAGAACCCACAATCTGCCTCTCAGTACTAATCTTGGGATTTGTGCTTCTGTTTTCTCCTGGTGAGAGAAGGAGTGCAGTTGCATTATTTCCTGGAGACTGCTGATCACCAGAAAACGTAAAAATTGCTTTATAGGTGACAGCTTAGAATCTGTGCTTATATTCTGATCCTAGTGAGAGTAGGAGCAGAGTACACTGATTCCTGGCTCTTTCTGGTTGGAGAGTGAGTGTCTGTGCTTAACATACCTGACTGGTCTGGTTGCTATTCGAGGCATCTAACCAGAAAAAGGCTCCAAGCATGCAGACTCTTGCATCATCTGGGACAAGACTGTGGATCACCAAACAGCACGTGACCTGCTTCTCTTCCTGGGTTTGGTGCTAAAACTAGCTAATTTTAGCTAGACCTAGCCAGTGTTTTAGTTTCAGCACTCAAAACTGTTTTCTTGTGCTCAGCATTTGCTCAGAACTCATTGTAAGCACTAAATAAACTACAAATTACTACAGCCGTTGACTTTCCTCACTTGTCAAGAGGAAAACAGTTCTTAGTACTTAAATTAATAAGCACCTATCCGGGCATGTCCATGGGTCAGCTCTCAGTGTTTTCTCCTGTCCACCTGATGAATCTGGGCATCTTGGGGCAATATAGCAATTGACTCATGTACACGGACAACCCTCTCCTCCTATCACCCAACACTACAACCTGTGAGAGATGCACTTATTTAGCCAAACTGGAAGCCAAGATCTCTCCAGCCAAGACTGGACTAGACAGTCAAGAGGAGAAAGTTAACGCCTGCACCACACCACACTCAACACAGTCCTTCAAAAAGTACAGTTTTGTACCTACCATAAATGTAGATGTTCGAAGATCCACATTGCTGCAGTCCTAACACTTGGGTAGTCCGCTTGTCCAGTCGGGCCCGAATACCAAATAAGGCTGGCTGACCCGTTCCAAAGCGGCGTGTCTGACATCAGGGCGCTCGGGGTACAAATCGCATGACCGGCGTCATCTCAGTCTTTTTTGCTTTGCCCCCCCAGAAGACCCTAAAAGATAAAAAGAAGAAAAAAAACAAAAAAAAACAAAAACGCTCTAAGAAATAAAATATATATATACAAACAAAAAAAATAAAAACTCACCCACTAGCCACTAAACACAGAGGGGAAGGAGGGAGGAAAAATTGGACTGCAGCGACTGCAGGAGCAATAAAATTTTATGGAGTAGAGTACAAAGTGTTGTACTATGTTCTTCATCTCACATTATGCAGTCCTACATTGCTGGTGAGAGATCACAAAGCAGAGTGTAAAGGACGTGAAGCTATAATGAAGCAGGGTGGCCCAAAATGCCCTGCAACACAGCGATGTGAAACCAGCCCTGGACTTAGAATAGAGGAAGGTGGTAGTAGCACCTGAAAGTATGCACTGCCCACCAAATAGCTGCCTCAAATATCTTAGTTACCCGCCCTTGAAGATGAGCCTAACCCCAGCTGAGTAGCCTAGTGGAATGAGGGCTAATCCAGCTCCTGATGAATTGCCATGATGGGATGCAAAGAATGCAATGCAAGAAGCCAATCCCTTAGGAAGTAAACACAAAACACACTCTTGCCTGAGAAAAAAAAACCAGGACACACTTGCCTAAAAAGAAAAAAACAAATGCTGACAAACAACCAAATAATAGCCTGTGTGCCCTAGTACATCTAAAAATCTAACCCATTTTCCATCTATTGCAGGAAAAGCATAAAAGTATCTTTTTTTTTAGAGCATTTTAGAGCCACACTAGAAACCAGGCAAGGCATAAGTGAAGGATTAGTGCGTGCCCAGAGCCTCATAAAAAAACAAAAAAAGGCTAAACATGCAAGGGCCTGCAATTCAAGAAACCCTTCTTGCAAGGCTAGGCCAACAGCAAGCAGTCTTCCATGACAAGTATTTCCAACTCAGCAGTAGCCTTGAGCTCAAAAGAGTGTAGAGAGCAGTATTTCAACCACAAAATTGAGGTCCCAAGTAGGAGTAGGAGCTGCTGTGGGGGTCTTATATTCTTTGATCAGGTTACAGGCTATCAGTGAGGTAATCTGAGTGGTCTGGCCCATGCTGCAGCATGTGAGAAAATGATTGAAAAGACATGGTGGGTCTAATCATACTGAGTAAGATATTGAAAAGCCACAATCAAATTAGGCTCAGAAACATCCAAATCCTTTGCTAAACTCCAAAATACTCTTCAGCCACACTCATACACTTTACGTGTACTTTCTTCTCTGGCTTCTTCAAAAACCTTTTGCTGCTTCCAAAGGAAGTTTGAGACCCATGATGGTTCAAGGTCTTCTATACTTGGGCTGTTAGGTGAAGAGAGAGAGGAAGTTGAGACTAAAGTGAATGTGCGTCCCTCTGGAGAAAGTGTGGAAGAAACCATGAAAGACCATGCTTGAGGTTACAGAGATGATCATTAATATAAAGTTGTGTGTTGCCGAGAGGCCAATCTGGCCAAAGGCTTTCATCCTTGGCTTGTCTTGTCTGGCAGCTAGAATTGCCTTTGGGGAGAGAGGAGGTGGTGGAGAGAGCATGCCTGTGTCCCCAAGAAACAGCATTAGCATGCCTTTCTCTTCTGTGTGTGATGAAAGAAACTTTAGGAGCAAAACTTTGGGTGGTGAAAAATTGAACAGAAAGCGTCTAGATCTATGTCTATAGGTTCCCCAACTTTGGCAACTGATGAGTTTAGTTGGAATCCAATTTCCCTCCATGATGGATCCATGGTCTGCTTAATCAGCTTGCTAAGGAGTCTGCTGCTCCTGGCGAAAACTGCCTGCCGAGTAAGAGACAAGCTGGTAGCATCTCCTGAAAATCATTGCTTGCCTGCATATCATATAAGCATAGAATCCCCCCTTGCTTGTTGATGTTGCCACTTGATGTAGTGTGTTGTTTGTTGTGTTGTACACCAAAAGAATCAACACCTGAAATCTGAAGTAACCAGTACAAACTGGACACACTAACATCTCCTTCATGTTGTTATGTCATGTTTGTAGTCTGATGAGCAGGCCCTCTTGTATCCACTTTCCTTTCCCATAGAGCTCCCAAGCTAAGTCACAGAATCTGTCGTGTCTGAATTAGTCGTCCTCTGAATCCTGGCACAGAATCCTGAGGTTTTGTTGAGAGTCCCCAAGCTAGGTGACCAATTCCTTTTGACTTGAAGGTATTATTTTGATGAACCCATCAGATTTGAATGACAGTGTCCAGATACATTTTTGAGTGTGATAACATTTTTGAGAGATACCAGTTTGGCTTTAGGAAGCATGTTGTTCTTGGGATGCCATGAACCAGATGGCTTCCCCAACTTGTCCTGAACCTCAACACTTTGGACTGATGATGCAGTCAACGGATATAAGGGAATTGTTGAGGGAAGGAAGTCAGGGGTTTGAAGGGGTTGTGCGCTGTCTCATTCAGATGCCACCAAGCACATGTGATGAGAGGGTACTAGACTGGTATTTAGGAGAATACTAGTTTCTACCCCAGGCATCTGCAGATTCTATCCCATATTCCAGTAGCACAAGAAGCTTGTCCATTTCTTGAGCCAAATCACACAGTCGATAGATTTGGATAGATGGGCTTGTTAGAAGGGCCAATAAATTTGTAATAACTTTTATAAAGAAAGAAGTGAATACTCTCTTGCAGTAGATAAGCCAAAGACGATGCAGAGGAGAATACTTGGCCGTTTCCTTCTTGGAGAAAAGCATACTTCCTGCAGATCGAGTCTGATAGGCACATGGAGGTAAGCCTCCTTGAGATAAGCAGTTACCATCCAGTGATCTTTGCCCAGCAGAGAATAAGTAGATACGTGCGTCAACATTTTGAACTTAGGTAGTCCAAACATTTTTTGTGTTGAGGGATAAGACAAATCCAAAATTGGTCCCCACGTGGGTATCTTTTTGGTACTAGGCCCCTAAGTGAGGAATGGGCTAAATCTGCCTTTCTGGCCTGTGGATGAGCAAATGGCTAATTTCTGGAGGAGCAGAGAAATTTGCTTGTTGGAATCTTTCTTATCTTTGATCCCAGGCCCCTTTGATAATGCCTTTGGTATGGAAATTGCGTATGTAAATACTGAAGCGATATGCCATCTGAGCCTCAATTGGGGTCTGAAAAGTCCAGTTTCTGGGAAAAGAAAGAGGCCTTCATCCCAATGTAACTTGCCAGGCAGAAATCTTGCCATAGCTGAAGGCTCACTGCTCGTGGGTCTGCTCTCATTCTAACTGACCCTGCCTCACCACTGACCTGGGCAGAACCAGAAGTTCTAGGCCTAAAAGAAATCATGCCTAGGCCCTAAAACGTCTAGATGAGCCCTAGACTGACCCTTAATAGTCTGATAAGTCCAAAAAGAAGTAGGCCAATTTCTACTAAACTTTGGAGCTGAACCTAAAATCTTTAACAGTCACCATTTTCTTAGCCTTATCCAAATTTTAACACTTCGTCATAAGAAAATCCTTGTAACACATTGTTTTGTAATTCTGCATCTAAATCCTTGTAACACAGAACTGAGCTAGAAGCCTGATCCCTGAGCCAAGAACATGTTCAGAACAGAACCAGTGGCTGCCACCCTGCGAAGAGCGAAAGGCAAAATCCAGACCACAGGCCAGAAACTTTTTACACCTAATGAGAAAAATAGACTAAATCCTGCAACTCTACCCACCCAATACCTTCATAGAGCTAAAGCCGGAACTTCAATTGGCGAAGGAGATTCGCCAAAGCATAGACCAGCATGCTTAGAGCTGCAAGAAAGGAAAGCCCTGCCTCTTTAAAACAACAGAAACCCGCAAAACAAAGCCCTCATATTCTTCCTTGAAGAAGTATACACCTTTCAACAGGAGCCTTAACAACCCAGAAGCCTTAGCACCTTTAGGGCCCTGAGAAATAGTTTCAGGGTCTGCCCTAGGACTAGGGCACTTTACTTATGTTCTAGGGGCCCTATAATACTCTTAAAAGAGGAATAGGCAGGAGGCACCCTCAAAAAGTTGTCTGGTTTAGCTGCAAAAATCCTCTACCACATTCCTGCTTGGGAGCCTCTGCAAAAAAGGCCTATGCTGCCCTAGGCAAAATTAGAGAAGCCTTGACCTTAAATCAAATCTTGAGCGCTATTTAAAAAAGCCCCTCTGAGAATCAAGGGTCTCTGAAAAAGAAAAATCCTCAATGCTCCTCAGCCGAAAGAATCAGAGTCAAACACTGGAATCAGAACTCTCAAGCTAAGACTTAAGTCCTAAACCCTAAGACTCAGAAATAGGATAGACACTCAAAGTCTTCCTCAAGCTCAATCTCCACCTCGAACCTCTTATCAAACTAGGCAGCTCTGGATTAATCATAGAAATCAAATCTTCTGCCATGGTAAGCATATGTTTCTCCTTAGGGGGCCTAACACTGGCCTGAGCCCACAGAAGTTTCTACCTGCACCTAGGCCTCTCATCAGGAAACAGAAGGGAGGGCTAACCCTATAGGAGGGAAAGAGAACAGCTACCTAGGGCCTAAAGTCCACCTTGAAAGCCACCACCTCCTGCCTGAGACACATCTTGTAACAGTAAAAGTCTCTAGAAGGGCAAAAAGGAACCTGGTGAACCCACCCGGCTCCACAGTTCCCTCTAAAGAACGGCGTCGGGACAGGCGGTTCTTCCACCTAGGCTTAAGTCCTGGTGTCCTTGTTTCTTCAAGCAGTGAGAGGGTAATCCCGACTGACAAAGGATCAGCTACAGCAGCTTCCCAAAACTAACAAGCCACAATGGGTTCTTTGCCGATACAAGTTTGTTAAATCCTAGCACCGGCGACATCCAACAACGTCGTGTAATAGTGGTTAACATAAAGGCAGCAATGTATGGTAGCCAACTTGTAATTATCTGTTTCCCACAAGAGAAAAATACTTATTCACTTTCAACCTTGACATCCTGTTGCCTCGCAAGAGGCCAGAAAAAAACAAATATTCCCCTGACAGGGCCAATAACTTTTCAGAACTCTGAAACTCATACTTAGCCCTGGTTCAAGAGCGCCACAGGACTATAATGCATATTCTGCATCGGACTGCGGGCAAACCAACCTAGGATCGATGATCGGCTTCTGCATCAACTTCCCACACTACCAAACCCTACACATAGAAACACAAAGTACACACCCACATTCACTGAATCTCTCAATAAAAATCTGCCCAAGCAACAGAGACCTCCCAAGCTGAAACACAGACAACCACCACCTCCCAACACTACCCAAGTGACACATATTAGTGTACCACTCAATCTCAGCCCATAAGGCAAAACAATGTACCCAACACACTAGTCATAGGTGACCCTATATTCAAGCACACTGATGTCCCACTCACCAAGCTAAACAAGGAGAAAGTTACTGTCAGCTGCCTGTCGGGTGCCAGGATCCGCCATATAATGCATGCACTCAGGTCACTCTACAAGTACAAATACGACTCTCTCTCATTGTCCATGTTCGTGTGAATGACCTGAGACATACCTCCCTGGACTACATGAAGAGACATGGAGTCTCTCTCGGATCTTGTAGTAGCATGCCATCGCCCAGAATGATATTATAGTACAAGGACAAAATGACTGACTTCAACAATCGGCTAAGCTTCTGGTGTCATTCTAAGGGGATCCAGTATCTATCTGCCTGGGATGACATGGTCGACAGACCACGATGCTTTGCCAGAGATGGGCTGCACCTGTTGCCCCTGGGATTCCGGATTCTGGCTAAGGCTCTTGCCACCCCTATAATGCCTTTTTTAGGCAACGTTCAAATGCTAAATTCACCACCATGACAGGTACAAGCAAGCAAACTCCGAGGGTAATTCTACTCAATACTAGATATCTAAACCTCAAAATGCACTCACTCGAGGCACTCAAAATGGAGAACATCAACATCTGTGCAGTGACAGAGAACTGGTTCAAGGCTCCAGAGAGCACCCCTGCATTACCAGGCTATAATTCATACCACACCTTTCGGCCACCTAACCTGGACCGAAACACTAAAGGCGGAGGTGTGTCCATATTCATTAAGGATATCCACACCTCCAGGCTAGTTGCTCAAAATAATACATCTGAAATTATCCAAGTGCAACTAACACTGGGCAAGACTGCAGTCCAGGTTACAGCTTGTTACAGATCCTCCACCATGCCCCAGTATTCCCACTCTTCATTTCTTAAGACACTGGAAAATATTAAGGTACAACCCAATACCTTAATTATGACCGATTTCAACAACCCCACCATCAACTGGGAAAACTACTCATGTACCAACTCATTCACTCAACGTTTTCTGGAATTCATAAATTTCAACACATTGGATCAGCTTGTCCACACCCCCACCAGGGGCAGCAATATCCTGGACCTAGTCATTACCAATATGGGTAACCAGGTGTTCTATGCCAGAGGTCAACTCCTCGCTGGTCAGATCCGACCACAAGCTAATCACCCTAGACATCCATATCCTACCCCCCCCAATTAAGGAAACTACTGTCAAAAACTACTCCAAAGCCAACTTCATGCTTCTTTAAGACAGAAGTGGCAAACTTCACGACACCCATGCAGACGGAAAAGAAAGGTACGACTGCTGAATCTTACACAAATGCACTACATAAGCACATACACGAGTGCATGGATTGTGCCAACCCCTACAGAACCAAGATGCTATCTTCCAAAAAAGGAAGCCAATATGGTGTGCCTCTGCCATAAACAAAATCTACAACAAAATGAAGAAGCTGTTACAAAAAAAGAGTAAAATCCCAAGATTAGAGGAACTCCCTAGTCAGCCTTGGCAAGAAGCTGAGATCCCTCATAAAATCCTCCAAAGCTAGTTATGAAAATAAAATCGCCACTGATTCCAAAGACAACCGCAAAGCATTCTACAGCTATGTCAAGAATCTCAATGGCAACACTCAGATCTGCTCCGAGTTACAGCACAATGGCAATAAATATACAGAACCAACCGATACTGGCAACATCCTGGCAGACAGCACTTTATCCCCCTCTCACCCTCCAAAGGGCCCATTTTAATACCGGAAAAAAGCAAAGCTCCTGTAATCAGAGCTGAACAAGTAAAGACCACACTCTCCAAAGCCAAGAACACAGCATCAATGGGACCAGACAACATCCCAGGCTGCATACTGCACGGACTACAGAATGAACTGGGACCCCACCTAAGTACCATGTTCAATCATAGCCTCACCTCAGGCTATGTGCCTACTGAATGGCGCACAGTGACAGTTATCCCACTCCACAAAGGGGGTGCCACCACGGACCCTGGAAACTACCGCCTCATTAGCCTGCCGAGACATACGCAGACCGTCTCAAAAAACTCCAGCTCTACTCTGTCACATATCTCCTACTCAGAGGCGATCTCTGCCTAACATACAAAGTTATGTTAAACCCAGAGCTGTTGGACATGCTACACTTAAAGAAATCCCAATCTTTCTGAACCACATGCTCTAGGGACCTAAACCTTGTCACCACAATAAACAGAACATTCTGGAGGGATAGCTTCCTGTCCCAGAGATTTCCCATACTCTGGAACAAACTACCCATTCATGTCAAGCAAAGCTCCTCATTGGCCCTCTAAGAAAAATCTTGATGACTGGATGGGAAACAGAAAATTCATCCCAGGGATCACTTCTGTGGCACTGCTTGACAGGGGCACATTCTTGGGTGGCGAAAGCCAGGGAACCTTTTTGGCTAGGCTTATATAGGCCCTAGGGCCGATAGCCAAGTACCTACCTATGAACCTATGATGGTTTCACAAATTCTGCAGGTCTGTGTGAAGGTTATTTTTAATGATTATTGAGTTACTATGGAACAGTAATCATCCTCAATTTGTATTTGTTGAATATTTTAATTTAATGATATGGGACTGAGGTTAATTGCTAAATGTAATATGTTCATTATTGACTTGTTGGATGCATCTGTAGAGAGGATATTAGATGGACAATGAATGGCATAACTGTATCTATGTACCCTTCATGGCTGGAATGTGCAAAAGTGGGCATGGTCTGTGTGAACATGCCAAATGGCCTTGATATCACATGCAAATGATGCATGATTGACGGACATGCAGATTTGCCAGTAACATCATGCATACATTGGTTGTCAAGTGACACACATGGAAATTACCCTTGCATGTGATTTGTGAATGCCCCTGAGACCGAGTCTCCACAGCTAAATTTCAAACCACATCAACAAATAGGAACAAAAACAGGAACACCACTGGCAGGACAAAACTTCTTTAATAGTAAAGTGTTCTGGTACCTCGGCTTTTTGCCTTCTGCTGGAACATTTTTACATTGCAAATCTGTCTATATATATATATATATATATATATATATATATATATATATATATATATCATTCAGCTTTCAAATAATTCAATTAATCTACATCATTCCATTAAATAATTGAACAATTCTAATGCTAATGAGCCAACTGCTGAACATTTCCTTCAAACAGACTAATACATTTAAAGACACATTCATTAAGCCCATATATTGAGTATGCTACATACATTTTATAACTTTTAAATCATTTTTAAATGTTTTTAAATGCTTTTTAAACACTTTTTAAATACTTCTATAGTACAAAGTTGATTAATTCCATATATTACAAAATTTAAAGTGACATTATGCTTAATAAGTCACAGGTATTCAATGGGGTAGTTATAAGAGCAAAGTGTACTGTTCTTTCTTTAGTCAACATCAGCTCATTTACTATGATTATTAAAAAATATAAATATAAAGCACCTTTTCCTAACAAATTAATATATACAGAGAGATTTATATCCTCATTGTGTATCTGTCGTCCAACCCCTAATATTAATCAACTCTTGACTATTTGCACATTCATTTTTTCCACCAATATTTACTGTAATACATCCTACAAAGTTCTTACATTATTATATTACTGTATTTCCATTTTTTATGACTATTAATAGTCTTAACTATAATGTACTCTTTTTATGAGATTACAGTAATTTAAATGTTCAAATTATTTTCTAAATTCATACCCAGAGGACATACCGTGTGAAAATTGATAATCATTCTACTCTCTAGTCTGTTCAATTGTCTTTTAAAATTTCCATCATTGATGATCAGACATGCTAGAATACTGAAAAATAAACTTTTGTCCAAACCTTGATGTTTGGACCAAAAGTGCATAGCAACAGGACTCTCAGGTTTCCGTCTTCTCACATCCCCTAAATGCTCCATAATTCTTACTTTGGCCTTCCTGGTAGTTTGACCAATGTACCACGAGGTTGAGTCACAGTCACAACCTATTACATACACAACTCCACAGCTGTCACAATTATAACATTCTCTGGCCCTATACAACTTGCCATTAATCTTCTTCCCATATAAATTTTTAACACGACTGCATATAGAACATTTTCCACAGCAGTAAGTCCCAACATTTTTACCTATTTTATCCAAATAATTTGGTTTTAAATCTTTTCTATTTAACAGCTCTTTTAAATTACTTTACCTGCTGTAAGAAAATACTATATGTTTAAGAAACAATGCGCCAATGGAAATGTCCTCGCAGACAATTTCCCAGGCGTGTCTGACAATTTTCTCCAGAATGGAAGAAAAATCAGAGTATTTAGTAACAAAAAAGTTTCTCATCTTCACTCCTACTTTCTTCTAAATTATCTCTGACTATTCTTCCATAAAGGTTGGGACCAATTTTCTCTTTCACTCCTCCAATATCTATGACCTTGTTCTTTGCTTTCTGTAATACATGGTCATCAAAACCTATTCTTTAACCTCACATATACTTCCATCCAAGTTGGTTCCCTTTAAATCAACTTCAGAAGTATTCATGAAAATTCTTTTGAATTCACCATAAGATAATGATTCAATCAAATGGGGAGGATGCAAGCTGTTAGCATGCAAAATATTGTTGACTGCTATGGGTTTTCTGTATGGTTTGTGCTGTACATTTTTGTCATTGTTTATATAAAACATGACATCCAAAAATGATATATTCTCTCTGCCAATGTCCCAAGTAAACCTCGATCCATGTGCATTATTTAAAGTTTCCACAAATTTTGCAAATTCGGCCTGATCACCTTTACAAATAAACAGTAAGTCATCTATGCATCTCTTATTATATGCTACAGTTTTCACATAATAATCTTGTAATGTCAAACTGATTTTCAAAGTCTCCCATATAAATGATAGCATACGATGGGGCAAAAGCTACCCCCATCGCTGTTCCCCTTGTTTGCAGAAAAAAATAATTTTTTCATGTGAAATAGTTATGGGTAAGACTAAATTCCAGCAAACTCAACAAGAAAACAGAACGTGGTCCTTCCCCTAATTTTCTAGCCATTGCTTCCCTACCCCATCTTCTGTTGATATTATAATACAAAGCAGTGACATCTACTGTTGCCCAAAAGTAATCTTCTTTCCATTCTAAATTCAGCAGTTCTTCAAAAATCTGCTGAGTATTTTTAACATGTGATGGCATGGTTATCAGATGTTTTTTTTAATGAAAATCCAAGAAAACGTTAACATTTTCTAAGAAAGACCCTATTCCTGAAAAGATTGGCCTCCCCGTTGGGTTAAACAAATCCTTGTAAATTTTGGGAATGGCATACATAAACGGATGTCTAGGGGATTTCACAATCATTATTTTAACATCCTTATGTTTCAAAAAAACAAACCTTTCTCCAAGTTCCAATATTTCCTCTAACTCTGTTGAAAATCTATGCAAAGGATTACATTGCAATTTAACATAATAACACTCTTCAGATAGTATGTTTGAAACCATTTCATCATATTGCGTTGCACTCATGACTACCCAATTGCCTCCATTATCAGCTGTTTTGTATACCATCCCATTCACATTTGATCTAAGTTCCTGCAAGGCCGTCCATTCCGCCTTACTCAAATTGTAAGATTCAAATTTCTTGAAAAACTGACCATAACTATTCTCCACTTTTTTACACACTAAATTTTCAAAAACATTAATATCCTGACTGCTCCTAGGGGGCATAAACTTGCTATCTAAATTCAATTTGGGCATTTCCAGACATCCATATCCTGTGACAAATGGTTCAGATGAAATATTACTATGTTAAGTTGTCAATCTCGCCTTCATTCTTGATGGATGGGTTCGCCGAACCTCCTCTCCATTCGACTCTCTACTAAGCTCGAGAGTCACTTTTACCAGCCAGGGCCCAGAAATTCCTCCTTGACTCTCCTTCAGAGTTGGGCGGCGAGATTTATTAGCACCATGACTGCTGGTGCCCGAGCCATACCCCCCCTTCGGCTCCATGGTTTTCTATCCCTATCTCCTCCTTGAGACTGTCCTTTGGAGGATCGTCGGTCCGGCTTCCTATCCCTGGGTTCTGAGGGGCGAGTGGGCATTGGACCCCCCCCTCCCCTCTCCCTCTCTTTGGAGCTGGTAAGCTTTGCTGCTTTGTCTGTTGACTGCTCCCTTTGAGTGGGGGGGGTTCCTGTTTCTTGGGGGGGAGCTCGGTCCTCGGGCGGGAGCTTCCTCCGGTGATGATGAGGTTTCTCCTGATCCTTCAGGGAACCCCCCCAAGAAGACCTGCAAGAGGAAATAAGACTCCTCCCCCCTCTCTCATCATCAGATACCGATTTAGTAGATGGAGTCAGAGATCAATAATATCCCCTCTGAGGATGTCTCCTTTTCAGACATCCTTGAACTCCAACTGGCCCTCAGAGGGCTGGCCTCCATTAATCCTTCCGAGGATGAATCGTATACCCTGGAGAGGCTTTTCCTCAGGCCTCCTCCTCTCCGCCCTCGCCACCCCCCTCCCCGGATGGATGTGATTGATTGATGGCATCTCCTGATTAGGTGGAACCAGTCTCAGGAGGCCTTCCTTCAGGATCCATTTGAAAATTTATCCGAAAACAGTTTCTCAGGTGTCAGACAGATTGAGCAGAGCTATACTCATGCCTCACGAGTGGTCTCAAACAATCTATAGTGGAAGAGATTTTTTTCAGAAGTGGCCGCATGCTGCGACCTTTTTTTTGCTACAAAACAGCAAAGCAAAGAGACTTCTTTTATGCTTTTCCTCCTTTCCGTTAATACCTCAAGTACTCCCACCAAGCTACCATCTTGAGAGCTAAGCTGATTCCCTTACTGGCCTCGACAAATTTGGTTCCTGTTCCTTCCTTCTCTGCATCTCTTGGTGCAGCCTTGGCATCTGGACCGGACTTTCTAGCTGAAAATTTTTCTCCGGGTTCTAGGTCCTCCCACAGTTAAGTCCAGTGGCAGCAAATCTAATTTCCATGTCGGTTGCAGACCAGAGCGTTCTGTCTGTCTCACAAACTGTGTAGCCTCTTCTCAGAGGGGTATTCCTACTTAAACCCCCTGTTAGGGATCCTCCACCGCAGTGGGACCTTTAGTGCTCATGCTCATTAAAAATTTCTCTTGGGAAGCACTCTTCTTTAGTTGCTATTACTAGGGCTAGAGAGTGTCTGAACTTCATGCTCTCTGTGTTCGTCCCCCCTTTTGGTCTTCCCACAGGATAGAGTATCTTGAGAACCAATCCATCCAAACAATTTAGGAAGTCCTGATCAGCTTTTTCTCTTTCTTATGCTGAAAAAGGTCTCCCATTTCGTTTTTTGAAAGTGACAGATGGCTGTCTCTTCTTATTTGGACATTTATCACATTTATCAGCTTAGTGGCAAAAAAAAAGCTTCAAAAACCTAAAGCACATTTTCGCCACATCTACAGCTCCACAGTTCTCAAGAGTCTGTTCCATTGAGCCACCAGGATAGAGGTCCCCCTCCTCCCCTAGCCTGGACAAACCTTGAACTTCCTTCTTCTTCTCTGGAGAATGACTTTCTTTGGACACTGAGTTAGCTCCCCCTAGTTGCCTGGGTCCCCTTACAGCCTTTTTCAGGTTAGTTGTTCCTCTTCTTTTCTTTTTTTTTTTTTGGGTTTTGTTTCTTTTTACTCTATGAGATCTATCTGGTCACTGCCTTGCATCATCGGGATATGGGGGGGCCTGCGAGCTGGTAAAAGTGAAAGTGGGCTTAGCAAGTGCCAGTCAGAGAGTGGATGGCTCGAACCCATCCACCCAGAAGAAACAACTTTCTATAACATTATTTTGATTCCCCTTCATCCAAACCAACACAAATTTCAAACACTTAATTTTCATAAATGCTTACAGTCAGTAAATCTTCATCAGAAGATTCATTAATATTTTCCACATCTACAGAAGTCATTTCTTTTCTAGTGTGAAAAAATACCTTGAGGTTTAACTTGTGACAAAATTTCTTGACATCAATAATCATGTCTGCCAAAAGTGGAATTCTAGTGGGTAGAAATTTTGTGCCTCTAAGCAAAACTTATTCAGCAACATCAGACATACTGACATTTGTAAGATCAATGATTTTCATGGCACTACTTTCAATTTTATCAACCCGTGCATTTGTAAATAATTCAACATTCATATTATCTTGAACTCTGTTGAAATTATATTCACTAGCCTCTCTGCTGTGAGAAATATGCAACTCGTCTAGACATCTACCGTTCACATTTTCATTTAAATTAAGCTGTCCCTTTTCCCCAACAGTATTACTCACTTCATACAGTTTAACATTCATGTTGTCTTGAGCTCTGTTTAAATCAGTTTCATTACCTTCTATGCTGTGAGAGATATACAGCTCATTTGGACATCTAACATTCACATTTTCATTTAAACTAAGCAGCCCCTTTACTCCAAACGTAATACACATTTCATGCAGCCTTTCAAATGTCTTAGGCATCAAATACTCACTATTTACTACATTATTTGCTTCACTAATAGTATCAAAAACATTTGTGAGCAATTCAACATTGATATTAACTTGAGCTCAATTTAAATTATTTTCATTACCTGTGCTATGAGAGATGTGCAGCTTATTTAAACATCTACCATTCACATTTTCATTTAAGCTAGACTGTCCCTTTTCCCCAAGAGTATTACACATTTCATGCAGTTTTTCATTTGTCTTAGGCACCAAATGCACACTATTTACTTACAAGTAATATTACAAACGTTATGAAAAGAAAAGGGAACATGAGAGTCATTTCCAAATGTATTAAAAACATATTCATTTGAGTTTAACAGTCTTACTTCTGTTTCTTCCGTTGCCTTTTCCCCTTGTTGTTTTTGTTCATTGTTGTTGCTGCACTTGTATTTGTCCTTCCATGACGTTTTTTTGAACAGAGACTCATCTGAATTAACTTCTTCAAAGGAGATGCTTTTTCTCCCTGAAAATTGTTCACCTGAAGATATGGATGAATCACGAGCCTCAGTCCCCAACCTTTTACTTTTCCGATGCATACTAGCACACCCTCTCCATGAATGTACCTAGACTAGACCATTTTCAAAATCTTTGATGTCTCTATTACGTTTTTTTCTTTTTTCGCTCAGTGATGTTATTCTCTGCTTTCCGCACATTACAATTAACCTGATCAAACATTAATTTGTACCTTTGTGTACGAATGTCATTCTGAAGTGCTTCTTGCAATGTTATAATCTCCCCCTGCAGTTTCTTCATATTTTGAGCATTCCTTTTAATCAGGACCCGCAACCAAGTGATAGTTCATTGCAAAAAGGCCTTCCTCCACTCAGCCAAGAGATTACTCTCATCACTAGCAAAGTCACCAGCCGGCAGCCGGTCTATTTGAAGGCCCCTGGGTGTGATCTCTAACAAAAAATATTTCTCCAACACTTTACTATCATAGAAAATGATTACTTCCCTGATCATAAGTCTCTCCAACGTATGGAATCTGTCCATTTCACTGTCTTCCAATGTGGAACCCCAAGAATCCCTTGAAACAAATCTCCACAGCTAAATATCTTATATGTGGCAACACCACTCACCTTTAAAAATAAAAAGTGTATCTTGTAACAAAAAAAAAACAAAAGGCACCCCACTCTTTTTGGTATTTAAACATCTAAAACTGCAGTCGAGCTGCCTGAAAAGAATGACACCCTCTGTTATTCTACCATATAGCTCATCCTCCATTCAGACAATGCTTCCTCATTCTGTATACCTTTGACATGCTGTGCTAAGATCACAGCCAGCATTAGGCACCTGCCGAACTCTTAGCCACAGGGCCCCGATTATCTCCCTGTGTACAAGGGCACCCACATGAAGAAGCCGTGGGTTTCTTCGTCTCCTTTGCACCTTGTTCGGTGCCTCCTGGATGTTTGCACATCTGTGTTACATCATCATACGATTCTGTGTTTTTCTTTAAACTTGCCTGTAAGCTGCACCATATCAGGGCCTCTTCAGTGAAGCAAGGGACCCGACATGCTGCAGCAGCCAGGGAAGTAAGTTCTAATTTGCTGACTGGCTGCAGCAGCCAGCCAGGGAGCAAGTTTTTTTTTTTTTTTTAACATGGAAGTGATAAAGCAAGGTCCTGATTGATCCTTGGTAAAGCACTTCCTGTGTCAACTGCCTTTAAAATGGCACAGACTGTGGTAAGCATTACTTCTCCTTGTTTTTCAAGAGAGGTGTTTGGTTTTCTGTAATTGGTGACCTGGTAGATTGGTTCTGTGGATTATCGTCGTGAAGACGGACAGAGGATTCAAGCTTTCCAGGAGCAACTGTGGGACCAGCAAAGGAGCTCTATTTTTTAACTGTCCTTGTAAGCCAATTTCTAAAAAATCTGAAAAAAATGTCCTTTTAAGGGCAATTTAAAATGGCTGAACAGGTCTGTGTGGAGGAGAAGCAAGCAGGGGACAAGTCTACAATTATGAAAAGACAGCAGAAGATTATTAGTAGCAGCCGTCTTTCAACTGCAAAAAGGTAAGTTGCTGGGTTCATTAACTTTATTTTTTGCTGGGAGGGAGGGATTTTATTATTTTTTCGTGCAAAGTTCCTGTGCCAAGATGATTGGGGGGTGAGGGGCTTTGGCTGCAACAGTTTTATTTTAACAAACTATATAAAAAAATAAATAAATAAAAATAAACAAAAATGGAGTGCAGGAAGATGTAAAATGCCAACAAAACACTATTTAAGCTGTTGCAAGTTAAATCATAATATTTTAATAAAACAAAAAAGAGAAGAACAAGCACTTTCGCCTCCACATTAGGAGACTTTATCAAGTTCAAATATAAAACAAACTGACACCATTTTAAAATAAAACATGCCCACACTGTGACCCAATCAAAAAGGGTCACCGATGAATACATGAATAAATTAACAAAAAGTCAGCCCACCTAACATTCAAGGTGAACTTTTTAAATTAAAGCAATACAAACCTATATGAATAAAATATATAAGTAACATTTTTAGCAAAAAAGAACTGTCGCTAAAAATTGCTGCTAATAACACAAATTAAGTATATGCAATAGCTAAAATTAGATTTAAAACTCGAAATGCCCTAATAACACTATAAACATGAATGTGCAGTGCACAGAAATGCATCTATACAAACTGAATGTAACATGAAATCTCACTCTACTGTGCAACAAATGTGCATCTGTGTGAGATTCACGTATAAAAATCTAATATAATAACCACTTAAAAGGGGGACACACTCAGGACTGGGTGCAATAGATAAAAAAATGTATGTTAATAAATACAAAATGATATAAATACCAATGTAAAATTCATCAGAAATCCAAAAATATAAAAATAAATAAAAAAATATACAACACTATGCAGATAAACATGTGCAATGACATTAATTAAACTTAATAAAGAGATTTCATAAAAAACTATTAATCTACCAAAAAATATATATATATAAACCTATGTTGTATTACTATTAGAATTTTATGTGTAACATAAATAAACTACAAATATTTATCTCTCCAAAGATCTCAGTTTTAAAAAGCAAGTGATAAAAAATGACTCATTTTAACCTGGCCATTGCATGGCATTATTCCTAAGTGGCCATAAAGCTTCACTTCTCTCAAGAAACAATGGCCAAGGACCACCTCTTGGATTGTGCTCAAACGGTTCAATCACAATAAATTTAAAACCATGACCCACATACTCTGCACAATGCTTGGCCAAGGCATTGGACTCTTTTTTCAATCTTATGTCCCTCAGATGCTCATAAATGTGACTCCTTTCACGCATGCCTCCACACAGAAGACGCTCTAGCTGAGAATCGAACAGGACGTCTTACTGTGAGGCGACAATGCTACCGCAACACCACCACTGCAATCTTTAAGTGATATGTATGCATCAGTGAAGTCTGCAGTTTGAACAACAGTCTGTGGACTATATGTTTATGTTGTTGTGTCTTTCGGCTTTTCCCGGTTAGGGGTCTCCACAGCGGAACTCCGGTCCGCTATTGATTGGTAGTTGATTTTTACGTGCCGAGTTACCAGCCCTGACGCACAACCTTCAACGAAGGTACGCCCATTCACGTATGTCTCCAAGCAGAAGACGCTCTAGCTGAGAATCAAACCGGACAGCGTCTTACTGTGAGGCGACAATGCTACCGCAGCACCACTACCGCGGGTTTGGACTATATGTTTATGTAAATTATAAATATTTTGGCAGCCTAAAACAAATAATATTAACCACTATACTAGCTCCATTTTCTTAGACCATAGCAGCCTCATTGGTACTCTCTCCTTCCAAGTGGACTCCATTCATTGTTTTATAAGTCCACTGTCCCCCATTCCTTAAGTTTGTTTCTCCTTTTCCCCCAGTCACTTGTGTAACCACTTTCAGTTCTACCCCAGTATTTTATTTTTTCTGTGCTTCAGTCCTGTATTTTGGTTTACTTTTTCTCACTGTTTTGCTGATCTTTGGGCAGGCGAAGGTAGCCTTTTGACTTTGTAATTCAAAGTCCATAGAAACCACCTTACCATTACATGAATGTTCAAATCATCAAGTGCAATTTTGACTGCTGAATATCACCATTACTAAGGATAACCTGATATCGGACTAACTTGCCTACCAAAACTGTGTCCTAGAGCAACACAATCAAGACTTTCACCTATTAGCACAGAGGGCTTTTGCTCCTCTTACATACATCTCATCTCTCAGCAAATCTGTGGCTGTTAAGTCCCGTCACTGACTGTTTTTCTCTGTCTCTTTGCAAACTTTCATTTTCACCCCACTTTTCTCTCCCTCGCTCCACTCTTCTACATTACTCTCAATTCTCACCCACACCTGATTACGTTTATACTTCTACAGCACCACCCACAAATCTCACAAACCAATACCAGTGGTTCCCTCCAGAAAAAAATCAGATCTGAAGAAGTCTTGCTTCAAGACGGAAGCGCTAATCTGTGTTGTGTTATAAAAGATTTGTCTCCACTGGTGGCCTGGATTCTTATTTTATTGTGTTTGCCTAGTTTTCATTTATAGTGTGCTTTGCAGTTTTTTCAATGAAGTCTGCGTTAGATGATATGACATACACCTGATTTAACAATGCTAAGCTTCTAATAACACTCCTAAAAATCAGCAATAGGAAAACTATATGTTTAATAGCAACTTACATACCACAGGGAATAACACTGATACTGCTGATACCATCCTGTACTGGATATCCTAACAAATTAACCATGAAACTATAATACTTGGAAGTTTAAATACTGACTGGCAACTCAAATTCCACTCCCCCCACTGAATCCATAAACCTGCACAACTTCAAACAATTAATAACCACACCCACTACAAACAATATAAACTTCAGGGAAACACAACACTGGACTGGATCCTTACAAACAAATCAGAAAAACTGACAAATGTAGGCTGCCTCTCAGCATAAATGACCACATACCTGCATATGCCAAAAGAACTCACCATAAAATCTGTAACCAAATATGAAATACAACCAGTTTCAGCAAAGATATTTTAACGAAACACAAGCAATATAATTATAATGGACTTAGAACAATGCCAGTAGATATTGCTATAGAGCATTTTAATAACATTCTTACAGAGCTTAAATAATCTGGCACCAGTGCATAATAAAAACAGTTAACTCCAACCCCACACCATGGCTAACAAAATTAACAAAAAACTCATGCTAAAATGGATAAAGCCTGGAAAAACTGGTACAAAAACAGAACTCAAAATGCTTTCCAGCAACTAAGACATCTTAGAAACCTTGCAAAACTCCATATCAAACAGGACAAGAAAAACATTTGCCCAACATACAACACAAACATCAAAACAACCCAAAACAGTTTTGGTTATCACTAAAATAAACTACTCCACCCTAGCAAGACCACCACCACTTCCTCTCCAAAAACAGACAATAAGACAGACTATCCCCACATAGTTTAATTCCTACTTTATACAATCAATATTCACTCTCTTAGACACTAACACATCTGCCCCCTCGCTCTACCCCTGCCCAACCAAAACAACCTATATCTCTACAATTTCAGTCCAGTACCCACCTCACTCATAATAATGAAGCTGTTCCTTAAAACAAAAAATACTTCCATAGCTGTAGACCAACTACCATGAGACTACTTAAAAATGGCCATAGAAGGCATAGCCTTCTCTATGTCCATACTAATTAATAGGTCCATAGCAGAAAGATGCATCCCATCACTGTGGAAAAAATCCTACGTCATACCACTGCACAAAGGCGGCACATCTACAGAGTTTAATAATTATAGACAGAGCAATTCTCTCCCCCTCGCCAAAATATTAGAGACATGTATCCATATGCAGCTGATGCAATACCTAACCTCAAGCAACCTACTCTCAGAGTCACCAACATGGCTTTAGACCCCAGCACAGCACCACCACTACTGGTCTACTAAATTTTACCAATACAATAAACAAACATAGAAACAATGGTGTGCTTGTGTCCAACATGTTCTTAGACTTGTCAAAGGCATGTATTTCTATTCATTTTTATTCTATGTGCTATTCTATGTACTACTACATTTCATGTTGATTTTATTTTATGTAATATTTACATTGTTGTGCTTTGTATGTTACTCTCATGTGATTTTATGTAAACATTATGTATTAAATGGAGCTTTTCTCCCCGGGCCTCCACTGAAAAAGGACCTGTGTCCTGCTGGGCTTTCCTGGTAAACAAATATAAATTAAAATAAATTTGATATTGTCTCACACCAGCAACTACTCATTCAACTCTCAACAGGACTTTCACAGCACTCCTTGTCACGATTACTTAATTACCTATCTCGAAGGCAACACGCTGTTAAATGACCACAAACACTCATCCTTTCAACCAGTTACTAAAGGTGTTCCTCAAGGCTCTGTCCTGGGTCCTCTCCTATTTAATATATTTATTAAAAACCTTAATGAATACCAGCACTGGGGGGGGTACCGGAGACAGACCAAAGGCTCAAAATTCCACAAAGCTTGATCCTTTATTAAAAAAAAAAAAATATATATATATATATATATATATATATATATATATATCATTATTATTTAAAAGTACTGTTAGCCAACAGGGTGCTGGTGGAAATTGGGCTACTGTTGGCCGAAGAAGAGGGGGAAGGCATGCCCGAAAGCAGGAAGAGAGGAGGAAGGTTAGGAGTGTAGTACTAAGGGTAGGAACTTTGAATGTTGGCAGTATGACTGGCATAGGGAGAGAGCTAGCTGATATGATGGAGAGAAGGAAGGTTGATATATTGTGCGTGCAAGAGACCAGATGGAAGGGAAGTAAGGCCAAGTGTATAGGAGGTGGGTTCAAATTGTTCTATCATGGTGTGGATGGCAGAAGAAATGGGGTAGGGGTTATCCTAACGGAACAGTATGCCAAGAGTGTTTTGGAGGTGAAGAGAATGTCTGATAGAGTGATGTTTATGAAGCTTGAAATTGATGGTGTAATGATGAATGTTGTTAGTGCAATCCACAAGTCGGGTGTGCAATGGATGAGAAAAACATTTTGGAGCGAGCTGGATGAAGTGGTGGAGAGTGTACCCAAGGGTGAGAGACTAGTGATTGGAGCGGACTTCAATGGGTTGGTGAAGTGAACAGAGGGGATGAGGAAGTGATGGGTAGGTATGGTGTTAAGGAGAGGAATGCAGAAGGTCAGATGATTGTGGATTTTGCGAAAAGGATGGACATGGCTGTGGTGAATACGTATTTTAAGAAGAGGGAGGAGCATAGGGTGATGTACAAGAGTGGGGGAAGATGCACACAGGTGGATTATATCCTATGCAGGAGGGCCAGTCTGAAGGAGATTGGAGACTGTAAAATGGTGACTGGGGAAAGTGTAGTTAAGCAGCATAGAATGGTGGTCTGCAGGATGATGTTGGTGATCAAGAAGCAGAGGAGGAGTGTGAAAGCAGTGCCAAGAATTAAATGGTGGAAGTTAAAAAAGGGTGATTGTGAGGTGGGGTTCAGGGAAGAGTTAAGCAAGGCACTGGGAGGCAATGAAGAGTTACCGAATAGCTGGGTAACTACAGCAGAGCTAGTAAGGGAGACTGCCAGGAAGGTGCTTGGTGTGACATCTGGACAGAGGAAGGAGGACAAAGAGACATGGTGGTGGAATGAGGAAGTACAAGAGAGTATACAGAGGAAGAGGCTGGCGAAGAAGAAGTGGGATTGTCAAAGAGATGAAGAAAGTAGACATGAGTATAAGGAGATGAGGCGCATGGCAAAGAGAGAGGTGGCGAAGGCTAAGGATAAGGCATATAGAGAGTTGTATGAGAGACTGGACACTAAAGAGGGAGAAAACGACCCGTACCGATTGGCTAGACAGAGGGATAGAGCTGGCAAAGATGTGCAGCAGGTAAGGGTGATAAAGGACAGTGAGGGAAACGTACTCACAAGAGAGGAGATTGTGTTGAGTAGACGGAAAGAGTACTTTGAAGGTCTGATGAATGAAGAGAATGAGAGAGAGAGAAGGTTGGATGATGTGGGGGTAGTGAATCAGAAAGTGAAGCAGATTAGCAAGGAGGAAGTAAGGACAGCTATGAAGAAGATGAAGAATGGAAAGGCTGTTGGCCCAGGTGACATACCAGTGGAAGCATGGAGGTGCTTAGGAGAAATGGCAGAGGAATTTTTAACCAGATTGTTTAATGAAATTTTGGAAAGTCAGAGGATGCCTGAGGAGTGGAGAAAAAGTGTTTTGGTACCTATCTTTAAGAATAAGGGTGATGTGCAGAGCTGCAGTACCTACAGAGGGATAAAACTGATCAGTCACAGCTTGAAGTTATGGGAAAGAGTAGTGGAAGCTAGGTTAAGAAGGGAGGTGATTAATGATCAGCAGTATGGTTTCATGCCAGGAAAGAGCACTACAGCTGCAATATGTGCTCTGAGAGTGTTGGTGGAGGAGAAGGTCAGAAGGAGTTGCATTGTGTCTTTGTAGACTTAGAGAAAGCATATAACAAGGTGCCTAGAGAGGAGTTGTGGTATTGTATGAGGAAGTCGGGAGTGGCAGAGAAGTATGTAAGAGTGGTACAGGATATGTACAAGGGTAGTGTGACATTGGTGAGGACTGCGGTGGGAGTGACAGATATGTCTAAGGTGGAGGTGGGTTTACATCAAGGATCAGCTCTGAGCCCTTTCTTATTTGAAGTGGTGATGGACAGGTTGACAGATGAGATTAGACAGGAGGCCCCGTGGACTATGATGTTTGCAGATGACATTGTGATATGTAGTGAGAGTAGGGACCAGGTTGAGGAGACCCTGGAGAGGTGGAGATATGCTTTAGAGAGGAGAGGAATGAAGGTCAGCAGGGCTAAAACAGAATATATGTGTGTAAATGAGAGGGAGGGTAGAGGAATGGTGAGGATGCAGGGAGTAGAGTTGGTAAAGGTGGATGAGTTTAAGTACTTGGGATCAACAGTTCAGAGTAATGGTGAGTGTGGAAGAGAGGTGAAGAAGAGAGTACAGGCAGGGTGGAATGGGTGGAGAAGAGTGTCAGGAGTGATTTGTGACAGACGGGTACCAATAAGAGTGAAAGAGAAGGTCTACAAGAGGGTAGGGAGACCATCTATGTTATATGGGTTGGAGACTGTAGCATTGTCGAAAAGGCAGGAGTCAGAGCTGGATGTGGCAGAGTTAAAGATGTTAAGATTTGCACTGGGTGTGACTAGGATGGACAAGATTAGGAATCAGTATATTAGAGGGTCAGCTCAGGTTGGACAGTTTGGAGACAAAGCAAGGGAGGCGAGATTGCGTTGGTTTGGACATGTGCTGAGGAGGGATGCTGGGTATATTGGGAAAAGGATACTAAGGATGGAGCTGCCATGTAAGAGGAAAAGAGGAAGGCGTAAGATGAGGTTTATGGATGTGGTGAGAGAGGACATGCAGGCGGTTGGTGTGAAAGAGCATGATGCAGAGGACAGGAAGAAATGAAAATAGATGATCCGCTGTGGCGACCCCTAACGGGAACAGCCGAAAGAAGATGATGATGATCGAGTTTTGTGGAATTCTGAGCCTTTGGTCCGTCTTCGGTACCTCTCCAGTGCTGGTATCCATTGAGACTTAGTTGGCATGATCGTGCTTTTGGCACTGTATTTTCCTGCTGTTTTTTGTTTTATCTATTAAAAACCTTCACACCTCCACTCCATTCTTGTGGTAGTTCGATATGCAGATAACTTAACATTAATATGTGCAGACTAAATAATAAATAAGCTCCAAGACATTACCCAAAATTCTTTCTCCTCTGTAGAAACCCTGTCTCAAAGAATCAAAGCTCCTACTCAACTCCAAGAAAACTAAGTTAATATTTTTCACCTCAAAAAGTTGCCAAAATCAAAAGCAATCTTTCAACATAAAGTCAGCAAATAATACTGTCATTGAAACTGTAACTCACAGTACACTTCTAGGCGATGTAATAGGGTCACACATGTTTACTAGGCTAATGATAATAAGGGCCTTTTTTAAGCCTAGCCATGCATCCGAAATCTCTGACAAGTTCTGATACCCTTGATAAGTGTAATAATAGATGACAATCTCAAATATGACCAGCATATACTACACACTATTAAATCTACACACCAGAAACTAGGGCTCCCTTTACAGGATCAATGGATTTCTTACAGATACTGCAAGAAAACCTATAGCAACCACATTCTTACGACTAACTATCTTATATCCCACTCCTATTCTAACAAATTTAAACAATACTCACAGAAAGAAACTCGCCTCCAGCTACAATAAAATAATTAAATTTGCCACCAATCTCCCTCATAGAACCCACCATTGCCATAGCTTAAAGCAATTAAACTGTCTTGAACTGCACAATTACCCAATATATTCACAACTTACTACAGCACACAAACCCATTCATCATCTAGGAAAATGCCCTGCAATGAAAAACATACTACAGTCCTATTGTCCAGCAAGGGACCTCCATTCTTGTAACAAATTCTTACTACTCACAAGTAAGTCAAATAATGTTGCAGGAGATTCGCTCTACTCCCAATACATCACTAAACTCTGGAATAGTATCCCCAAACAAATAAAACTCTCCAACAAACTCAACAGTTTTAAATCATTGCTTGAACAACATCTTAACCAATCCTGGTCCTGCACATGCTCATCTCCAGGTGAAGACTCTGTCCTCACCATATGATACTTTCCAAACACTCTTCTTAAACAGAATACTATCAACCTCTCACTGAGATGTCAAAACTATTTTTATACATAACTCCTGCCTGTACAATCTAATGAGTTGCACATGGCCTTCCTCTTTAGTAACTTCTTCCTCTGTAAAATCTTAGAATGTATAAATATAACTACTGTATGTGTATAAATGTAAATAGAAATGTAACTATTCTGTGTTTAACTGGAACAGAGTATAATGCAATATAAGTAAATGCAACTTTTCTCCCCAGGCCTCTGGGGAAAATGGGTATTGTCCAGTAAACAAAGATAAATAAATAAAATAAATACAAGAACAAGGGAATCTCAAAAAAATAAGAAGACGAGCAATTGCAGAGAACAAAAGATAAATAAGGATCATTTTGACAGTATGCATGATCTTAGAAAGTTTGCTGTTATTTTGATAACTTCAGAGCACAAAAACGTTTAATAAAACAACTTATGACAAAAGAAAGTAGAAATGTTTGTCACCAAACACAGGGAGGCTACAACAAGAAAAATAACACAGATCCTATAAATGTTATTAGTGACAGTTCATAAATTTTATGGAAAATTATATAAACCAGAGAAATGTGTAAACAAGGAAAATGTATAAATGGAAACATATATATAAAAGACTTAGTTATGCCAAGTTAGAGGAAGAGGAGGTTCAACAATTAATGGCCATGACAGGAAAAGATGAAATAAAAATGGTGATGTATAATCAATCAACAGGAAAACCTACAGGAACAGATGGTACTACTGTGGAAGTCTGGACATTGGGAGGGGAAAACAGTGATAAAAGATTGGGAAAGCTTTGTTGAACAGTATTTTAAAAGGGGGAAAGTACTAGCATCTTGGAAGAAGCTGTGGTGGTTATATTACCCTTTCAGACCTAGCTTCATATAGACCTATTTCAGCCTTAAACCATCATTATAAAGTGTTTATATCTACACTAAGCCAATGGCAAATGTGTTGCCAAAATTGACAGATATGGATCAATGTGGTTTTATGGAGGGGAGGCAAACATTTAACAATATTAACAGAACAATGATGATCCAGAGTGAAGTAAAATGTAAGAAAACACTGCTACTGCTGGTTCATCTTGATGCAGAGAAAGCATCTGATAGAGTCACTTGGAATTTCACGAATAGGGTAATGGCTGCATTTGCATTCCCTGATAGAATACAAAGGTTAATTAGGATGATATATGAAGGATCACAGGCAAGAATTAAGGTGGGAGGGATCCTCTCCAACAAGCTGTGTTTGAACACAGGAACAAAGCAGGGGTGTTCTTTTTCCCTTTATTTGCTTTATATTTTGAGACACTGGCAACGAAATTAATGTACTCACAAATTCACAGATATACATGGTATGATACTCAAGAAAAGTTTGCTTTATTTGAGGTGATATTATTTTGGACTTGGAAAATTCAGAAAAGGACATTCCATTGTTGTGGAACATTTTGAGACAGTTTTCAAGTATTTTCAGGATGCAAGGGTAATGAAGACAAAACAAAAACTCTAGTGATAAACTATGTACCCACACACAAATTGGTTCAGAAATACCCATATGTATAGAGTAATAAGATAAAACATTTAGGTGTATGCAGATAAGAATAGGTGGGAAGAGACTAATTAAAAAACGATACAAAAACTGAGAAACTGAAAGCTCTTAATTATGGATATGGATAGTAAAATACAAGTAGTGCAAATGTTTTTAGTTTTATGTACTGGTCGGGCATATTTTTACTAACCACAGCATAAGTCGTGGACAATAATTAGTACAGAGTTGAAGAAATTTATTTTGAAGGGCAAAAGTTAAGTGGGATAAGTTGATCCTCACCACAGAACAAGATGGTTTGGGATTACCTGATTTGAAGGATATTTTACAGCTATACAGTTAAGGTTCAAATACATAACACAAACAGAAGGTTATAAATCAAGGCAGAAAGGGATGATGATGAAACAGGGGTAAAGTGCAAGACATAAGGAGAACGTAGGATTTTGGATGTAGGTCCTTAAGGAGAATAAAGTACTGTTGTGTCTACTTACCATAAATGTAGAAATTCAAGTGTCTTCACTGTTGCAATAACTATATGGGCTATCTTACTGCACTAGCCCTTGGCTGGCCTGAGTACCACAGATTTAATTCCCTCCTCCTGAGCTAGCACATACCCTACACCTGATGGGACATTTGGCAATATAAAGGTCATCGGCCAGTGGCATCTTACAGGTCTTTTGCCTCCACAAAAGAAAAAAAAGATGAGCCCTCAAGGTAAAGCTCCAGGTTTAGAACACAAGGCATCCAAAATTACCTATTATGCTTAGGAAACAGGAGGCACTAAAGACCTAATGAAGGAGAAGAGGTGAAAAGGGCAGGGGAATAGATAGGAAAGGAGTGCCCATCCTACCCTTAAAAAGAATGACAGAGGGAAAGGAGGGAGAGAACATATACTGCAATGGTGAAAACACTCAAACATGTACATTTATGGTAAGCAGACACAAGTGTACTATTGTTCATTGTGTTTCGCTGTTGCAGTAATAACTATATGGGTAGATTCTCAAAGCTCAGAGGGGTATAGAAGAAAAAATTAGGCAAAAGCTAGAATGCTATGCAAGACAGCAAAGGCAAATTGAGCACTGATTTTGGAAAAAAACAGGGGGATTGTAATGTTTGGTAAAGTTATGGACAGTGGACCAAGTGGCAACCTCTAAAAATTCTCTGGCAGGAACTCCTCTCCGAAAATCACTAGTAGCTACAGTACCTCTGTCTAAACCAGATATGATATGTTCTGGAACTTGCTTTCCATGATGCTAACAAAATGCAATACAGCTGGAAGGATTTTCCAGTTTCTAAATTACTTTCCAGATAGTATTAGAGTTGTCTGTGAACATCAAGTAAATGTAAAATACATTTCCCCTGATTTGATGGTGATGGAAGGAAGGCAGTAAGATGTAGGGACTGAGTCAAAGAAAGTTGTGAAACCATCTAGAGCATGAAACAGGGATTAGTCCTGACAGCAACTCTGTCCTGAAGAAAAATAAAAAAAAGATTCAGTGCACATGACGGCTTGCAATTCTGAGAACCATCTAGCTGAGGTAATAGCCACTAGAAAGGCTTTCTAAGAAAGAATTCTTACTCAACTTCAGCTGCGGGTTCAAAGGGTGTTAGAACGAGCTTTTCTAGCACAAAACTGAGGTCCCAAGAAGGTGAGGGAGCACTTCTGGGAGGCTGCAGGTGGCCTTACAGAACAGTTTCATAAGAAATTTAGAGAAAAAAAAAACAAAAAAGAGGAGGCTACATAAGGAAACTGTAAGAGATGGCTGAAGAGTGTATTTTAATGAAAGAAAAAGACAAACCAAACTTGATTAAGTATGTATGGTAGGTAAGAATGCGGTTGATCTCTGCTGACATTGGGATGATATTCTGTTGCTGACACTAGACAGAAAACCTTTTCCATTTTTGAAATATAACATATTCTAGTGCTTGGGTTTCTGGATTGCTTTAAAATATATAACATGTCCTTGTCCACAGACAGGCCCTGGAGAGCAGTTAGTATACTAACCAAGATGTCAACCTCAAGGTGGTAAGATTGGGGTGTACAATGGAACCCCTGTTCTGAGTTAACAGGTCCACCTGTTGAGGAAGCAATCATGTTTTTTTCCTGCTCAGGCTCTGTATGAGAGGAAATCAATGTTACCTCAGCCAAGAAGTTGCTATCATTAGTACTCTCTTTGCTCTTCCTCACTCCATGCCCGATTTTCAGATGTACCCTGGGATGACAGTAAGGGGAGGGAATGCATAAAGAACCGGCCTGTCCATGGAAAAGGAGAAAGCATCCGTCCTCCAGACCTTGGGATGTCTGGCTAGTGAACAGATTTTTTTTCAGCTGACTGTTTTAGGTAAATGACTTTAAACACATCCTTGTTTAAGGTTCAGTCATGTGTGGTTTACTTCTGACCTGCTGAGGTGACCTGCTTGTGAACTCCCAGCAGTGGACCAGAAGATGTAGACCCAAGGCTTGAACTGTGTCCAACAGTGACATGATTAGATGGTAAAGAGGACAGGAGTGAGCACCTTTCCTGCATGTTTATGCACCACATCACTGTGGTGTTGTTGGTCTTTATCAGTAAATTCCTTGGTTTCCATAGATCCTTGAATGCTAGGATGCACTTGAGCACATCCATGTGATTTTTCAGAAAGCTTTGCTCCCATTTTCCCTGAGCTTGGAGGCTGTTGGCATGTGGCCCCCAGGCTAGGTCTGTGGCACTTATGGGTCAAGGTCTAGTATGGATGAGGGTTCCTGAATGGCACCCGTAAGTTTTGCTTACAAGCAGAGATTCATCACTGGAGTCCTCCTTTTAAACAGGGAAGGAGTGGAATTTGTTTAGTTAATGGACTGTGTTGATTCCATACATTCTTGAGATACCACTGGAGCTTCCTTGTGTGTACGCTGGATAAAGGGATCATTAGGCTACATCAGGCCATGTACCCCAATACTACCAGGATCTCATGTGCTGGAATGACTGAGAGGGAGAGAAGGCAGTGGAAGTATTCCATCAGGGAGGTGACCTTTTCTCCTGGGAGGAAACCCCTTTGAAGGTCCCTGGAAAGAAAAGCTTTTCAGATGGACAGACACTAAATTTTCCTTTTTAGGTTTAATGCGTGATCTAGGCTGCTGAAAAAGGTCATAGTTAGCTGTGGGGCAGAAAGAAACTCCACAGAATCTGTTAGGATCAAGCAGCTGTTTAGGTAAGGGTAGATACGAATGCCCTTTGCCCTGCAGTAAGCCACGACTGGAACCAGGTACTCGGTGAATACTCAAGGTTCAGTAGTTAAGCCAGAGGGCAGAGCAGAGAATAGATAATGACTTCCACCTGCTCTGAAGATGCATCCTGTGGGACTTTGCAATGGGAATATGTTGGTAAGCATCGTTTACATCCAAGGTAACCATGTAGGCCTTAGAAGAAAACAGACAGCAGCATCTGTAAGGGTAGCATTTTGAACTTGGGAACCAGAAGACATCCATTTAATCTTGAAAGGTCTAGGATGGGTCTCAAAGTTCCCTACTTTCATGGAGCAAGGAAGAGTCTTCAATAAAACTCCCTTCTCCTTTCTTGGGGGGGGGGGTACCTTTCTATGGCTGTAAAAGCAGATCCACTTGGGTCAGAACTGCTAATACTTGATTTGGTGGGACAGAAGGAATGCCTGCATACACTGGAAGAGAGGCAAAAGACAGTCTTGTAACCTGTTTTGATAATGCCTAGCACCCATTTGTCTTGGGTTATCTTGGTACAATCATGACAAAAGAGGGAAAGCCATCCCTCTTTTCTTTTCCAGTAACAGATTCTGTAGTGGCAAGAGGTCTAGTAGTAGGACTGTACTGTCTGGAAGCTACAAACTGAAGCAAATTCTCATCTAGTCTATGGAGAACCTGCTGGTAGGCTTGCGGGGGTTAACAGGCAGAAGGCCTAGGCTGAGGCAATCCAGAAAGAATCTTTTATGATTTAGCCTTAAGCTTGGTCCTGGGTGTGGCATCAGAGGTACTGGGACCAAGCCAAGGGCAGGCAGTTGGCCTCAGCATGCTCATAGTTATTTGATGACCCCACAGAATACTTAGGGATTCTGTCCTTCTTATCTGAAGTCCTAGCATGGGAGTCAGAAGCTGAGGCCTGCACAGCAAACTCAGACTCAACCAACAGCTCTAGTCCTTCAGTTCATGTGGATGTGGAGAGGTCAGGAGTCAGACTCCAAAGCATTCTCGACAATGTCTCTAACACTTCCTCATCCCTTAGAAGGGACTGCAAAAGAGTCTCCTATTCTTCAAAAATCACATGTCTGGGTGGGCTGGCTGATGGCAAAGCTGTATTATCTGCCACCCTTCTAAGTTTCAGATATTTCTCCCTGCGCTTATGAGAGGGGGGTCAAACAAAAAAGAACTGGCAGATGCCATTGCACATGAAGATCCCTGATATCCTTTTTCCTTCTCTAAGTACTGTGCAAGGGATTCTCCCCTAAGAAGGATACTGTGCGATTAAAATGAGCATGATGGGGCAATTAGGAATGTCATCCTCTGGGGCTAAGCAGAATAAGCAAAGGGAATAAAAGTCCACATGTTAAATCTGTTTTCCACAGTCAAGACAAGTATATGTCCTAGAACTTATCTAACAGTCCAGACAAAGTAGAAAAAAAGAAGTTATGTACTCACCATAATGCTCCATATGTGTTGTCCATATTCATTCTTCCTCAACCTGTAGGTTCAGTTTCGATCCTCAGAACCAACTCGGCTTCTACAATAACTTGTGGGAACCAAAAACCTCTCGAGCTTATCTCTTATCCACAATGCACCTATCTCAATTACGTCAGATTGAGTTTGTTGATAGACCAGACAAAAAAAGCTTTCATGGAGACTATATCTGGAACTGCAAAAGCTATACCAAAAACGCAACAATCTATCAAACTTCCATTCTTCCAGAAACTGAAGGAAAGGGAGTTGAAGGGTGGGGAGTTGAGGAGGAATGCAAATGGACAACACAGATGGAATGTTACGGTGAGTACATAACTTTTTTATCTGATGATGTCAATTTTCACTCTCTCTTCAGCCTGCTGGACAGAGTCCCCTCTACCTTACATCCTGGGTGGAATCAAGGAAGGATATTCCTAAACACCACTGAGCCAATAATGCTCTACCACTGGAGACCAGATCCAATTTGTAATGAGAAACAAATGTATGAGGAGTAGCCAAAGTTGCTGCTGCACAGATATCATCCATGGAAGCTCTATACTGGAATACAGCTTAGGTTGCTATGACCCTGGTTAAATGGGCTTGCAAGGGTTTTGTCAAAGGAATGCTTGACTTGGAATAAACAAATGAGATACAATCAGTGAGCCACCTGTCTAACGTCACTTTGTTCACAGGCTTTCCCAATCTGGTATGTGAGAAACAAACAAATAATTGGTCCAACATCCTGAAATCGTTTGTTCCGTGAAGACAGAATCTCAATTGCCTGTGAACATCTAGCAAATCTCAATAATATTCACCTTTGTTAGAGACATTGTGGAAAAACACCGGCAAGTTAAAACATTGGTTGATATTCATCGCTGAAAGAAAGGAAAGGTTGGTTCTGAGTGAAACTCTATCTTTGTGAAAAAACAGGTGTGGCAGTTAAGAGGATAAGGCTTGAATGCAGAAGTTAATGCCACTAAGAAAATAATTTTCCAATACAGGAACATGAGATCGCAATTGGGGTTTCGTTGATGAACCATGGTTCTTATGAAAAAATCTTTTGTTGCTCTACGTGTTGGTGGAGTGCTTCGCCTGTTGTAGAGCATGATTTTAAAATAGATACGTTATGTTTGTTAAGTTTCGGTTTTAAGTTTTACACTGTGCCTCCTAGTTTAGTGTTTATTGGAACAGTTTTAAGAGGGTTTAGTATAAGCATATAGAACAGGTAAACCAGAGACGAAATCTAGTGTATAAAACATGGTGGAAGAAAAGATTGGTTTCAAATGACTTACGAGCTATAAGATTGTAATTCTAGGTAGTTCTGCATCCGTTGGAGTTGATATTTGGAAGTCAGGAAACTAACTAGGCTTATAATTGCCCCACAGCAGATAGCCTAGTATGAACCTATGAACCTAATCATTACCCTTGCTCAAAAGGAGACTGATTGCTTGCAATATCAAATTCAGGTCCCAAGGAGGAGTGGAATCTCTGTAGGGTGGTTTTAAGACAACAGTACCCCTCAAAAAAAGCTTTACAAAACTTGTTTGAAGCAACTGAGGACTCTTGATAAACAGTATGAAAATTGGACATCACTTTTAATTGGAATTGTGAAAACTGACGCTACTTCATTGAAAAGTAAAGCTAAAAAGTGAAGAATATCATGAATTGGAGCTGAAAAAGGTTCATTGTTGCAGAATATGTATGTGTGCTGTATCTTTAAGAAGCATTTCCAAGGAAAGCACGTGCATATAAATAGCAAGCATGTGGTAGATTCAGTGCCATTTTGAGAGTGCAGCCAGAGAATGAACATGCATGAGATAGTTAAACTTATAAACAAACTGACTCTAAGTTAAAGTTATTGCCTCATTACTGAAGTGTTTGTACATAATAAAGCTGCTTGAACATAACCCATGAATGTTCGTCTGTTACATCCTGACCGGGTGAACGACAATCTTTATTTTGGAGCACCCAATGCACAAATCTTTTCCATTTACTGGTGTAAAGCTTTTTCTGTAGATGGTTTACGAGAAGATAACAATGTGTCAACAGGGGAAGTGATCATGAGTTGTCTGGCTACTAATGGAATTGGAGAAACCAAAGTGTCAGCTTGAGATTCGGAATGCCTGGATGAGCCATGCCTGTCAGATGGGACAGGAGATCTGGACTTGGATCCAGTATACAAGGCTGTCAAATTAGGTGAGGTCAAAGGAAGGGGAACCAATTCTGTCGAGGCCAGTAAGGCGCAATGAGGATAACTGTGCTCTTCAATCTGATTGCTTTCTGAAGGAACTTGGGAATTAATGGAATCAGAGGAAAAGCATAAAGGAGACTGGAGGGCCAACTGTGAAGCTGAGCATTCCTTGGTAACTCCCCTTGTGAGGGGATCATGGCAAAACAGCTGCTGCACTTTAGGGGAGAGGCAAATGAGTCACAGAATGGCTGACCCATCTTCAGAATATCTTTCTCGAAACTGTCTAAGGAACAACTCATGAGATAAAAGTATGCATCTGCTCAATTTGCCTTTATCACACTGGACTTTCCTGGAATGTGCATTGCTATGAGAAAGTGGTTGGATGAGATCGTCCACTGCCACACTCTTGAGAGCTTCTCGACACAATGGGTAGGATCTGGTTCCTCCTTGTTTGGATGTAATAAACTACTGACATGTTGCCCATTTGAACTGCAATCATCCTGGAAGGGAGAGCATCTTGGAAGGCCTGCAACACCAAAAGCACTGCCCTGATCTCTAGGACGTTAATGTGCAGATTAGCCTCTACTGGGACCAAGTGCCTTGGACTGTCCTCCCCAGACAATGTCCCCATCCCACCTTAACTGGGAAGTATCCATGGTCACTGTAGCCTTGAGAAAGAATGGATGGCCCTGTAAAATTTTATCCGACTGTTTCAACCATGTAAGATCGCTTTTGCAGATACTGGTGATTGCAATGGGCATTGACATTGGCTGGTAAAGGACAGACCATTGTGTTGGAAGCAGCCACTGTAAAATTCTCATGTGAAATTCGGCAAAGGGAACAAGTGTTACAGATGCTGCCATGGGCCCTAGCACCTGAAGAGCTAATAGTGCCGGCACTTTGTTCCTGTTGATTATCTTCATAACTTGAAAAAGGAGGGTCTCGTCTTGGTGGGGAAGAGAGGCTATTGCGGTCTTTGTGTTTAAGGAAGCCCCTATGAAATCTAAAGTTTGTGTTGGTTCTAGATGACATTTTTTTGTAACTTACAGTTATGCCCAGGTAACAACATGTTTGGCAAACTTTTTCTCTTGCCTCTAACGGTCAATGCCTGGTCGCAGCGGTGATGAGCCAGTTGTCCAAATATGGAAGCACCCGAAATTCTTGCAGTCTCAAGTGAGCTGCTACTACTGCCATGCACTTGGTGAACACCTTGGGAGCTGTGGTGAGGTCAAAGAGCAGTACTCTGAATTGATAATGAGCAGCTCTCCCAGCTGGAAGCATAAGAACCTTCTGGATCGCCTGTGCATCTTCATATGATAGTATGCATCCTTAAGGTCTAACGAGCACATCTGGTCATCCTGTCCCAAAAAAGGGAGGTTGGACTGAGGGCTCCACAAAAATCACACAAGCATATTCAAGGGTGACTCCTTATGGCAACGTTCGAACCAGCTGCTCTAGTCATTCCTTTGGCTGTATGTGAAACAAGCCTCATACAAGAGTTAGAAATGGAAATTAGGGTGGCCAACTGAGAGGTAACAGACTTCCAAACCTCTTCAGCAACAGCTCCTGATTGGGGATCCAATAGTTCTTTAATCAAATCCCTCTGTAATCTGGTAATGTGTGCCAGGTAGTTCAAGGACTATAAGGCAAAGGTCAATGATGCATAAACTCACTTCCCAAATCTATCCATTGTCTGGGACTTCTTGTTGGGAGGATGGATAGAGGAACTTTCTTCTAGTAGTTCCTTTTTGTGCCTGCCGCCATGACCAAGGCATCCACAGTCAAACTTTCATCCAGAATGGCTTATCTTCAGAGGCAGTGATAATTTTATCTTGTCTCTGGGGAATTGGCTCAGTAGCATCAGGGACCTTCCATGCCTGCCTAGAGACCAACTCAATGAGCCCATCAACAGGTGGAGATACCCAGGAAGTAAATGGATAGCTACTAGATGCCTGCAGGTAGACGGATTCCTCAGATGAAGGATTAATGTGCTTCCAATCACATTTCTGCTTAAGGATTTCTAGGATGTCTCCAAAGAAAACATCATCAGAAGGTGACCTTGGGGATCTTCTGTGACAGAGTCCTCCGGGGAAACAAGTGCTTCCTCTTGTACTTTTTCTTCCTAAGGACCTCCTCAGTGGGGTGGTTTGGGGAGGTATCGGAAGAAGAGGGGCCAGCCTGCTGGGAAACCTGAGGCTTTGGTACTCACTGTCCCAGTGGAGGTAGTGGTTGAGATTCTGGTCGAAGATCTGACAAGGTTGGTTGTTCCAACAGGGAAGGAACTGACTGACTGAAGTAGACAAGGCTCTCTCCATAGCCTCAAAAGCCAATCCATCCAGAGAAGGAAAGGAACCTAGATCCAGCAAAATGGAACTCAGAAAGTATAGTTGTGTACACTTACCATAAATGTAGATGTTCGAGTGTATTCACTGTTGCAATCATCACACTTGGGTTATCCTGCCAGGGGTGGCCCTCAGTCGGCCAGAATACCACAGGCTTAGTATTTCTGTGTCGGTTGCTGTCGCTCCAGGACTGACGTCAGGTCATCAGTGGTATAAAATCAGGCAGTTGACGCCATTACATCAGTTTTTCTTGCCCCAACTATCAGGAGCCAGATTATGGTGGAAGAACACCACTAGTAGAAAGTAAATACCAAACATTTCCTGTTAGGAGAGAGGAAGAGAGAGAGAGAGACAAGGGGGATGGAAAGTGGGAAACCAGGACTGCAACAGTGAATACACTCGAACATCTATATTTATGGTAAGTGTACACAACTGTACTATGTTCTTCATGTTTCACTTTTGCAGTCATCACACTTGGGTTGATTCCCAAAGCTGAAAAAAAGGGTGGAGGCAGTCAAGAAGACTGGGGGCTGGCTAGGATGCCCTGAAAAACTGCGGTGGCAAAGCCTGCCCTGGATTTGGAGAAGATAGGCAGGTGGTAATGCTTGGTGAAGGTATGAACGAAAGTCCATGTTGCAGCCTCCAGGATGTCCCTAGTGGGGACCCCTCTGAGAAAAGCTGCAGAGGTAGAGGTTGCCCTGGTGGAATGTGTCCTGACCCCCCTTTGGGGGCGGTTTCTCGTGCTGTTTGTAGCAGAAATGGATGCAGTGTACTATCCGTTTGGAGATTGTTTGGATATGGCCTTGCCCTCTGCCCCTGATATTAAGATACCAATTGGTCAGCTTTTCTAAACAATTTAGTCCTATCCAGACAGAATTGGAGCTGTCTGTGCACATCTAGAGGGTACATAATCCTTTCCCCCTTGTTTTGTGGGTTAGGGAAAAAGGTGGGCAAATGAATGGATTGGTTGAGAACCACACTGGACACCACTTTAGGCATAAAGGATGGGTTAGTCCTGAGGGAGACCCTGTCGGCATGGAAAACGATAAAGGGCTCTACAGCCATGAGTGCTTGTAGCACTGAAACTCTTCTAGCTGAAGTGATGGCCAGAAGCAAGGCTGTTTTCCCAGAGAGGAATTTTAACTCTGCTGAAGCTGCAGGTTCAAAGGGGTAAGGTCCCAAGCTGGGATAGGAGCTCATCTGGGTGGCCTTAGGTTGTTAGCCCCGAGCCCCTCTTAGGAACTGTTTGATGAGAGGGTGTGAGAAGAGAGGTGGTTCTGTGTTGTAATGAGCAGAGATGGCTGAGGCATGGATTTTAATAGAAGAGAAGGATAGACCCCTGCGTAGTAGGTCTGCTAGGTAATCCAGGATGAGAGGTAGAGAAGGCTGTGTTGTTTCAGCTCCCTTAGCCTGGATCCAGGTGCAAAACCTTTTCTACTTGTCAGCATAGGATTTTCTAGTGCTGGGGCATCTAGCCTCAAGTATAACATCTAGGACTTGTTTGCTTAGGCTGGTAGCTTGAAGAGGGGTTAGGGAATAAAGCCAGGCTGCCAGGTTGAGGGTCTGCAATTGGGGATGCATGAATTCTCCATTCTTCTGGGTCAGGAGTGTTGAGAACTGAGGTAGGTGCCATGGTGGCAGGGATGACAGGCAGCGCAGCAGTGGGTACCAGTGCTGGTATGGCCAGTCTGGGGAAATCAGGATTGTCCTTGGTTTTTCCTCCCTTATTTTGAGCAGTACCCTTGAAATGAGTGGTAGAGGGGGAAATGCATAGACTGAGAAGTTTACTCATTGGAAGACTAGAGCATCCACTTTCTGGACCTTGCTGTGAGGTTCCCTGGTGCAGAATTTGCTGAGCTAATGATTGGAGTGGGAGGCAAAGAGGTCCACCTTCAGGGTGCCCCATTTCCGGGTAAGAAGGGTGAAGGTTCTGTGGTCTAGCTGCCACTCGTGTGGGTCTAGAAGGTTTCTGCTTAAGTTGTCTGCCAGAGAGTTTAGGAAGCCTGTCAGGAATTGTGCTAGCAGGTGTATTTTCATGGCTGAGTCCATGTGCCAAAGGGTCATGGCGAGCCTGCAGAAAGGATAAGAGTGAGTCCCTCCCTGCTTGTTGATATACCACATCACTGTAGTGTTGTCTGTTTTGATCAGCAGAGGCCCTGGGGAGAGTAGAGGTCTGAAAACTGTCAGGGTGTGCTGATCAGCTAGCACCTCTTTTTGGTTGATGTGCAGATGTGCTTGATTTGGGCTTCAACGGCCCTGAACACGCCTGCCATCCAGGTGTGCACCCCAGGCATAGTCTGATGCGTCTTTGGTGAAAATCAGGGCAGCATGGGGTTGTGAGAAGGGAAGTCCCTTATTGTGGTTGCATGCTGCTGCCCACCAAAGAAAATCTTTCCTTAGACAGGGTATCATTGGTATGATAGTTTCCAGGTCTTGAGAGTGTTGACACCAAAGGCTTTTTAGGTACCACTGTAGTTTCCTCATATGCAGTCTGGCATTTGGAATGAGTAGAATGCAGGAGGCCATGAACCCTAGAGCTTGCAAGACTTTCCTTGCAGATAACGGGGTTGTGGTGGCTAGTTGACAGAAGTAGCCTGTCAGGTAGGCTTGTTTTTCTGGAGTAAGGAATACCTTGCACAGTCTTGCTCCCAGGAATAATTTTTTTTGTGTGGGGACTAGTTTTGATTTCTTTTCGTTGATAGTATACCCCAGGGAGGTCAGTAGGTCCTTAACAAAGGTCAGATGCTGTAACAGTTTTTCCTGTCTGCTTGAATCAGGCAATCGTCTAAGTAGGGGTAAACCTGAATATTTATTTGTCTGCAAAAAGCAATGGCTGGAGTCAGGCTTTTTGTGAAAACTCTGGGAGCAGTGGATAAGCCAAAGGGAAGTGCACAGAACTGAAAGTGCATAGATCCTGCCCTGAAACGTAGATATTTCCTGCATGATTCCATGACTGGGATGTGTAGGTAGGCCTCTTTTAGGTCTAGGGTGGCTAACCAAGCATCCTTGGAAAGCATAGGAAGAAGCTGCTGGAGGGTGAGCATTTTGAATTTTGGTATCAGCAGAAATGTGTTTAGAATGGCTAGATTGAGGAATGGGAGCAAGGTGCCTTTTTTTCTGGGTACCAGGAAGAGTCTGGAATAGAAACCTTGGCCTATCTGGGCTGTAGGAACATGCTGTACTGCCCTCATGGAGAGCAGGGAAAGGACTTGCTTTTTGGCCTCTGCCCACTGGTTTGGAGGAAGATCTGGGAAACCTTGGGGTTGGCAGAGTGTGGAAATAAGATTTGCATCCCTGGGGCACTATGCTGAGGACCCATGGGTCGTTGGTAATAGAGGCACAGTTGTTTGCATGGAAGAAGAGTTTTCCCCCTAGGGGCACAAGTAGGTGGGCAGAGGTAAGGGGTGGAGGTTGATAGGTAGGTACTAGGCTATTGGCCCTAGGGCCTATACAAGCCTAGCCAAAAATGTACCCTGGCTTTCGCCACCCAAGAAAATTATTTTCCTGTGCCCCTGTCAAACAGAACCACAGAAGTGATTCCTGGGGTGAATTTCCTATTATCCCTCCAATCATCAAGATTTTTCTTGAAGAGTGCTAATGAGGAGCTCTGTTTAACATAGATAGGTAGTCTGTTCCAGAGTTTGGGAAGTCTCTGGGACAGGAATCTATCCCTCCAGCATGTTCTGTTTATTGTGGTGACAAGGTTTAGGTCCCTAGAGCGTGTAGCTCGGAGGGATTGGGATTTCTTTAAGTGGAGCATGTCCAACAGCTCTGGGTTTGACATAGCTTTGTATGTTAGGCAGAGATCGCCTCTGAGTAGGCGATATGCGAAGGAGTAAAGCTGGAGTTTTTTTAGATGGTCTGCGTAAGGCATCTGTTTGAGGCCAGTAATCCTCTTTGTGAGGTATTTTTGTGGCCTTTCTAGTTGTTGTAGATGTCATGTGAGGTACATACCAAAAGGGGCGTTGTACTCTATAATGGGTCTAATGAGTGATGAGTAGAGGGGAACAATGACCTCTTTTTTTCTGGATGAGAAACCTTTTGTGATGAGGTGTGCCACGTAGAAGGATTTCCTTACCACTTTGGCAATGTGATTATCAAAGGAGAGAATACTGTCCACCTGTGTCCCAAGGTCTCTTATCACACTTTCAGTGTTAAGTAGACTACCGCCTAAGTGGTAGTTCATGGGTACAGAATTTTTCCAAAGGGGACGGCAATGCACTTTTTGGCATTGAGCTTGAGACCATGTCTTTGACACCAGGCATCTGTCTCAGTGAGGCCCTTTTGTAGGATGTCCACATCATTAGGAGTTTCAATTATGGCTCCTAGTTTGCAGTCATCTGTGAATTTAGTTAGCCAAAGACCTTCTGTGTTAGCCTGTACTTCAGAGAAGTAGACACCAAACAGGAGAGGACCCAGGACTGAACCCTGTGGTACTCCACTTGTCATTGGTCTGAAGTCTGATTTGGAGTCTGCTACTTTCACAGTGTGGGTTCTTTTCAGTAAGCCAGTTGGCAACCCATCTTGTGACATAGGGATTTATACCTAGTTTAGTGAGTTTATCTATAATTCCAGAGTGGGGGATGGTGTCGAACGCCTTGGCGAGATCTAAATAGGCTGTGTGAACCACCTTACCCTCATCTATGGCTTTGGTGACTACTTCAAAGAAGTCTATCAGGTTTAGGAGACATGATCTGCCTTTTACAAACCCAAACTGTGTGGAGATCTCCAAACCCTGGACCCCAATGTCTTTGTTTATGAGTTCCATGATGATACGTTCCATGGCCTTGCAGACGAGGCTCGTCAGGCTAATGGGGCAGTAGTTCCCAGGGTCTGTCCTGGCCCCCCCTTTGTGTAGTGGGATAACTGTCGCGGTGCACCATTCAATGGGCACAAAGCCTGAGGTGAGGCTATGATTGAACATGGTACTTAGGTGGGGTGCCAGTTCATTCTGTAGTTCATGTAGAAGGCAGCCTGGGATGTTGTCAGGTCCCATGGATGCTGTGTTCTTGGCTTTGGAGAGTGAAGTTTTTTACCTGTGCAGTCGTAATTACAGGAATTTTGCATTCTTCCAGTATAAAGATGGGCCCTTTAGGGGGTGAGAGGGGGGTAAAGTTAGCACTGAACCTATCTGCCAGGATGTTGGCATTATCAGTTGGTTCTGTACATTTAGTTTCATTGTGCTGTAACTCAGAGCAGATCTGAGTGTTGCCATTGAGATTTTTGACATAGCTATAGAATGCTTTGTGGTTGTCTTTAGAATTAGTGGCAATTTTGTTTTCATAACTAGCTTTGGAGGATTTTATGAGGGATCTCAGCTTCTTACTGAGGCTGACCAGGGAGTTCCTCCAATCATGGGATTTTACTCTTTTTTGAAACAGTTTCTTTCTTCTGTTGTAGAGTTTGTTTATGGCAGAAGACCACCAGATTGGCTTCCTTTTTTTGGAGGATAGCATCTTGGTTCTGTTAGGGATAGCACGATCCATGCACTCGTGTAAGTGCTTATAAGGTGCATTTGTGTAGGATTCAGTAGTCGTACCTCTATTGTCCATCTGCATGAGTGTCATGAAGTTTGCCACTTCTGTCTTGAGGAGCGTGAAGTTGGCTTTGGAGAAATTTTTAATGGTTGTTTTCCTAATGGGGGGTGGGAGTGGGATGTGGATGTCTAGGGTGATTAGCTTGTGGTCGGATATGACCAACGAGGAGCTGACCTCTGGTGTGGAAGACCGGTCACCCATGTTGGTGATGACCAGGTCTAGGATATTGCTGCCTCTGGTGGGGGTGTGGATAAGTTGATCCAAAGCATTGGAATTGATGATTTCCAGAAAACGTTGAGCAAAAGAGTTGGTACACGAGTAGTTTTCCCAGTTAATGGTAGGGTAGTTGAAATCACCCATTATTAGAGTGTTGGGTTGTACCTTAATATTTTCCAGTGTATCAAGAAAAGAGGAGTGGGAATCCTGGAGCATGGTGGGGGGTCTGTAGCAAGCTACAATCTGGATTGCGGTTTTGCCCAGAGTTAGATGAACTTGGATAATCTCGAATGCATTATGCTGAGCAACTAGCTTGGAGGTGTGGATATCCTTAATGAATATGGACACGCCTCCACTTTTAGTGTTTCGGACCGGGTTTGGTGGCTGAAAGGTGTGGTATGAATTATAGCCTGGTAATGCAGGGGTGCTCTCTGGAGCTTTGAACTAGGTCTCTGTCACTGCACAGATGTCAATGTTCTCCATTTTAAGGAGTGCCTCTTGTGAGTGCATTTTGAGGTTTAGACTTCTAGCATTGAGTAGCATCACCCTCAGATTTTGCTTGCTTGTACCTGTTACGGTGGTGAATTTGTCATTTGAACCTTGTCTAAAAAAGGCACTATAGGGGTGGCAAGAGCCTTTTCCAGTATCTGGAATCCCAAGGGCGACAGGTGCAGGCCATCTCTGGCAAAGCAGCGTGGTCTGTCGATCATGTCATCCCAGGCAGACAGATACTGGATTCCCTTAGAATGACACCAAAAGCTTGGCCAATTGTTAAAGTCAATCATTTTGTCCTTGTACTGTAGTGTCATTCTGGCTGATGGCAGAATGCTACTCAAGGCTAGGGTCATACCGGCCTGGGCTACAAGATCAGAGAGCTCCTCCATGTCTTTTTTCATGTAGTCCAGGGAGGTACGTCTCAGGTCATTCACACCAACATGGACAATGACAGAGTCATATTTGTACTTGTTGTGGAGTGACCTGAGTGCGTACGTTATGTGGCGGATCCTGGCACCTGACAGGCAGCTGACGGTAACTTTTTCCTTGTTTAGCCTGGTGAGTGGAACATCAGTGTGCCTGACTATAGAGTCACCTATGACTAGAGTGTTGGGTACGTTTATGCCTTATGGGCTGTAGTTGAGTGGTACACTGAGTATGTGGGTTATGTGCCATTTGGGTTGTGTTGGGGGGTGGCGGTTGCTTTCATTTCTGCTTTGGAGGTCTCTGTTGTTTGAGCAGATTAGTACTGAGAGCCTCCACGAATGTAGGTGTGTGTTTTGTGGTTCTGTGTGTGTGTTTTGGTGGTGTAGATTTTGAGGGACTATGTGATGACTGTGGTGCGGTGCAAGTGTTTACCTTCTCCTCTTGACTGTCTAGGTCAGTCTTTGGTAAAGAGAGCTTTGCTTCCAGTTTCGCTATATAAGTGCATCTCTCACAGGTTGTAGTGTTGGGTGGTAGGAGGAGAGGGTTGTCTGTGTACATGAGGCAATAGCTGCATTGTCTCAAGATGCCCAGATTTATCAGGTAGACAGGAGAAAACATCGGGAAATGACCTTTAGACATGCCTGAATAGGTGCTTATTTATTAAGTACTAAAAACTCTAAAGTTGAGTGCTGTAGTAATTTGTAACTTATTTAGTGCTTACAATGACTTCTGAACAAGTGCTGAGATCAAAGAAACAGATGAGTGCTAAAACTAAAAAGCTGGCTAGTTACAAGGGAAATTTTGAAAAACAGACTTTATGGCGCCAGGAATAGTTTAACCCCAGTTAAGTGTGGGGGGGGTTAGGAGCTCACAAACAGTCCTGGACACAGCAAATCCATATCTGACTTGCCACAGGAAAGGGGGGAAGCAAGCTTAGAATTTTTTTCCCCAGTAAAGTGGAAATGGAGAAACCTGGAACAGAAGTTAATTCAACGTTAAGAATCTGAGTGGGTTGGGCTTCACAAATGTTCTCTATTAGATTGAGTGAACTAATGACACTAGACTGGAAGGAGTGCCACAGATCAAATATACAGTATGGGCGGGCAACTGCAAAGCCACCAAGTATAAGAACACACAACACTATGGAGGGTGGGTGGGAAAAAATTACAGTTCCTAGCTGTAGCCACTAAATGAAAGTTTAAAACAGATCAAGGAGCAGACTCGAGAATGCTTTTAACAGACAAAAATGCACAGAAAAGTTAGGATAGAGCACTCAAAAAACAGAAAATACAACTCTCAGTATGAAAAAGCAGTTTACAGTTAAGTAATGTTAAAACAGTACATAAATGCAGTGGAAAAAAAAGCTTTATAACAGTGCAAAAATATAGTAGATCAACTGTATAGCACAATTATAAGCGTTTTAGAAGTGCAATTCAGTGAAATAAGTGTAAGAAATAACTTAGCCTGCTCTTGGAATCTTAAGGAATTTCCAGTTATGCAATGCAATCCAGTGCCTGACAATACAAGCAGAACTTTTATAAGACAAAGGGTTTATATAGCAGTAAGAATGGAAGAGTTGGAAGATCAGATTACTACTCAGCCCCTTCTATTACCCAATCACTCGTACTACAGAAGGTCAGGAGGCCTTGTTAGTCTCAATAATAATGAAGACAATCAGCAGAAAATGGCTGCCAGAAACACAAACAAAACTTCCAGCCTACACAACAGGCCTCTATCAAGATTATGCCACCTGAGCAGAACACAGAAACCTCACTTTAAAAGCATAGAAAGAACACCCACAAAGACAAAATCCAAGTCTCAGTATGAAAAAGCAGTTTACAATTTAGTAATTTAAATAAAAAAGTAATTATAGTAATGCACACTAGCTGCAGCCACTAAATGAAAGTTTTAAACAGATCAAGGAGCTGACTCGAGAATGCTTTTAACAGACAAAAATGCACAGAAAAGTTCGGATAGAGCATTCACAAACAGAAAATACAACTCTCTGTATGAAAAAGCAGTTTACAGTTAAGTAATGTTAAAACAGTTTAAAACAGTACATAAATGCAGTGAAACAATAAAAAAGCTTTATAACAGTGCAAAAATATAGTAGATCAACTGTATAGCACAATTATAAGCGTTTCAGAAGTGCAATTCAGTGAAATAAGTGTAAGAAATAACTTAGCCTGCTCTTGGAATCTTAAGGAATTTCCACTTATGCAATGCAATCCAGAGCCTAACAATACAAGGTGCAAAGTCATTGTGAGTTCTTACTATAAGGGGTGGCTTAGCACTCCCTGTTTTTGAAGAGGAGGAACTCCATTGCTTAGATCTCTGCATTCCCTGGGACTGCTGTCTGGGGGGGGGGGGGTCTGCTTCCCCTGGATCTGGGCTGAGTTGGCCGGGAGGGGTCTGGAAAGAACCAGTGCTTGTAGGGGCAATGCCTACTGAACCTCGGAGGCTGGACCTGTAAAAAGTCTGTTTGCATAGATTTAACTTTTTCTTCCATATTTAAGACCTCTTCTGCCTTGGTGCCAAACAAATTGTCTTGGTTCAATGGTGCGTCCAATAATTTTGATTTGACATGGTCTGGCAAGATCTGTTCCTTAAGCCAAGCCATGCCTTCTAAGGACAGAACCAGTGACTGCTGCCCTGCAAGATGCTTCTAGGGCATCAAAGCCACATTGCTAGCTGTGCTTAGTAACCTGGCTTGCAGAATGCATAAGCTCTTGTAATTCTTTATTTTCTGCACAAGCAGGAAAGGAAGATTTTTTTTTTGTTTGAGGAGTTGCATGGTATGCTGCTGATATTTCAGCATGTGGAACCGACAATTTAGTGCTCTAATAGCAAGAGTTGCAGAGGTGTACACTTTTTTACCCCATCTGTCTAAAGGGCAGGAATCCCTGTCTGAGGGGGGTGGGATTCTTAGCTGAGGTTGCTTTAATTCCTTTAGGTCCTTGGGAGATGACCTCTGGGTCAGCAGGAGGATTTTTGAAAAGGAATTTGTGAGAGTCAGGGACTCTGCAGTACCTGTCAGGTTTCCTGGGAGCAGGAGGAAGGGTGTCAGGAGTCAAACTGGATTCCATAAAAACATCATCCACAACATCCAGGACAGGAGGAATGGCTGAAGGTCTGTGCTGTGGTAAATCTAAGAATTCCCTGAGCCTCTTTTTTGACTGAGGACAGTCCTGATATCCCCATTGGAAATGCTCTCAAAGTATGTAGGGTTTTACCAAATGACAAATCCTCGGGTGGAGATGCAGAAGGAATGGATTCCTCTGCATCAGAATCCTCATAAGCATAATCGCTGCACTCTAATGGTATAATAGTTTAAAGGTTGAGACTAGGGATATGACGCAGCAGTGTTTTTTGTAGAGAACTAGTCTATTAAGCTTTGTCTGTATTGTACTTGGTAACATAAAGGGGATACCATGTCACAAACATATATGTAAAGAAAAAACACAATTTAATACTAGTGGGAATCTTATGGTACATACTAAAATCACATTGTATTCCCCCGTTTACTCCTGGTCCAGGGGTATAGTGGGTAGGCACAGTGTAGGGACGGGAATAGTTAGATGCTTTCATACAAAAAACATAAATCTAAATTAACATACAGATCAGTTAAAACAAGCATATCCATCACATAAATGGGAGAAATTGAAACGTGGAATGTTAAAGGACTACAAATAAATAAAAAAGGAAACTATTTTTGCATTTAGCCCTGAAAACCAAAGCTAATCTCATCTTAATACAAGAAACGCATTTAACTTCAGAGCAATTGGACAGATACTGGGAAAAAAAAGTGGATAACACAAATTATAGCTTCTGGGGACAAGACTAACAGTGCTGGGGTGGCCATAATAATTAAAAAACATTTTCAGGATAAAATACTTGAAACTAAGGCTGACAAAGAGGGAAGGTGGTGATATGTAACACTGACTACACGGTATTTCCAAAACCCATAATGGTGTTAAATGTATATGCACCTTGTAGCAACCAACATCTCTTTTTCATGTCACTGTACCCAATTCTAAACCAACTGGAAGATCATTATCTAATAATTGGTGGTGACTGGAACACATATCAAAACCCAGAAAAGGACAAATCGAACCCGATCAAACTACATAATAGACAAGCTACAATAGCTTTAAATGAACTTAAACAAGACTTCAAACTATATGACCCCTTTAAATATGAGGATAAAGATAACAAAACTGGGAATTACACATTCTACTCCCAATGCCATAAAATGTGGGCGAGAATAGACTTCTTTTTAATCTCAGACATACTCATTAACATGGACCCTACAACAGTACACACTAGATTTCTGTCAGATCATTGCAAAGTTACACTGAGTACCAACTGGGACAAAAAATGTTTTTTAAACAATAGAGCTAATAACTGGTCATTAAATCCTAATTTGCTCTTCAAAACAGATGTAGTAAAAGAGATTGAGGATATATTAAAAACATCCCTTGTAAATATCTTCAATTCCCAAACATCAATGGATATAGAATGGGCATCGACCAAAACACAAATCAGAGCAACTTTCATTAAAAAAGCAGCATATTATAAAACAATCCAACTGAATGAGGAACATAAAATAAAGGAGAAAATAGAACGTGAGAAAAAATTGATAAATAACCCTAATAATCAAACGGAAATGGACCTCCTAAAACTAGAGAGACCTATATATTCTCGAGAACAGAAATTTATCTTTTTATGAGACAAGACAGTTGGCCAATTATGCAGAAGAAGCCCAAATTCCTTCCAGAGCATTGGCCAGAATTATCGCTCAACAAAAATCCACCTCAGTTATAGCAGAAGTAAATTACCAAGGGAAAAACTATACAAGAAATTGGAAATTATCAAAGTATTTTAACAAATATATACTCAAACATATGGAAAACAAACCCTACAAGCCTCAAAGGAGGATAGGGATCTTTTTCTTCAAAAACTAAAATTCCCTAAACTAGATTTAGAGCAACAAAAAAAACTAACGGAGCTCATTTCTATTAACGAGATAACCACAACAATTAAACATCTAAAACCACACAAGACCCCAAGACCGGATGGTCTTACCTCAGAATTTTATAAATCCTTCAGTCCACTAGTTGCCAAATTATTATACCGCATGCTGAACTATATAATAAATAACAATATACATGATATTCACTTTAACGCCTCAAACTATTTTTATATTAAAAGACCAAGTGGACCCTAAAAATCCAGATAGCTATAGACCCATCTCGCTTCTAAATATAGACACCAAGATCCTGACCTCAATGCTCGCAAACAGAGTTAAAAATCTGATAGAGAAAATCATTTCTCCAGAACAATCTGGGTTTACACCACGTAGACAGACCAGTGACAACACGCTAACATTAGAAGCATTAATATCCCTTGCAAATCAGAGAAATACCAACATCTTCACAATGGTAGTAGATGCCCACAAGGCTTTTGATAGGGTCAATCTTGAATTCTTGCTGCAAACATTCCCTCACTTTGACATACCTAAAAATTTTATACAGATCATTCAAATTCTCTATAGTAATCCATATACATCCCTATATATAAACAAAACATAGTCAAACAGAATTTCGATAAAAAATGGAACAAGACAAGGCTGCCCGCTACCACCCTTTCTTTTAAACCTTTACCTAGAACCCTTAATTCTATATATTAAACAAAATACATATCATAATCCCCCCTCAATACATAACTTCAAAGTTTATCTCTCAGCATTTGCAGATGATTTAAACATATACTTTACTAAACCAAGTTCAGACATGACCAAAATAATAAACACAACTGAACAATTCTCATACATGTCTAACTACAAATTAAACCTTAATAAAACTAATATATTCCCCTTAAGGCCACCTAGACTCATCTCCCTAATACCTCTCTTAGACAAAATAAAAATAAAAGAAGAAACCAAATACCTGGGGGATAACTTTTTTTTCAGAATAACAAGGAATTCTACCAACATAACGTAACTCTTAAATGGCAAAACATAACACAAGATTGTACAAGATGGAATAACTTTAAGCTACCGTTTTTGTCTAAAGTATCAATAATTAAAATGAACATACTATCTAGATTAATATATCTATTTATGACATCTCAGATAACTATACATAATAAATTCTTCAAACAAATTCATACCTTTCTAGCAAAATTTGTATGGGAACCTAAAAAGACCAGAATCTTCTATCAAAAACTAACACTTCCCAAGAACAAAGGGGGTCTGAACTTGCCAGATTTCAGAATTCAAAACCTACTACTCTATTATCGACACTAATAGAACACTGAGAATAGCAGAGTATGACCCCTCGACAAAGACTGGTTCACCGGCCTGGGTAACAATATACTATAGGTACATAAAAACACTAAACATCAATCCCAAAGAGCTTCTCTTCTTAAATAAAAAAGACTTACAAGCCTATAACATAACAGAGCCACAAAAACTTTTTCACTCCTTAAACCTTGGACAAGCTATGTTAATACTACAACCCCTCTATAAAAATCCTAACTTAAAAATAAATAACGATGCTAAACCTAGACTCCTTCCCTCGGTTAAAACATAAGAGAATCAAAGATATCTACCCATTCCTCAACAGCACAATTCACAAATTAAGAAGTAATCTAAACTTACCTAAAGTATATATAATAATTTTAAGACAAATCAAAGAGGTGTGTTCCAGTTACCTCCAAAACTTTACCATACTTAAAAGTGACATCGAAACTGTACCCTACTTTGGAAGACTATGTTAATGTCATGGAAAGCAATAACAAACTCATACAAAATGATAGGGGAAATAAAATTCCAGAAAGGCCTTCTCTTCTCTAATTACTGGAGAAAATTAAAACCTGATATAGATGACCAGCAAAGAGAAAAGGCAATCAACTTAACATTGAAAACTATTCCACTTAAACTCTCTTACACGCAACTCATGATTAATAATAATGCTTATTTCACCCCAGCAATTCTTCACAAATTCAATGCAACTAAGTCCCCACACTGTCCACACTGTAAAGACCAGATTTCAGACCTAATACATATATTCTGGAGTTGTAAATGCGTTTTCAAGCTTTGGAATTCCTTTAAGTTACAACTGCAAAAAATGGGGTATCAAGCATTAACACTAACATGGGAATTTACTCTTTTACACATCCTCCCGGCCAACATCTCAGGAAAACAATCTAACCCACTTATAATGATTTTCTTATTAATGAAGCTATATATATATATAGCTCGCAAATGGTTAGATCCGGTAAGTATCTCTTGGGAGGAATTCAAGAAATCTGTTATTAAACATCTACTAGCACGTAAAATAGTATTGGACAAAAGAAACAAAAATATGAAAGCCTGAGCTATCTGGGAACAGTCCTATAACATCTTATTAGCATAAAGCATCAGGTACGCCATATCTTGTGAACTGGAAGTATTCCCACGAGTACACAGCTTAACTATGGATGTAGCATTATTTTTGTATGTGCTGTTTTTAGACTAATGACATTAATTGGGAAAGCATCTTTGTATATATTGTAATTAGGTATGTTGTCTGACCTACATGTTTCTACTTTATCCGCAATGTATAACATGCAAATACGGTCATTTTGTAAATATGGAATGGTTATGGTTTTTGCAAATGTAAAACAAAAAAACAAAAATCCTCAAAAGCAGAGAGGGGTTGCATGTCTTCATATTCAGAAGCATCAGAGTCATCGGACTCCTGTTCAGATAAGAATACTGGGGACAAGTCTCTCTTTTGGAAGGGGTAGCCTGGCCTCCCCTAATAAGCATAATAAGGTCTTCCGCCATTTGATAAGGCCTTCCGCATTTGAGATTGAGGCATGGAAGCAGGCTCCTGAGCTTGGGTCGTTGTTTTTTTGGGCGTAGTTCATACCCTGGACCTTAGAAACTCTGTAGTTTTAGAAAGAACTGAAGACATGAAAGAAGTTGTTGGTTTGTGTCAAGTATCAGTAGTGTGAAGAACTTCCTTGGAAGTCTGTGCCAGCTCAGCGGCTCCAGATCATCCAAGTTAGAGACATCTGCAGGATCCTTAGTTGAAGAAGAGTCTTGTGGCATACCAGACTCCGAAAGGGTCTTGGTAGCGGCCTGCGAATCCACAGAAGCGGGCATCATGGGCTGCGAAAGCACCTCACTGAGGACTGGAGGACTAGCTTAACGGAAGCGTCGTCGGCAGTTTTGGACCTTAGCGGTCTTGTTTCTGTCTTTATCCTTACTTTTTTTGGAAGATCGGTAGTTAGATGGCTTACCGAAGCCATATCGGAATTCAAGGACTGAGAGCGAAAATATCTAGCTACAATAAGGGCTCGGCAATGTATAGGTCTGGTGTTGAACAAAGCCCAAAAGTGAGAGCGAGGGACGTCGTGGTCTGGGCCTAAACAGGTGATGCAGTAAGAATGGAAGTCTCGGTGTGGTATTTGCTTTCCACAGTCGAGACAATTGTTAACTTTTTCTGACATCGGTTAGAGCAAGAAAAAAGGATCCCCAATAGGGTGCTTAGCTTTAGAAGACTCCAACTTCAATTCGGAAATGAAAACTCAGGTAGCGGCCAACCGGCACTCGTGCAAACTGCTTCAGGCTCCTCGGCAAGAAAGACTGATGTAATGGCGTCGGCTGCCTGATTTTATACCACTGGCGACCTGACATCAGTCCTGGAGTGACAGCAACCGAAGCAGAAATACTAAGCCTCTGGTATTCATGCCAACTGAGGGCTACCCCTGGCAGGATAACCCAAGTGTGATGACTGCAACAGTGAAACACAAAGAACATCCATAGCCCTGCCTGTCCTAAGGAGACCTCCCCAGAGACAGAAACAGGAGCCGAGCTGATCTGTGCCAAGCTCTGAAACACAAAGAAGACTCTAAAAAAATATGAGTTGACTCGAGCCCCTCAGAACCAACAGGACAGAAACTGCTCTAAGAGGTCTATGGCTCTGAGTGAATCAGAAAACTCAGAGTAACCACCAGGTCTGAAGAGAAGTATAACTTGGGATCTGATGCAATCAATACCGGACAGCTTGGAACTGATGTTTTTGAAGCTTCCAATGAAGTTAGAGGAGGAAGAAAATGAGGGGGAGCTGAAGACTGAAGTCCTGAACCGAAGGGGTAGGAACCGAGGTGATCCCTGCCACACCTTGCGCCCAGAGGATTTTTCTCACCAGCCTCTCCATGTCATCTTTAGTAAGACTTCTGGAAAAATGGATGGACATGAGAGGAGAACTGGGTCTTTCCAAAAACAGAGAAAGGAGCCTGTCTGGAAAGGGGTCTATGGAAGGAGAATATTTAGTTCTCAGAACTGGCAGAAATTCCTGTGTCATTACAGAAGAAAGACTTTTATCATGTCCCCTTGGAGCCAAAGACAACACTAGATCTGAAGTCTTGGATGCAGTACTCCGTGGTTCCGATGAATGTGCCAGAACCAAATGTTTGGGCAATTTTGCTATTGGTTCCAAGGGAGCAGAAGGAATCGACACTTTTGAGTTCTTCAGGCTCAGAACTGATGGGAAAGTCAGAGCCGAAGATCTTCTCTTCTTCACCTTTTCTGAAACTATAGAGGAGGCAGAAGAAGCAGGACTAGAAATGCCCACTTTACTTAAATGTATTCCTTTAGTTGAGGACGTTGTTCCAGATATGGCCTCTCCAAACGAACAGGGAAGCAGTCCTTTTCATATCAATTTATTTTTTTTCTCTCCAGAGGCACCCAATGACTGAAGAAGTAAAGTGAACAGTCATCCTGAAGACGGAGAGGGCCCAAATAATACACGCAAAGAGAATGAGTTTCAGAATAAGGAATTTTGTGAACACACTTCTCATAGCCGGGCCTCTCTCTTTATCTGCTATATTCAAGGAAGAAAGCTCACGCTCACACACACACGCACACACACACACACACACACACACACACACACACACACACACACACACACACACACACACACACACACACACACTCTCTCAACCAAGAGACTGCTAAGATATAGGGATGAGGGAGATAAGATGAAACTGTTGGAAAAATAGAAGAATATTAACTATGCTATCCAAGAACTACACCAGGTGTAGAAGAAAAGGAGAAAGGAGAAAAAGATACTAACAACAGTATCTAAGAATACTTTCATACTTGGAAAGGAATCAGGTAAGGGATCTTTTTCAAGAAAGGTAAAGAAATTTAGAATTATAGAAGAAAACGATTTGAAAAAAACATTTATCTGCTCAAGAGGATATGGCACCACGTCTAACTCGCAAAATGACAAATGAGATCTGAGGTAATTGAGATAGGTGCATTGTGGGTAAAGATTGAGCTTGAGAGGTTTTTGCTTTCCAAGAAATATTGTAGTGTCTGAGTCAGGAAATCTTAGGTTGAGGAAGAATTAAAATTGACAACATAAGTTGGAAAGTTTCCTAAATGGGAAACTTAGCTTTGAGATGCACTATGGTCTTCAGACCAATCAACGCAGTCTACAAAAATTAAATCTCTTGTATCAGGGCTGGCCAATGGCTACCACAGCAAGAATAACCCATATAGTTATGAAACACGATGAACGTCAACAAACTTACAGAATATCATGTTCATAAAGCAGCAAAATGTACTCTACAAACAAAGCCAGAATGGGAATGGAGAAAGGGTATGTTACCTAAAGGGATAACTATAAATAGGGATACAGAAAATATGTAACATGGGATTGGAAATTAGTAGGAAAAATGGCATAGGAACCAAGGTATTGGGAGCAAATAACTACAGAGGGAAAGCTAACAGAGATGAAGAGTCCAAAATAAGGCACAGATAATTGAAAACAAAGCTTAGTAAATGATATTTTAGAAGACAAAAGCTAATAGTAAAAAATTATTTGCCATCAAGGAATAAAGTTTTCCTAGTCTAACTTGCATCTTTGGTGTGATTGATTGGTCCCAAAAAGCATTACAGTAATTGGACAAGAAAACTGCTTCATGCATGTCAAATGATATAAAAAACACTGTGCATAGCAAAACTATACATCTCTCAGACTGAAGGAAAAATGGGCTACCGAGAAATTAACTATATGTACAGGTTTGCAATCACATTACTGCATAAATACTTGTTGAAACAATCAGGCCCAAATATAGTGAAAGTTCTAAACCATGAAGAAAACAAGTCTAAAATGACATATTTACTCATATTAGCAGAAACATTATGGAAAGGAGTGGTAATAACAATTATGCCAGAAGTAGACAAAAATAAGGCAGCGCAGCATTTACAAAAAAAAATAAGGAAAGTAAAAAAACATAGCCAGGAGACAAGGAAAGAAAACGGGAAAACCCACAATTATTTTAGAAAGTATACAGAACTACTGGAACAACCACATGTGAATAAAGATTTGATACAAGAATGGCTAAAGAAAGGAGAATTTAAACGAAAATGGAGGTTAATAATGGCATTTTAAGATGGCAGACTACATATACAATTTTTTACAAAGTCTGTGGGAAAAGCTGACATTACAGGCAAATGCACATTCCGTAGTACAGAACTATAAACAGTTGTACATCGTGTCACTGGTTGAAGGTCTGTATACTGAAAGGAACAATAATGAGTCAAGAATGCTGCACTGTGGATTGTAAACATTCAACACTATTCAGGTAGCCCTGAAGCATCAGAAAAATGAATCACAAAGGATTACTGAAAATGAAAAAGTTCTGATCACAAAGGAATATCCAATATAAACAGTTAAAGTAGAAGAAAGAAAAGCAGATGATAAAAGTCAAAGGAAGAAAAAAGACGAAAGTAGCACTTATTACGATAACTACACCTACTCATTACCGTGTCCTATGTACTGAAAGACAAAGTCATAAAATATCAAGATATGTAAGCAGAAGTTACAAGCAATAAGAAATAAACATATCCGGACAGCTCCAATAGTGGCAGGAGCAATAAGGATAAAAAAAAGCATACTTAAATATACTACTGATATATTAACTCAGTATGGACTGCACAAGGAGGCAACTGCAGGTAAATTACAGATGCAGAGAAAAGCACTCTTGGCAAACAAAGATGGAAACACTAATTTCATAAATTTTAACTGGAGCCCATTCTGATCATAGTATTAGAAACCCCAACATACAGAGAATTTAAAAAAAGGCATTTTGACAGTAGCCTGTTCAGCATATCACAAAGACTGTGAAAGCAGGTAGTTCCACCCTCAGTATCACAATGGGCACATTTGATACAGAAATATTAACGTTATGGAAACCTCATTATTGACACTGTCGAGAGATAATTCAAAAATATCATGTTATGGAACAGAATGAAAAACTTCAGAGGTGTATTCTTCAGTTAATATGAACAAATGTTCCAAGAATCCGTTTCCTATCATTCATTGTCATTTTGTGATTATAATTCACTGTTTTTTTTTAAATTGCCATCCTAGATCTTGCTCCTTTGTCCCCTTCTTCAGAGAAGACAACCTCAGCCCACCCATCTTATGTAGGAACACTCCTAACCTACACCCCTCATTAAAGCATCATGATAATTAACATTACAGAGTGACACAAGAGTACCTCACATCAGACAGATTCTCTCAAGTACACTCCTTGAACTCAGACTCAGGTAGGTTCTTCGGCTTATCCAAAGTCTTGTTTATACAACAGAAGAGGAACTGAGTAACAAGACATGAAAAGCTGAGGGATCTGAGCCCCAACGTGATAGAGGAGAACAATATCTTGCTAACCTACTCAAATGTGGCAAATATTATGGTCTCCTAAACCTATACTAGTCTGAAGAGATAATGCAGGAGTCAACACTGGGATGCTTACTGCTTTGCTGGCATAAGGTGATAAGAGCCTTGACTATAGCCCAGCTGACAGGGATTCAATCAGCAACTCAGGCAACAGAATATGCATCAGGTATGGATGAGTGTTACCATCAGGAGGAGGTCTTAAACAGGGGGGGGGGTCTATATCACTTCAGCAAAGTGACAGTTCAGTGAATGGCATTTCATCGGAAATGCCACTCATCGAAACCTGCTCTTGTGGGGGGCTGCACCTACCACAACCCCCGCTAATTATATATACCAACTCCAAGATCAGACTACAGTGGGGAAAAGGCAAATTCCCCAATCCTCTCTGTACCGCAATCTCAGAATAATCAGTTAGACGAACAGCATGTTTGACGCAAGTAAACCGAAAATGCCATTAGCTGAACTGATTTTTCACTGAAGTGATATAGATCATTTAAGGGCTTTCCTCATAGTGATCTATGGTAGGGGCTGTGTATGTGAGGAGGGAGGAGGTAGTCCAAAGAGGAAATAGGGTTGTGGACCCTAACTGAATTGTTGCAGAGGTGGGAAACTATGTCATCAATGCGTCCCCCATTGCATGCCTGTCCCACTGATGTAGCTGAGAGACTGTAGGGGAGGGGGAAATGGAGGGGAGGTCATAAAAAACTCCCCAACTGAAGCAGTGACTGGCACAACGCCCCAGGATGCCCTTAAGTTCTACACCATACCCAAGTTATCACAGGAAGTCTGAGGCTGAAAAGGAGCAATCAGACCCAATGATGAGAAAGGGCACTGGGACAGATAATAAATGAAGCAGTGTAGCAAAAACAGAATGACATGTTCATCAAATTACTCTGTCGGCTCAAGCAGAAGCTCAGAGACAGCATTATAATGCTGAAGGGACAGAGTCAGAATGCCTTCAGGCTGCCATAATGCCATCAGAATTGACAGAGAACAGAAGGAGAGGAATAACCCTGGACTCCTCAGTCGTATTCTTTTGGAACTCTGTCAGGCAGTTCTGGCAGGAAAAAAAAGAGGTTCAAGACTAGTTCAGGCCATCTTCACATGCATGAAGGTGTTGCAAAAGAAACGGTTATCGACAGATGAAGCACTTAAGGTTCTACTCACTGTCACTGCCTATTTCAAAGACACTGACCTCAGGATCCTCACATTCATCACAGAAGCTGGAGCTCGTAGAGGTTAAGGAAAAGCCACATCCCCTACCAGTCAGATGTGTAAGCACAGGCATGGAACTGTATGAAGATAAGCATGTGACTAACCACCAGTGCTGAGTGTTGGAGGAAAAGGAACAGAACTTGATCACATGACAAAGAAAAATAGCATATCCTAGGGAAAAAATGCAATGGGCCTTGTGCAAGCCTCAGACTGAATGCCCTAATGGTGTACTTAATTCAAATTCCCATTTACTTAGCATCAAGACCCTAAGATGTTATGCCGGGAGCAGAACAATCCTAGAAAAAGTACAGTTTTGTGCCTACCATAAATGTAGATGTTCGAAGATCCACATTGCTGCAGTCCTTACACTTGGGTAGTCCGCTGTCCTCGGTCGGCCCGAATATCAAAGTATAAGGCTGACGTCGGTCAAGGCGCATTTGACTGACATCAGGACGTCAGGGTACAAATGCGCATGACCGACGTCATATCCTCAGTCTTTTCTTGCCCCAGATGTCAGAAGACCCTAAAAAGAAAGGTCAAAACCAAAAGACAGCAAACAACCAACCAACCACCCTTGCACTAAAAATATGTACAATATATACAATATACACTAGATTGACAACCCAACCCACACAACCACCTCCAACTACAGAGGGGAAGGAGGGAGGGTAAACTGGACTGCAGCAATGTGGATCTTCGAACATCTACATTTATGGTAGGTACAAAACTGTACTATGTTCTTCATCTCACATTGCTGCAGTCCTTACACTTGGGTAGAATCCCAAAGCAGAGGTAAGGGAGGATGGCAAAACTATAAGGAAGCAGGAGCTGCCAAAATGCCCTGCAAAACAGCAGTGGCAAAACCAGCCCTAGATTTAGAATAAAGTGGAAGGTGATAATGCCTAGAGAAAGTATGCACTGAACTCCAAGTAGCTGCCTCCAAAATATCTTTAGTTGCCACCCCCTAAAAAAGCTGTCAGTGGCAGTAGCCCTAGTGGAATGAGGCCTAATCCCAGCTGGAATCTCCTTGCCATGATGGGAATAACAGAAAGCAATGCAAAACCCAATCCACTTAGAAATAGTTTGGTTTGACACAGGCTTGCCCTGAGAACCCAAAGCAAATGAAACAAATAACTGCTGAGACTGCCTGAACCCTTTAGTTCTGTCCAAATAATATCGCAACTGCCTGTGTACATCTAAAGTGTGCAAAATCTTTTCCCCTTTATTTTGAGGATTTGCATAAAAAGTAGGCAAATGAATAGTTTGGTTTAAAGCCACACTAGAAACCACTTTAGGCATAAAGGAAGGATTAGTACGTAAAGATACCCTATCCTTATGGAAAATTAAGAAAGGCTCAACCGCCATAAGGGCCTGCAACTCAGAAACCCTTCTTGCAGAGGTAATGGCCAACAAAAAAGCAGTCTTCCATGATAAAAATTTCAACTCAGTAGTAGCTGCAGGCTCAAAAGGTTGTAGAGTGAGTTTCTCCAACACAAAATTGAGATCCCAAGCAGGAGTAGGAGCTCTCGTGGGGTCTTATATTCTTTGCCCCTCTAAGAAATTGCTTGAACAAAGGATGAGAAAACAATGGTGGGTCACAATCATAGTGAGCGAAATTGCTGCAGCATGAACCTTAATAGAAGAGAAGGACAAACCTTTGTCCAGTAACTCAGTAAGATATTGAAGAGCCACACTTAAATTAGGCTCAGAAACATCAAAATCCTTTGCTGCACTCCAAAATAAAAATCTCTTCCATTTATCTGCGTACACTTTCCTTGTACTAGGCCTTCTAGCTTCCAAAATAACATTCAAAACTTGCTGTGGAAGTTGAGACCCACTATGGTTCAAAACAGAATATGCCAGGCTGTTAGGTGCAGAGAGTGAAGCTTGACATTGAGCAAATGACTGTCCTCCTGAGACAACAGGTGTGGAATCGAAGGCAAAGGCCATGGAGGCTCCCGTACCAGGCTTCTCAGTAATGGGTACCAATGCTGTCGAGGCCAATCTGGAGCTATCAAAATCATCCTTGGCTTGTCCTGTCTGGCCTTTAGTAGTACCTTTGGTAGTACCTTTGGGAGGAGAGGCAGAGGTGGAAAGGCATACACATGAAGATTGCTCCAATTGAAAGAAAGAGCATCCACTTTCCAAGCTGTGGGATGAAACCTTTTCGTGCAAAACTTTGGCAGCTGGTGGTTTAGTGGAGAAGCGAACAGATCTATGTCTGGAGTTCCCCATGACACTGTCAATTTCTGAAATACATGAGGATCCAATTTCCACTCGTGGGGATCCATAATTCCTCTGCTCAACACATCTGCTAAGGAGTTCTGTGCTCCCGGCAGAAACCTTGCCTGAAGATTTAGCTGTAAACTGAGGGCAGTCTCCCACAAAATCATTGCTTGCCTGCATAGAGGATAAGAATGTGTTCCCCCTTGCTTGTTGATGTACCACATGACAGTTGTGTTGTCTGTTAGAATCAACACCTGCCCTGGAAGAAGTACATCCTTGAAAGCTATTAATGCAAACTGGACTGCTAACATCTCTTTCAAATTGATATGTAGATGTCGTAGTCTGGCAGGCCACTTGTCTTGTATCCACTTTCCATCCAGATGAGCTCCCCAAGCTTTGTCTGAGGCATCTGTCGTTAGAATCTGACTCGCCTCTGGCCGGGTCACAGAGAGTCCCTTGTTTAGGTGACATTCCTGAGCCCACCACAACAATTCCTTGTGAATGCAAGGTATTATTTGAATGACAGTGTCCAGATCCTGGCAGTGCTGTGTCCATACATTTTTGAGATACCATTGTAGCTTCCTCATATGCAGTTTGGCATTGGGAAGCACCAGAATACAAGATGCCATGAACCCCAAGGCTTGAAGGACTGTCCTTGCAGTCAGCCTGGACTGATGAGACAATTGATGAAAGTAAAGGGAAAGATTCTTTTGTTTGTCCGGGGACAAAAAGGCCATCTGGGATGCTGTATTCAGTAGCGCTATCACAAACTCAAAAACCAGTATGAATGAAGGTGCGCAAAGTCACAAATAATCCAAAAAAGTAGATGGAAATACTGGAGGTCTTCAGTTAAAACACAGTTTTATTTGCTCACTCCACTTACAAAACGCTGACAGGACACAAATAACAAACTGGAACAAGAATAAATATCCACCACAAGAAAAAGCATAAACGCTGTTCTTTCCATACGTTTTCGTCCTATTACAGACTTCATCAGATAATTTACTACCTCCTAGCTTTGCTTTTTATACCTTTCTATTTAATTAGTTGATTCAATTTAGTATATCAATTAGTAAAATTTAAAACAGGGGTAGGAGAAAACAGAAGTGAAAAAAGTTCAACCCCATTTTAAAACAAAAATTTTCCTTCTGTTAATTCTTAATGTGATTAAATTAGCCACATTGGTATTCACTTTGAAACCTTTGTTTAAAAAGTATTTTATAAATCTTTTTAGTATTAATATAGTTAAAACATATAAAACTTGTAAAACTTTCAAGGACACATTAAATAGACCAGAAAATCCACCATAATGAATGCCATCTAGTGGCAGTTTGTTAAAATTACATGTGTAAATAAAACTTGCTTATAAGAAAAAAATGTTAAAACCATCTTTATGTATAAATCTTCTATCCAAGCCAAATGGACTATATAAATGTATAAATAAGTAGTTAAAAAATGAATGGATACATATATAAATATATAAATAAATAAATAAATACATTAATAGATGTTATTGTGGAATTTCTTTCCCTAAAAAAGTAGATGTCTGGATGACAAGTAAAATTCATTATAATATTGAATATAGCATATAAAAATGTGAAAGGAGAGGAATATAAAAATCACTTTATAAATAATAATCATATGAAATTTTTTAAAAAGGATGCATATATCATAGACTCATCTCATAGCTTAGCTGCTCTTAGTTTTAAAAGTGGAGCTATACTTATATGTTCATTTAAACCTGGAAATTTATATGCTTCCAAGGACATCTGCCACCATAATTCACGATATTCTAACCTTTCTTCCCAGGGTTCCCCACGTATATCCCTTTCTGTGTGCTCTAAAACTGTAAACTTGAAACTAGATTTTTCACAATTTTTACTGTGTTTGTATAAAGCATTTGTTTCTTTACAGTTTTTTTATATCATTTAAATGTTCAAATATTCTTCTTTTTAATTTCCTCTCAGTTTTTCCTATATAAAAAGCTTGGCATTCATTGCACATACTTAAATATACCAAGCCTGAGGAGTCACAGTTCTAGAAGTTTTTATCATTAGTTATCACTTTGTTTCTACTATTAATATGAATAGTGTTACTATTAGAAATGTTTACACATTGGGCACACCTACCACATTTATATGTGCCTTTTCTTCTTCTATCCTGTGACCCCAGGGTATATTTGTTTTCTAATAAATTTTTTATACTAGAGGAATTTTTGTATATTATCTTGGGCATATCATGGTTTCCTAAATCTAAATCTGTTAGTTCTGTGAATCTGTCCCATTCTTTTTTAAAAATATTTCTTATTTTATTATTAACTGTGTTATATTCCAAAATCAATGCTAATTCGAAGTTTTCAAGTTCCTTTTCTTTATTTGTACCTATTAAAGTGCAATTACCGTCCACTTTTTTAATTATAGGTGCAAATTTCACTTCCCTACCTAGAACTACTTCTTCTCTAATTCCCTTTATGAAATTAATTGGATAGCCCCTTTCTTTAAACATTTTTTCCAAAACTCACATTCCAAAACGAAGTCCTGGTTCTTACTAGTCATTCTACTTCCTCTCACGTACTGCCCTTTAATTATGTTCTTTTTTACGTGTATAGGATGGGCACTATCAAAGTGGAGGAAGGAATTACAATAGGTGTCTTTCCTATATATTTTGGTTTCTAGATGTCCTTGTTCTTTGTATATTTCTAAGTCAAGGTATTGCACCAGATTGTGTGTCACCTTATGTGTAAACTTTAAAAAGCTACAAGTGTTATTAAGATATTTTAAAACATCATTGAGTTTATCTTCTCCCCCATTCCAAAAAATAATTATGTCATCCAGAAACCTACGGTAGATGGTGAAAAATTGTTTGTATTCACTTTTCAATACACAATTTTCTTCCCATTTGGATAGTACAACATTTGCATATGTGGGGGCACAAGCCGCCCCCATAGCCACCCCTTTGGTTTGTCTAAAAAATTCTCCATTAAAAAACAGGAAATTGTTGTTTAGAATAATCTCCATAAGCCATTTACTGGTTATCTTATCATTCTGTGTTATATTTCCACTTTCAAATACTACTTCCTCGAACATTTCCAAACCTAAATCATGTGGGATGGATGGGAAAAGGTCTATTACATCAATAGTTACAAAGAGGAGGTCATCTGTTTCCGTAATATCTCTCATAGTATGTAGTAGGTCCCATGAGTCTTTTAAAATATGGGTTTTGTCTAACCAGATTTTTTTACACTTATTATCTACGTACTTGGCTAAGGCGTTGGTTTTAGAACCATTGGCCGCCACAATGGGTCTCAGAAGTGGAGTGAGCAAATAAAACTGTGTTTTAACTGAAGACCTCCAGTATTTCCATCTACTTTTTTGGATTATTTGTGACTTTGCGCACCTTCATTCATACTGGTTTTTGAGGTTGTGATAGCGCTATGGAAATACAGGAAGTTTCTGTCAACGGGCAACCGGAAGACCTCGGCTTAACACGTAAACTAGTAGGACAGCTCACTGAACTAATTAATCTTCTCACACCAGTGGCTTCTTCTCTGTTGGCTATACAGAATCCAAGGAATGGCAATGGATGTTCGGGGACCGAAGGGTCATATACAAAGAAAAGAAAAACTACGGAAACAAACGCGAATGAACCAATAGGCGCATCTAAAGGCACCGGTTCAGTCGAGGGCGAGGAAGAAAGCAGTTTTAATGCAGCAGACACTCCAGGTCTGCTGAAAGAAGCCGGTCGAGGAGAAATTAGTTCTACTTTAAGCAAAGACAAACGAGCCTTTCCAATTCAAGGCTCACACAAAAACAAAGGTACTGTCTCTAACTGTCCTGATTTAAATGGCTGGTTAAAACGCCAAATTGTTTTTGATAAAAATGTGGATTACAACGCTGGCAACCAAAATGACTTTACATACAAGGACAATGTAAATAATTTGTATAAAATGATGAACAAATATAGAGCTTTAAATGTAGAAAATACTTATTTAAGAGAATGCATTTTAAAAGAAATTGTACCAAAAGGTTTACGTTTCTATAAATATCCCAACAGTGTTATTCCTGGGTCAAACTTTCATTTAGAATTGTTGGATCTATTTAATAAAAGTGGACTTGAAATGCTAAGACTGATGGTTAAAGAAAACAACAGGGTACAAGAAGATTTATTAATTGAGATAGAGGCTTTGGATAAAAAAATCACTAATGACCTGCTGTTTTCTATGGAAGATGAGAAAGCCAAATATTTTAGTATGAGAAAAGATATAGACAAAAATATAGAGGATTTAATTCAGAGGAAACAGAAAAAGATGGAGCGTGATATGAATGATTATAAATGCAATATTAGCTATCCTAATCCACACCCTAGAAATAGGGGTAGAGGTGGTATTGATCAAGGTAGTAACCTACCAGGCAGGGACACTATAGACCATGTAGAGACACAAGAAGACCATATTTTTAATGAAGAAGAATTTCCTCCTTTGAGGAGGTCAGAGAGAATTTTTAACAAATATGGAGAAAGGGAAGGAAATTTTTGGGGGGGGAGAAGAGGAGAGGGAGGGAGGGGAATTATTGATACCACATGAATCCCCACCAACCCCCCACCCCCCATTAAGAGATGAAATATCCAAGGAAGGAAACAAATGGACTTATAATTGTCTTAACATCTACAACTTCAGCCCCATTCAACTGGAAAAGGGGCATTTTAGTTTACTTTCGAAAGATTTAAAATATATTCCTTCCACTAAAGGAAATGTAGTGAAAACACTTTTAGATTTAAAAATTTTCCTTAGGAAGGTAAATTTTAAAATTTTGTTCCAGAATCAAGGAAAAATGAATGATTTAACCCTAAGACGGAGGTCTACATATAACCCACCCCTACATCCTCAAATAAAGAATTTTGAAAAATAATAGAGAAAAAAATCAGGAAAGTTGAACATAATAGAACTTTATATGATAATAATTTAAACCAAAAGGAAAAGGATATCTTAAACAACCTGAGGAGGGATACAAACATAAGAGTTATGAAGCCTGACAAAGGGGGAGGTATTGTTATGATGGAAAGTATTGATTATGAATCAAGAATGTATAAAATACTATGGGATGTAAATAAATACGAATCAGTATCAAAAAATGAAATTAACATCGCCTATAATAGGATCGATACAAATTTGTATGATATGTTGATGGATGGCCTTATAAATCAGGAAACCTACAATTTTTTAAAAGTGGACAAGCCCAGAGTTCCGGCCATCTTTGGGATCCCCAAAATTCATAAGAACGAAAAGGATCCACCTCTGAGACCCATTGTGGCGGCCAATGGATCTAAAACCAACGCCTTAGCCAAGTACGTAGATAATAAGTGTAAAAAAATCTGGTTAGACAAAACCCATATTTTAAAAGACTCATGGGACCTACTACATACTATGAGAGATATTACGGAAACAGATGACCTCCTCTTTGTAACTATTGATGTAATAGACCTTTTCCCATCCATCCCACATGATTTAGGTTTGGAAATGTTCGAGGAAGTAGTATTTGAAAGTGGAAATATAACACAGAATGATAAGATAACCAGTAAATGGCTTATGGAGATTATTCTAAACAACAATTTCCTGTTTTTTAATGGAGAATTTTTTAGACAAACCAAAGGGGTGGCTATGGGCTTGTGCCCCCACATATGCAAATGTTGTACTATCCAAATGGGAAGAAAATTGTGTATTGAAAAGTGAATACAAACAATTTTTCACCATCTACCGTAGGTTTCTGGATGACATAATTATTTTTTGGAATGGGGGAGAAGATAAACTCAATGATTTTTTAAAATATCTTAATAACACTTGTAGCTTTTTAAAGTTTACACATAAGGTGACACAATCTGGTGCAATACCTTGACTTAGAAATATACAAAGAACAAGGACATCTAGAAACCAAAATATATAGGAAAGACACCTATTGTAATTCCTTCCTCCACTTTGATAGTGCCCATCCTATACACGTAAAAGAACATAATTAAAGGGCAGTGTGAGAGGAAGTAGAATGACTAGTAAGAACCAGGACTTCGCTTTGGAATGTGAGTTTTGGAAAAATGTTTAAAGAAAGGGCTATCCAATTAATTTCATAAAGGGAATTAGAGAAGAAGTAGTTCTAGGTAGGAAGTGAAATTTGCACCTATAATTAAAAAGTGGACTAATTGCACTTTAATAGGTACAAATAAAGAAAAGGAACTTGAAAACTTGAATTAGCATTGATTTTGGAATATAACACAGTTAATAATAAAATAAGAAATATTTTTAAAAAGAATGGGACAGATTCACAGAACTAACAGATTTAGATTTAGGAAACCATGATATGCCCAAGATAATATACAAAATTCCTCTAGTATAAAAATTTATTAGAAACAAATATACCCTGGGGTCACAGGATAGAAGAAGAAAAGGCACATATAAATGTGGTAGGTGTGCCCAATGTGTAAACATTTCTAATAGTAACACTATTCATATTAATAGTAGAAACAAAGTGATAACTAATGATAAAACTTCTAGAACTGTGACTCCTCAGGCTTGGTATATTTAAGTATGTGCAATGAATGCCAAGCTTTTTATATAGGAAAAACTGAGAGGAAATTAAAGAAGAATATTTGAACATTTAAATGATATAAAAACTGTAAAGAAACAAATGCTTTATACAAACACAGTAAAAATTGTGAAAAATCTAGTTTCAAGTTTACAGTTTTAGAACACACAGAAAGGGATATACGTGGGGACCCTGGGAAGAAAGGTTAGAATATAAATGAATTATGGTGGCAGATGTCCTTGGAAGCATATAAATTTCCAGGTTTAAATGAACATATAAGTATAGCTCCACTTTTAAAACTAAGAGCAGCTAAGCTATGAGATGAGTCTATGATATATGCATCCTTTTAAAAATTTCATATGATTATTATTTATAAAGTGATTTTATATTCCTCTCCTTTCACATTTTTATATGCTATATTCAATATTATAATGAATTTTACTTGTCATCCAGACATCTACTTTTTAGGAAAGAAATTCCACAATAACATCTATTAATGTATTTATTTATTTATTTATATATTTATATATGTATCCATTCATTTTTAACTACTTATTTATACATTTATATAGTCCATTTGGCTTGGATAGAAGATTTATACATAAAGATGGTTTTAACATTTTTTTCTTATAAGCAAGTTTTATTTACACATGTAATTTTAACAAACTGCCACTAGATGGCATTCATTATGGGATTTTCTGGTCTATTTAATGTGTCCTTGAAAGTTTTACAAGTTTTATATGTTTTAACTATATTAATACTAAAAAGATTTATAAAATACTTTTTAAACAAAGGTTTCAAAGTGAATACCAATGTGGCTAATTTAATCACATTAAGAATTAACAGAAGGAAAATTTTTGTTTTAAAATGGGGTTGAACTTTTTTCACTTCTGTTTTCTCCTACCCCTGTTTTAAATTTTACTAATTGATATACTAAATTGAATCAACTAATTAAATAGAAAGGTATAAAAAGCAAAGCTAGGAGGTAGTAAATTATCTGATGAAGTCTGTAATAGGACGAAAACGTATGGAAAGAACAGCGTTTATGCTTTTTCTTGTGGTGGATATTTATTCTTGTTCCAGTTTGTTATTTGTGTCCTGTCAGCGTTTTGTAAGTGGAGTGAGCAAATAAAACTGTGTTTTAACTGAAGACCTCCAGTATTTCCATCTACTTTTTTGGATTACTTTTTTGGATGCTGTATTCAGTCTTACACCCAGAAAGCACATGTCCTGAGAGGGTACTAGACTGGACTTTATTTCGTTCACAGAATACCCCAGGCATCTTAGCACTGCTATCACATATTCCAAATGATGAAGAAGCTCATCCCTTCCTTGAGCCAGAATCAGGCAATCGTCCAAATAAGGATAGATCTGTATTCCTTTTAACCTGAGGAAAGCTTTCACTGGAGCCAGAACTTTCGTGAACACTCTGGGCGCAGTAGATAAGCCAAAGGGCAATGCAGAGAACTGATAATGAGAAGTCCCAGCCCAAAAACGCAGATACTTCCTGCAACTCAGTCTGATAGGAACATGAAGGTAAGCCTCCTTGAGATCCAAAGTTACCATCCAATGATCTTTGCCCAGCAGAGGTAAAAGCTGTTGTAACGTCAACATTTTGAACTTGGGAATGTCCAGATAAGTGTTGAGGATAGATAAATCCAAAATTGGTCTCCACGTGTTCCCTTTCTTTGGTACTAGGAACAGGCGAGAATAAAATCCTAGGCCCACTTCTGGCATAGGAACCGGCTGTATGGCCCCTATTTGGAGTAACAGAGAAATTTGTTTGTGAGCCTCTATTCTTTGCTGAGGAGGAACGTCTGGCATGCCTTTGAAAGGAGGCAAAGTATGGAAATAAAACCTGTAACCGTGGTGTATGATATCCAATACCCATCTGTCTTGGGTAATTAAACTCCAATTTTCTTTGAAAAGTGCCAACCTTCCTCCCAAAGGTGCTGCCAGACGAGAAGGTTCTGGCAGCTGAAAAGGTAGGTCATTGGGTCTGTTTACGAAAGGACTGACCCCTGCCCTCACCCGAAGACTGTGCAGGTGAACTCCCTGTTCTAGGCCTGAAAGAGCCCTGAGCTCTGCCCCTACCACGTCTAGATCTACTCCTAGACTGGGAATCATAAGAAGGATATGTCCACCCCTTGGTAGGCCAATTCCTACTAAACTTCGGAGGCTGAACCTGCAAAAAATCTTTAACAGTCTGCATAGACTTAGCCTTGTTTTCCATTTTCTTTAAGACTGCCTCAACAGGAGAACCAAACAACACATCAGATTGTAGAGGAGCATCTAAAATCCTTGTCTTAACATGGTCAGATAAATTCTGATCCCTCAGCCAGGCGTGCCTGCGAAGAACTGACCCAGTGCCAGCCACCCTAGACGAGGCCTGTACAGCATCAAAACCACATTGCAAAGAATGCTTACCCACCTGTTCAGAAACATGTACTAAATCTTGTAACTCTTTGCACTCAATACCTTCCGCCAGAGCATCTACCTTAGACTTCAATTGTGAAAGGAGATAGTTTTGGTATTTCAACATGTGAAACTGGCAATTCAAAGCCCTCATAGCCAGGGTGGAGGAAGTATAAACTTTCTTTCCCCATCTATCCAAAGCCCTGGCCTCTTTATCTGGAGGAGCCGGATTTTTGACAACAGAAGCCTTAACACCCTTAGGCCCCTGACTAACAGTTTCTGGGTCTGCCCTAGGACTCCTAAAAAGATACTTATGAGCTTCAGGCACCCTGTAATACCTGTCCGGTTTAACAGGAGCAGGAGGCAAAGAATCAGGATTAAGGAAGCCTCTGCAAACACATCTTCCACAACATCCAGAACAGGAGGTATAGCCAAAGGCCTATGCTGGGGTAAAAACAAATTCCCTAAGCCTTTTCCTGGAATCAGAGAAGTCCTGACCTTCCCACTTAAAATGCTCCCTCATGGAATGAAGAGTCTCTGAAAAGAAAAATCCTCAGGAGGAGAAGCAGAAGGAGTAGAATCATCCACATCAGAATCAGAATAAGGAGAATACTCCTGCAAGTCTTCAGCCGAAGACTCTGAAACATCCGAAGCCTGCTCAAAACTCCCTAGCTCAGGTTCCACCCTAGGTCTCTTATCAGGAGGGGGCAAAGAACCTCTAATCAAAGTAATCAAATCTTCTGCCATTTTAAGCATATGCTTCTTGGGCACAGATCCTGAAGAACTAGGGGTGACACCAACCGAAGCTAAACCTGGCCTGCCTCTGGGAGAAGCCTTGGAAACAGAAGGAGAGGGCCTAACCACCCTAGGAAGGGAGGGGAGCACAGTAACCTGAGAAGCCCCTTCAGCCTGACCTGCCTCCTGAGAGGCCACATCCTGCAATAACAAAGTCTCTCCCTGGGACTCCAGAGAAACCTCCGGCGGAACCACCGGCTCCACCGACACCTCTAAAGAACCGGCGTCCGGTACGGACGGCTCTTCTAGCCTAGGCTTAGCTGCTTTGTCCTTGCGCTTCTTGAAGAAGCGGCCGGAGCATCCGGCGGCATTTTATAATTGCACCGCTTCCGAAGACTAACCTGGCACAATCTAACCTTCTTTATAGTGCGCTTATTGAATCTAGCACAAGAGCGACACCCAACAACGTCGTGCTCAGGCCCTAAACAAGGAATACACAAAGTATGATAATCTCTATGCGGTATCTGTTTCCCACAAGAAATACAGTTATTCACTTTTTCTGACATCCGTTAAACCACTGAGGCAAGAAAAAACTAAAATATTCCCCAACGGGTACTTAGCCAACTTTGACTCGGTCTGAAACTCCGATTGAAAAATTTCAGAACGCCGAACGGCACTTGCAACGCTGCTTCTGCATCGGACCATGCGGCAAAAAAGACTGAGGATATGACGTCGGTCATGCGCATTTGTACCCTGACGTCCTGATGTCAGTCAAATGCGCCTTGACCGACGTCAGCCTTATACTTAGATATTCGGGCCGACCGAGGACAGCGGACTACCCAAGTGTAAGGACTGCAGCAATGTGAGATGAAGAACATCCTTCTTTGATGGGTACCTGCTGGCAAAAAACAATTCTGGAAAGTGAGTGTTGCCTCAGGAGAAGAGTCTTCAGTCAAGTACTACCAAACCTTGACCAAAAGATTCAAAAGGCTACCCCCCACAGCACCAGCCAAAAGGCTGCAGACTATCATCTAGGTGCAGGGCAGCACAAGAACATCAGGATACACCCCTAGGCTGGAAACTAAAGGTGCACTCCATTCAATTCAAACAACCTCCACCAAACTTGAGGGTGGGTTCAAGCTCAAGCATTTGCCAGCTGATAACTGCCTGCAGGAATTGTAAAGATGGTTCAGCACAAAGTTTATTTTGAGAAAGGTCTGGCCTTCACCTGTTCTCTGACTCTTTGTCCTTCTTGCAATGTACTGATTTATGCCTAGTGCTATGAAGAGAACCTTTCTGCTAAACTTCATAGGGACAGCTCTTGAAGCCACCATACTCACGAACTTAAACTAAGTCAGCAATGTCTGCGCCTACTTTGCCTTCAAGTCAGGAAGAGGCACCTCTGGCACTACTGGCAGTTATCAATATCTTACTTCTGAAGACTACATCAGCAATGCAAGTATGTATGACGTTCTGATGGCCATGTATACACTTACTGTGTTGCTGATTTTTGAGCATGTGAATGCAGAATTTTAACAGAAAGAACAATTACGAAGATCCAAACTGAAGACAATAATTTATTTTATTTTATTTATTTATTTTACATTTGTTAACCGGGCTAGTCTAGCTGGATACATGTCCATATTCAGTAGAGGCCCGGGGAGAAAAGCTCCAAGAAAGACATAAAAAGAAATATAAAAGCCATAATCGATCCAATTAAAAAATACAAATGTCATAACAGATCAAACTAGAAGATACAATTGTAAAAAAGCATAACATTTTTTTTTAATATATATTCAAATACAATAGTCAGTGAGGGTAACATTAGCAGTAAGCATCAATGGGTGATGTACAAGAGATGGTCAATATGCAGTATATACATAAATTTTATTTGCAATTATATGGTATTTTGCTGCTCTAGGGTAGTATTATGAGTTTCAGAGTAATTATTAGTTTAAGAGGAAGGAAGTTAGTCAGGGTTAGTACAGGAATAACTAAATAAAACAATAAAATAAAGAAGTGGAATGCTGTTAAGTATACTCATGCTTATGTAATTGGATGATACGTCATGGCATGTTTTCATACAAGCATAGGAGCATCCCCGAACATGTACTGTATGGAAGGTGTGCTAAAATTGTGACCTATGGTGACAATGTATACAACTTTGGAATGATAAAGAGGATCTTCAGTGCCAGGCCACCTAACCTATGTCACCCACTGCCTTGCTAAAGCATCTGATGCAGGAATTCATCTGAAATGTAACATTTTCCTGTGGAATCCTGCCTTTTGTTTTCACAAAGAATACAACTAAAAGGCTGATAGCCATGGGTCTTGGAATTCACAATAAATATGTCTCCAGTATTAACATTACTGTTACTCTTCCTTGCCCCCAACCCTACATGACCACACCACTACATCTCCTTTTGGTTCATTCATTCCTCCCTATTCCTCCATATCCTCAGTCTTGTTTATACAGCAGGAATGGACCCCAATTCTGATACTGGAAGCAACAGCCAGGACAAAGGTCATCATCCTGCTCCTAATAATACTCCCTTTGTCAAATGGCAGATGCAGTAAAATTCCTCAGCATGCTGGGATGCTTGTGGTTCTGCTTGCACGTCTATACCCTCACAATGCCCAAAAAGATGACCCCCAAAGCACTGCAATATAACACAATACTGGGCATTCCCCAAGGAGGAACATACTTGGTGGGACTTTAAATGACTGCCTTCTCACAAACTGAGTACTGTAGTCAACTTTGGCTGCTTACTCCTGTGCCTTCCTGGCTGGCTAATGCAGTGCCTCACTCAATAATTCAAACTTTTCATCTTAGATTTTGTCAAAGTTTCATCCCTCACATAGCAAGTGCCCTTACATTACATTATTAACATCTTCACGTTTTTAATACAGTTTAATGTTAGTATCCCAATTTGCTGCATACAGCAGAGATTAGTAAAATAAGAAAATGCTAACACCAAGGAAACATTCATTCATGCCAATTATCTGCCAAATCCTGATAAATGTCCTTGAGAGCAGATGTTCTTGCATGCTGTTTAGTTTAAAAATGTTGGTGCAGCAAAGTTACCCTCTCCAGTCAAATATAACCAATTAAACTTTTGTCTACATACCTCTTCCAAACTGAAAAGTACACCACCGATTGGAGCACCAAAAGCTACAGACACTCCAGCTGCAGATGCTGCTGACAACACCTGTGGAAATAGCAAAAATATATGTTAGCATTAATAACAAGTTCAAGCTTGCCAAGATATAGTCTAAATGGTGTGAATGCATGTGCAATTCAAGTACAACATGCCTATATACACAACTTACACAAATAAATGAGAGTTCACTAGTAAGATGCCCAGTTGCATTCTGTTCAGAAGTTTTGTACCACTTAGCTGCTGTAATGAAGTACTGTTTTCATGGATCAGTGTAGTATTCTGTCTCGCTTCTAACAGTCTGATGACTTGTCTTTTTTTGTCTTAGACCCAGAATCTTAGAATATAATTCCAAACAGTATGGAACAGACTCCTCATTTTAATCTTATTTACACGTAAACTGTTGACTTTATCAGTCAACCACCTTGCATTATTGGTGTCCAGTATATCATTCAAAACCTTACATGAAAATCTTGCCTACATGTAAATTATGTAATCACATACAAAGGTAAAATGTGTAATAATAAAGCATACAAGTGAAGTATATGAACTACACAAACACAATAATGATTAAACACAAAGCATTACAAAAAAATCATAAAAGGTCATGCGACCGCTTTCATGAGCCTCATACACATTTTTCTCTTACAAGCTTTACTACTGATTTTTTTTATTTGAGGACTGCCTCCATACTATACTACTGATTGCTCTTACTATTTTTGTTTTTGTATATAAATACTATTATCACGAACGAAGAGAGTTCATTACTGCGATAGTTCTCTATCATTAGACTGACATCCGAACTGCAGAACTAAAGCAGCAACATATTTTGAATAGTTATGAAAAACATTCAACAAATTCATTTTTATGTCATAACTTATAAAATACTAAAACTTAATTTTATACAAACCTTCATATTTTTTTGTCTGAAGTCACATTATATATTTATGGGCTTGATAACTTTTACTTTTTATTTACTTTGAAAAGAATTCAAAACTCAACTTCTGCTTTCAGGTGATTTTTTGCAGATGTTGATGTCTGTAGATTTCAACAAAGCATTACGGTCTGAATTTGAACTTCCATTCAAATGACAATATCTTTCTAATGTTTCAAGAGATATAATTTTCTTACAGCAAGATCCTTGGATGGTCAGGGTTATACTTATACTAAGCAATGTACAATCTAATCATTATTATAATACTTCAAGTATTTCTAGTATCATGTCTCTGCTGTTTCTCCTATAACAAAAGGTGCAGTTTGAGACAATTGTTTAATATTTCATACTATGATGTTTTGTTTTTACAGCCTGATAGTTTTTGCTTAGCATCCTGCATAACATCTAGCGCTGCAGCCCTAAGCAATCTGTCTGTGCTGTACTATGTCTCTGTTGCTCTAACATGTATTCTGCAGCTGTTTCTGTAACATAAATGCTACTTTAGTGGAGTCTTGCAGGAAACTATCTGTACTTTGCTTATTTATTGCTGTGAACTTATGAAAAGCCACTTTAAGTGTGTTTCATTGAAAACAGTGCGCAATTTATGACTCAAGCAATATGTTTTTAAGCCAGTGTTTGGAGGGCTAAGATTTCTAGGCTTGCAAGGCATGTAAAACTATATTAATGTATAGTACACTGTCTAGCAAACTATCGGTAGCGTTTCCTTCCCCTTCTGTTTAGCTAATATGCAGCTGGGGACTCCGGTACTGTTTTCTTAGACTTGCATGCTATATTCTATATACCATGTGCACATACTAATGTTAGTATGCATGTGGGAAGTTTATCACATATTAGTATTGCTCTGGTATATTTGTGCTGCATTTATTCATTGGTAAACTTCTACTAAATGTTAGAAATGCATTCTACCCTGACAGTAATGTTTTTGTTTCACATTTCATGCTTGCATTTCTCAGCTATGGTATTCTGTCTTTCCTGTACTCCCCCCCCCACTAGCTTCTTCAGTGACCCTACTAACTGCAGCTGTTTCTTACTCTCAATTCTTAGTTTTAGATTTTCACAGCCCCTACGAACGGGTTGCTCAGCCGTTCCCCTCCTACCGGCCCACAGCAGTTTTTACCTGGTATAGTAACTTCATGAACCTGGCCACTAACAATAAAAGGAAACAATCATCCTGAAAGACACACAGCTAAAAAAGCATTGTAGGTGCACCTGAATTCCACAATATTTTGGGCTTAACCCTGTATTAAGTGCATAGTGTACTTTATTAACTGTAGGCCAGGAATGGCAGCTGCCCCCCCCATTCACAAGCTAGCATTTATTGTAATCGTTGATTATAAAAATCCTTAATATACAGTCACATACCCTTTAGTAGTTGCTTCGTGACCCCAGCTAAGCCAAACACATTAAAGTTAACATCAGTACAAATATACAGCACAACGTTTCTGAACTGGCTAAGCACATTGTAGGCAATAAAGACATTACTTTTGCCCCAGGATTCACTAATCCTCCGTATAAGACTAGATTAGTCTTACACGGAAAAGCCAGTCTAAGAGTAAGACGGCAGCATGCCATGCATATTAATAAGGGCGCGCTGCCTCAACTCTAAGGCTAACACGGAGCATGCACGAGTGCAGGGGGCATGTCGGACTGCCTAGCAGTCCAAAAATCCACACCCCTGCAAGTCTGACGCTCGGGAAATGTCTACTTACATGAGCGAGTCCCCTCATATGTGTACATACCCAACACTACACTGCCCTACATTCTAAACCCCTGTACAATTATAAAATGTAAAAAAAAATTTTTTTTTATTATTTCAGATATAGCTGCCCGTATTTCAGCGTGTTTGCACGGGTTTGCCCATTGCTTAGCTACAGTTAGCAGCTTAGACACCAAAGAGAATAATAAGAAACTTATATGCAAATTAAGCAAAATAGTGATAGCGTAGTGATAAAGCCTTCGCACAAAGAGGAGGCATTCCTGGTTCGAGTCCCACCACTCCCCCTTCTATTTTCTTTTGGAAATCTGTATATAAAAATAATTCCTGACATTTATCATTTAAATTTTTGTAAAAAGCATTGAAATGGTCTATGTAAGCACTGCGTTAACTGGCGTAATGGCTTTGCGCGTAGCTGTGCATTGCGCCAACTAGCGCAAACAGAACATGTTTGCGCAGAGTTGTGCTCTGAGCTAACCAGTGCAATGTCGAGCAACGTCGGGCAAAGTTGAGCAAAGTCGGCTAAACACAGCCACACCTCCTAGCCGGTCTGGCCAGTAGTAAAATAAAAAGCAATGACAGGGCTCAAACCCGGGATACTGTGCACCATAATCAAAGTACTGAACCACTAAGCCATGACAGCATTTCACAACCATGCACTTTCAACACACACATACATATCAATGGAAGTTTACCCATTGCTAAGCAGGTGTGCCTTCACCTGAGTTTTTTCAAAACTGGCCAATCACAAATAAGTGCGGCAAATGAGGCATATTTAAGCTCCATAGGCGGGAATACTTGCCATAACTGGTTGTAGCTCCCATCTGCAGGCAGCATGGCAGGAGAGGGCTCTCGATTTCAAGCGCAACGTTGGGGCATTGAGGAGTCAAAAGTAATGGTTTGGCTCCTTGTCCATAATCATGAAGATAGACTCCTGCGAGGCCAGTACCAGGGCACCCAATACAAAGCGGAAGCCTGGAACCATCTAGCTCATGAATAGTGTCACAGGCATCCCTCGGACTGGTGAGCAGGTCAGACACCACCACAAAGACCTGAAGTGACGCAAGGAGGATCAACTGGACCAGTGGATCCAGGAGGCCCATGGGATGGAAAATGCCCCACTACTGAGTAAGTAGCCATGGAATTAAGTATGTAAGAATTGCTATTCTAGTCTATACTATGGATAGGTATATGTCTCAATATCACTTCATTTACTTCACAGCTGCAGGTGTCTGCACTGCGAACCAGCAAGCCTATGCAGATAGGCTGCTAAGGCTGCTCCACCAGGCAGGTTAGTAATTATTCTGCATGTACTGTGAAATAAAATAAATGAGAGAGCCTGAAAAAAGTGTTTTAACCCAATAAATAAAGGTATAATAATTCTTTAATAATTATTCTGCATGTACTGTTATATAAAATAAATGAGAGAGCCTCTAAAAAAGTGTTTTAAGTCTTTAATAAAGGTATAATTCCTGGAGTGTGTCTGTGTCATTTTCTTTGATATGTTGTTGTACTCTTGCATTATAGAAATAGTACTGTTGTATTAAGCGCAGTTAACCCACACTTGGGTAGGCCCATATAAAGTGGATGAAAGGAGTTCCAGTAGCTTTTAAGCATATTTACAGTCCTCAACTGTTGGTTCATGCCCAGCATGTACAGGTTAATCTGGCACATGAGTAGCTTGGTATCGTGTTCCCCAGAAATGTCAGTGTGCTGCCAGAAATGTAGGGAGCTGTTAACATATAACTGATAATTTCACCTGAACATATCTAGATAATTATAGGAAAGTAGAGATGTCAGTGTACCATCTTAGCAGTAGTGTGTTTGAGCAACTCACAAAATATGTAGCAGTAACATCTGCATCCCGGACAGTTTGTATGTCAGATACAGCTCATGTATATATAGATCTAGCAAAATGCATTTCACAATTTAAGGACAATTGGGTAGTGTAATAATACATGTAGGGGACATATAACTGCAGTTAATAGGAATGTAGTGTAAACTAGAAAGTTATATAAGTTGTTAATGTAGCTATATTTTTCCACCCTAATGTATGTGCATAAAAAATGCAATTCCACACCTCAATGGGTATGTCTAATCTCAAAACATTTGTTGGGACATATGTCCTATTGGTTTATAAATATCTGCATTTATTTCGATGTATGTGCCCTGTTCAAATACCACAATATTGGTGGCCTGTTGCCATCAATTAAACCTGCATGCTGTTGTAATGTCCACTGTTGTTCTATATATGCATGTGTTATGCTTGCTGTTCAACTGTTGGAACTCTGGTGTGTTGGGTTAATGGGAATACTTCTGCATGCTGTTATAACTAATTGGGAATGCTGTTGACTGTTACTAACCCATATTTTCATTAAATCCTCCAAAACATAAAACGTATGGGAAGGCCGGTCCCAGCGGACCCACCTGGCACCAGCAGGTCTGGTGCCCATCCTGGGACCTCCTCCTCCATTGGCCCTGTGCCACCTTCAGGTGGAAGCGCTGCATGAGATGGGGCTCGTCCCCCCCATGCAAGCATGGGCGGAGGAGGGCTACCTATCACCCTCCAAACGGAAAAGGGCAATCTGCTCCCAAAAAAAAATACGCCCCATACATAGCTGCCCATTTTGCACACATATCCGCTGGACACATAAAATGTAATTTAATTGGCAGTACAACATACTTTGTTGTCCTCACCTCTCTCTCAGGGGTGGAAGGTTTTATATTTCCCTCCAAATTTATTGCATATGCACAGCTGTTGCTGTTAAAGAAATGGGTAGCTATGGACCTTCCCTACACCCATCCTGCATATCCCAAGCTGTTTTCCCTACTGTCTTTCCTACTTTGTGCCCCCTTTTCACCACTTTCCTATCTCCCTATTTTCTTTTCTTTCAAAGAAATGAGTGCGGGGGTTAGCGGGAGTAAGCACTTTTAAGCAGAAGTTAGCGGGTTTTCGCGAGTGTGCGCTTGTTTGCGCTTAGCTAAGCATTGCTAAGCATCGTGCAAACCCGCTTACAACTGCTTAAAAGTGCCTTAGTCACTCTGTATGTGAGGGCCCTTGTTCTGCTCAGCAGCAAAATAAAACACCTCTGTCAGTCTCAAACCCAGGACCTTGTACACACTACACTGCATGAAGTAACACTAAGTCATGGTAGATGTACAACAAGTTGGTGCTGAAATAAATATATCATGCATCAGAGTGAGTGAATGTAAAGGAAAAATAGGAATGCCATAACACACAACTTGTTCTGTGGATCTTTACCAGCAGTTGTTGCAGAATTGCATTACATGACTGTGATAAGAGAAGAAGCCATTCTAGCAGGAAATAATGTTACAGCAGCACTTTACAACCCCCACACAGTATTATAGCAAAACAAACACTGGCATATCTGATTAGGGCAGAGGCCATACCTCCCAACGGTGCCTAATTTTCAGGGATGTTCCTGATTTTGAAACAAATTTTAGCTGTGTCCCTCTGAATCCCTCTGAAAAGTACTGACGTTGACCAGAAAGGTGGTGAATTACACTTAATGAATAATGACAATAAGTAAGAGTTAGACACTGCTTGTACTTCAGAAAATGTGTATTAATCCATATGCTCTGGTTCTCTCAAAGTCTCAACTTAATGGCACTAATATTTTAAAGGTGCACCTCACTTTTACCTACTTTTCCCTGAGTCTGTTCAAATATGTACCTGAGTGTTTGAGAGGCCTGCCAGAGGCAGAAACACACAGGCATATCAGCTTTTCTGCTGTTAAGCACTGTGCAAATAGCTTTGGAAGGAGTTCCAGAAGCATACCCTTATGTAGGAGTACAACACTGAAATACAAAAGTATGTAGCCATGTACTGGTAGCAACCAACTGTAACAATGCCATTGTTCCAGTGCTGAAAAGACTGGTGTGGTGCACAGACAAAGAATAACAGGCTAACCTCTGGCTACCATGTGGATTGGTCCACAGTTGGGAGCTACGCAGACAGACCACTTGCCTTGATACACTGACAGGTACACAGCAACCCTTTAAGTCCAGCAAGATAAAATTCACACAATAATACATAATGCTCTCTGTACTTCTGCACCCCTACCCAAATGTAGAATATACCTGTGTGTTCAGGGTCTACCAAGGATGTAGATAGGCATACTCAGTACTGACATTTGTCTAGTTTTCTTGAGCAGCCTGTGCTAACGTCAACACTAAAAAAGCACAAACTGTTCAGAAGTGAGTACATTAATATTCACAGTATAGCAGTTCACAAACAATTCATGTGCCAAAGGAATACATCTCAATAACTAGTTTTGTATGGCAGTTAATTGTACAATTAGAAAAGAAAGTACATACTCCCATGTATCTTGGGTTAGCATTTTGAGGGGCAAGTAAAATTCTACACTGACAAGTGTGTACTGGAAGCAGCAACATTCAGGTCTGAGTACAACATTTAAATCACTGGCTATACCCCTGGCTTCAGATATAAGAACTATACCAACCTTCTGCCTTAAACAACAATGCCCACAGCAAACAAGCATGATCCCCATCTTGGAAAGCTGAAAGGGCCACGCCTACCTGAGTTAGCAATTTATAGCATTGGATTGCTATGACAGTGATTACTGCAATTACCACACAGCAGGCTGCATGCAATTAGCAAATGGTGGCCACCAATTGGTGCAGAGGCCATCACATGCACATGTGCAAATACCCATAAAAGCAGGCTGTAATTGCTGCCAACAAACTCAATCACTCTATGGCAGAGACTGACAGAGAAAGAGAGATACAGTGAAAAGCAAAAGGAAAAAGAAAAAGAAATAATACCAACCCATACAAAGGAAAGGTATGTAACAGATATGTATTTACTGGCATTTAGTAGAAGTTTTTTAAGAGTACTCTACATAATGTGAACCATTCATATATGGCAGCAGTACGTATCTATGCACAGATGTCCTGCTTAACTACTGACATGGACAATTCTGTGTGTACCTGTGGGCAGTGGGACATAACTGTGAAATGTGTAGCTCAGCATTAAATGTCAAACATCTGATCCATATTATCTGTGTTCTGTACAGTAGTGTGGCCAATGGCTGTTTGGGGGATTAGTGCAAACATTTACGTAAACATGGGTGTGACAGAGTAACACATGCATGATAGTCATATTAAAGTGTAGCTTAGCACTGGCAACTGCTGTACCAGGCTAGTATGCTAATCTAGCATTTGGAGCTATATATACCCCCTCTAATGTTAATGTGTGTTCACATGTGACACCTGTTCATGTTGCAACAAGGCCCAAAAGTTCAGCTGTGAGGTCCACTTACAACAATGTGGACCTTGTGTGTGTATGGCACGCACATACGGACAGATATATATGTGTCATATATATTAACATCTGTATATGTGCATAGAGCAAGGGACATACTGCAACTGTTTGTGAAGGGTGGACATATATATGTTGGTGAAGGTTATGTGCATATTTGTATGTAGGTTTTAGTGTGTGACAAACAAGACAGCATACAGTGCTGGTATATGACATGTGGTGGTTAAACACTGTGTGTGTTTTGTTCAGTTTGTAATGCTGCAGCCAGTGAGGCCTGCTAAAGCTACCTGGGCTGTGAACACTTTCAATGCATTTCTCACAAGACTGTGCAATATTATTACATTACTGTATACCTCACATCCTTTGTATAATTGATATTCCCACCATGAAAGGTGGACTGTATATGTGCCTATATGTATATGTGTATATATATATATATATATATATATATATATATATATATATATATATATGTATGTATACACACACACACAAACAGAGAGAGTCATATATACTCATACACACCCACATCTACTTGTTGCAATAGATTCTATGTAAAGTTGACTGAGTGTGATGGTCAATGTGTTGGTGAATATGTTAAAGATGTGTATTTGTGGGATAGCTTAGTGGGAAACTGTTTCTGTCATGGTATTATGGGTCCTTGCTTTGATCCCAGCAAAAGCTGTGTATGCTGTTGCTAGGCAGATAAAGCACTATGGCATACAGTCTGATGTAGTCCCTTGGTGTTAACTGGAGTGTGTCATTGGAGGCTAAAGCACTACATGTATGCTTATTGATTGGTACTGATGTTGAATCCAAATCCTGTATGTACTGTAGTAGTAGTTAAAGCTCTGGCCCTAAACAGCAAAGTATGGTGTATGTCCACATTGCTTGGAACCACTGTTTTGTGTCGTCCCTGTAGTCATCACATATTACATTCCTCAAGCTTAAGGTTTTGTAAGTACTGATACACAGTACTGTATGGTACACATGTAAAGCTTATCTGGGTTGCCATACCTTTGTGTTTTGTAATTATGTCTGATGTGTGTGTGGGTATGCCTGTAACATGTCCTCTGTCATATGTGTGTTACAACATATAACTGCGTATCTAGCAACATTTATAGTTTACTACAGCAGTATGCCACCTATATTCACAATTGTGCACATATTTTGGCCACGGGTTTGCCATCAACAAGTTGTGTGGTATAATGGTAATACTGTAACTGGACCTTACAAACATTGTGATGGATGACATATTTCTTTATGCATTGGCTTGATCTATATCTGGTGTGGCTAAATGGTGCATTGTGTTGCATACAGTGTGCCAGGTAGTCTTATACAGTGATTTTATTTTGTTGCTGTGCAGAACATGGTTTATTATATAGGGCGTGCCAGGCACTTTCAAGCAGTTGCGGGGTGAGCACTGATAAGTGGTAGTGAAAGTGTTTAATCTCAGTCAGCTAATAGGTTGCTATATATGGCAGTTCAGTGATATCTGTACTGTATAATGTTAAATGTGCCATATGACTTGCTCATACATATTTTTTCTTTATGTCTTCCAGGGATCATGGCACACCGTAGAAATCCTAGCTACAGTAGTGCTGAAGATGAGATTCTTACCAGCTGTATGATTCAGCACTACAGCCTACTATTCTGCAGAACCAGCCAAGACCAGCAGGAGCAATGTGGCAAGATGTTGTCTGGAGGGTAAACGAGGTAGGCCTGCATAACCGGACATATGAGCAGCTACCCCACCACTGCAGTGATCTACTTAGACATGTCCGTCAGCGTGCCTCTGATCTACGGAGACAACAGCTTGCAACAGGTGGTGGGGTTAACATCAATCCCCCCTCACCAGAGTGGAGGAGCTGCTCCTGAGCCTGGTGGCACCTGCCCAACAACAACAGCAGCAGACATTTACCATGATGGAGGTTGGAGCCACCCAGCAAGAACACATGGAGCATGCAGGTAACATGGCATATCTGTAGACTACTGTTACCTCTATTGTTAGATCATGCATATGTGAGATGTGTACTGTGTAGTTAGAAGATGTGGAGCCTGTTGTTGTGCAATACTGATCATTTGGAACATAATCTGTAGGCCTGCAAATGTAAACTGTTGTTCTACTGTAAGACTGCAAACCCACAGTAGCAATGCCACAGTTGTCGCCACTGACAAACTGTCTCATATCTATGTAGGTCCCTCTGGTGTGACAACAAGGCAGCGGACAGATGCTGGTGAGTGTGTTCTACATTTATTATTGCAAATAAAAAGTGCATGTCATAGTTAAGGTGTAGGCCATGCACACATGTAACACACCTACCCATAATGCATGCTGTGCATGTTTGCTGTGTGACCACGCACATTTCACTAATGTGATTAGCTGCCTCAAACACATGCAATACACAGACCATCTCAAACAAATGTGGCTACACTGTAGTGACCACTGGATAGGCAGAGTCGATACACAACATGCACATAACATACACAACTATGCCATACACAGAACATGTTAACATGCTACACACAAAGGATTCACAAACTCTCTGTAAAGTCACACTCCAGTATCCCAAATGTCATCCACACAGCACACATAACATACCTGAGGGGTAGAGGCCTATCATGGGGCAGTGAAAAACTCTGCAACACACAACACATTCATGTTAGGGAATGTTCCTTATTGGTCTCCTTACAAACCCATGTAACAACTGGTTGTGAAATGGTGTATGTAGCCATGGTAGTGCAGTTCCGGTAAAGCATAATAGGTGCTGGTTTGGGACACATTTGTAGCCTTGAGTGACCACATGATGCTTCATGATAATGGCTTATGGTACTAAACCCCATCCAGTTATTGTAACCACAGTACTACACATAGCTTTCATTGCTATACACCTCAATGTTGTGTGTGTGCAAACATATGCACCTCTAAACAATATGCATACCAATCACCATTTGCACAACTGACACATATACGTCTTGCAATGCTATTCAGTGGCTAGGTCATATGACACACATTGGGTATGTGTGATGTTTAAATTTGCAGTTGTGTTTTAGGATGCCATGCCATGGATGACACTGACATGTCCACAATATGATCTACACTCACCACAACTACTGTACATTGGGTATGTGGACCAATGGTATTCCATCAGTTATACATGCACCACTGATCTTGTGTGTATACACATCATGCATGAGCTAAAACTGTGTCCACAATTATTTGCTAAAGACACAGAGGCTCTAATCAGAATTGGATATCTATTTGACACACAGATACACATCCAGCCATGGTATGTAGACCTGTGAGTGATGGTGCACAGTACATTACAGAGTTTTGAATACTTGCACAGCAATGTTTTGTCCATGTATGCATTGCGTTCCAAGGGGAGTGCAATCACCGAACAACAAAACACATGCATCAAAGCCATGTATACTGTTAGTAACAAGGACTGTCTACACTTGCATTGCATGCTGTTGAGCAACACATGTCCTGTATGCTGACATGTGTGATATGACTGCTACTATGTTCTGAGATTGCTGGTGGTGTGTGTGTGTGTGTGTGTCTGTGTGTCTGCCTGTCTGCTTTAGTGAGGAGTGTATTTGTGTGTGTGCATGTGTGCATTATGCACGTGCATAATGCATGTGCATGTGGTCTGACATCATGTACAGGTCTTAAAGTGTGTTTCCTGTTTTCCTCTCACAGGTGCTGAGGTGGGGCTGGTTCAGTGCAGCAGGGAACCTGATGTCACTGACACAGATCGTGATAATGAGGATAGGTGTGTTGAGGCACAGGCAGGTTTGTCAGGGTCTGTTGTTTGGCCACCAATTGACAGTACACAAGTCTCCACCCCATCCATGCACACAGTCATACTGCCTGTACATCCATCATCACCAATGCCCTTAGCAGAGGGACAGTGTACAGTCGGCACTGGCCAGGACAATGTGGTATCTATGGCACATGCGGCATCAGGACACAGCAGCCATAGCCAGATGTCTGGAATGGTACCACATAGGCAGATGCCCAGGGGTTCTCATCAGAGCACTACTGGTCTTCATGCCCCTGGCAGATGTGCCACAACTCTTACAACCACACGCATGTTCCAGGCTGTCATGGAGGCACAGGCACGTATGGAGCGGTACACCAGACAGGGACTAAGGGCACAGAGGGCTCATAACACCCCTGTAAATGACAGTACCTGTGACCTAGCAGGTGCCATACATAATTACACTGAGGTCATTAATAGACGACATTAGATGTCTTCCGCAATGTCATGTCCATGTGTCAGGACAGTGCAGGACGATTGAGATGTCGTGGACGTATGCCAGCAACATCATCAGCTGGCAGTCGCCGTGGACGTCCATCAAGTCATAGCCGCTCCCGTAGTGCCAGTACCAGCCCCAGCAATGTTGTGGGGGCTGTCCATAGACCGTCCTAGAAGACCACGTGCACGTGGCTCTGGCCAGTCCCAGCAGGGACCTGGATCCAGTGGACATATGTCAACCTCTGAGGATAGTACCCAGTCTGGATTAGTACCTGATACTGTCTGTAGCACCCCTGGCAGGCACAGGTCCAGCATCCGTGGCCAGAGACGGTGATCTGTAAAGCCTGCCAGGTACAGTCTGTAGCTGTCCCACAAATCCCCGTATATGGCAGCCACACACACATAAACCAGACACCTAGGGCAAACACATACCCACACACATTACCATCCACATTGGCCCATAACAGTACTCTTGGCCCTCAGACACACACACACACACACACACACACACACACACACACACACACACACACGTCGATTGTATGGCTCAATGTAGGCCTCTGGCAAACCAACAACACACCCTATGCATATGATGAAACCTGTGCAACCTCCTGACATCTGTAACACTGATGCAGGAACAGGCTAACATGGTGCTGATGCACAGGGTGACTTTATTACAGTATAGTAATGTTTTAATGTGTAGCACATTGTCAGCAGTAAAGTGTAATGATATCCTTGAAGGTGCAGCTGAGCAGGCATGATGCATTAAAGCTATAATTATCAATGTAGTATTGTTTACACCAGTGTTTATTCCAATTGTGTATTGTCTTGCCCATGTGCCACTTGGCTGATGTGTGTAGTTTTGTCAGCATGTGTTATAGCGTGGACAGTAAGTGTGGGATGTGTGGAGCACAGATTTGCAGGTGTACATTTGTGAACATGGTTGAGGTGCACTGTCTGTATGTACGTGCATATTGGACACATGGGCAGGGTGACATGCCCTGTCTTAGACAGTGTTAAAACTCCCTAGTTTCTTATTGGTGGCCAGTATGCATTGCACTACACACATTATGGAACTTGAGTACACGTGTGTGTATGACACGGTTTGACACTGTGCTGTGGGTTATACTTTTGTTACTGTCATTGGTTTGCATTCTGGTAGTATACATAACCTCAACAGCCTGCCCATAAACAATTGTTAGATGATGGCTTGACAACTGACACACAGATGTAGGACACACAGTAACATTTGCAGCCTTCAAGTACTATTCTATGCCAGTAACAAGTGGTATTCACATGCACTCAGTCCTGGGACCACTCCTGTTTAGCATATAGCTTTCTTAGGTACAAGCAAACACAGTATGGATATGCCTGGCCACGTTTGGCAATGCATACTGTGGGCTATAATGCATTCTCCAGATGACACACACATCCTCCAAAAGGGTATCATACAGACAGATACCTGGTGTCAAACCCATGCTGTAAAGCTATAAGCCAAATAAAGCATAGTCATCCACTATTACAAAACATAGTATCCCCAGAGTACCACATAGGTAGTAGCCCCCAAAATGTGGAACAGGTACCGATGTATACATAGAGCCATGTGTTGTCATCTCTCCTTTGATAATCACATTTCCAAAGGGTTTTGGAAATCCCTCTGTGGATCACATAAGCAATAAGGCGTCTGCATGCATATCCACAAAGGTTGTTGCACACCTATAATAAATAGCCATCTTTGACAGACTATGCTGCTTTTGAACAGGTTTCAAATATTCCTCAGGCATAAACCCTCACTCACACTATTCAATAGAAGCCGTATTGAGTGTATGTGAAATGGATGACATAGGCCAGGGATCACTGCAGTGGCTAGGCTTTTCACAAGTATACAGATGTGACCTAAGGTGTGGAAAGCGGCAGCACACTCTGGCAAAGATAACAGATGTGTTCATGGAGAAAGCAGGGTTCTCACCTATGAAATAATTGGGGTCACATGTATGTATATGTATTTGCCATACAGTTACCTGACATGTGTAATGCACATATTGTTGTCATTGTGATATATGTCATACAGTAGTAAAAGCAAAACCCACAACACATTGACCAACAGTGTCACACATGTGGAGCACACACACAGTCACCAAATGCAGGATTCAAACCCCCTACCTAACTACTTTATGATACTAGAGCAGCACGCATTTACACGACGCGCTATACACATTACTGGGAGTTCTCCTTCCCACAGGTATATTTGTAGGATGGTGACATCATCAGACTTGACAAAGATGAGTATACCACTTTTAAGGTGTTTCAGTAGTCTTTAAAAAGGTTGCTCCTCTCCAAGGAGACGCACACGCACACACACACTCTCATACAGTTGGCAAGTGCAGGATTCAAACCCCTACTTAACTACTTTATGATACTAGAGCAGTATGCATTTACACGACATGCCATACACTTTACTGGGAGTTCTCCTTTCCACGGGTATATTTGTAGGATGGTGACATCATCAAACTTGACAAAGATGAGTATACCACTTTTAAGGTGTTTCAGTAGTCTTCAAAAAGGTTGCTCTTCTTCAAGGAGACGCACGCACACACACACACACACACACACACACACACACACACACACACACACAGTTGGCAAGTGCAAGATTCAAACCCCTACCCAACTACTTTATGATACTAGAGCAGTACGTATTTACACGACGCGCTATACACATTACTGGGAGTTCTTCTTTCCACAGGTATATTTGTAGGCTGGTGACATCATCAGACTTGACAAAGATGAGTATACCACTTTTAAGGTGTTTCAGTAGTCTTTAAAAAGGTTGCTCCTCTCCAAGGAGGCACACACACACACACTCTTATACAGTTGGCAAGAGTAGGATTCAAACCCCTAACTACTTTAAGATAATAAAGCAGGACGCATTTACACAACGCGCTATACACATTACTGGGAGTTCACCTTTCCACAGGTATATTTATAGGATGGTGACGTCATCAGACTTGACAAAGTGGGTTACATTAGGTGGGCAACATAGAAAGAATTTCTAAACACTTTGGCAATGTGATCATCAAAGGAGAGTTTACTATCTACCTGGGTCCCCAGGTCCATAATTACTTTCTCCGTACATACTGGATTACCACCTATGTGGTAATTTGTGGGCACTTTGTTTTATCCAAAGGGGATGACTATGTATTTTTTGGCATTCTGCTTGAGGGCATTGTTTTGACACCAGGTATCTGTCTCTGTAAGACCCTTCTGGAGGATGTCTGTGTCAGCCGTAGAGTCGGTTATGAACCACAGTTAGCAGTCATCTGCAAACTTGGTCAGCCATACTCCTCCTATGCTTGCCTGTACCTCTGAGCAGTATCTACTGAACAAGTGGGGTCCCAGGACCAAGACCTGTGGGATGCCACTTGTGACTGGTTTAGAGTCAGACATGGCACGCGCAACTCTGACCATGTGTGTTTGATCTGTGAGCCAGTTGGCCACCCATCCTGTGACATACAGGTTAATGTTTACGCTGGTAAGCTTGTCCATGATGCCAGAGTGGGGAATTGTGTCACAGGCCTTAGTGAGGTCCAGGTGGGCTGTGTGGACTACTTTCACCTCCATCTATGTCCTTGGTAACTGTTTCAAAGAAGTCAACTAGGTTTAGGAGGCAGGATCTGCCTTTAACAAAGCCAAATTGGGTAGAGTCCAGTGTCTGGAGGTTCCCAATGTCTCTGTTTATGGGTTCCATGATAATTTGCTCCATAGCTTTGCAGACCAGGCTGAGTAGGCCTATAGAGCAATAGTTTCCAGGTTCTGTTGTGGCACCACCTTTGCGGAGCTGGATGACTGTTGCTGTATGCCATTCTTTGGGTACATAGCCTGTGGTAAGGTTGAGTCTGGACAGTGAATGTAGGTGAGGGTGTAGTTCCTTTTGGGGCTGGTGTAAGACGCAGCATGGGACACCATACAGTCCCATTGATGCTGTGTTCTTAGCTTTGGAGAGGGCTGTTTTTACTTGCATGTCCATGAAGTCTGGGGCTCTGCATTCTTCTGGGATGGACACAGGCCCTTTTGGGAGTGAGGGGGAGGGGGTGAAGTTTGCACTGAACTTGTCTGCCAGGATGTGGGCAATGTCAGTTGGTTCAGTGTATTTTTTGCCATTTTGCAGTAGCTGACAGCATATTTGAGAGTTGCCACCTAAATGTTTGGTATAGCTAACAAAGGCTTTGTGGTTGTTATTCTTAGATTCCCTGGCAATTTGTCGTTATAAACTGGCCTTGGATTATTTTATGAGCGATCATTGTTTCTTCCTAATAATGATCAGTGATGCCTTTTCTTTTGTGAAGTTTGCGCTATCATGTGTTAGTTTCCTCCTTCTGTTGTATAGCTTTATTTATGGGCAACGACCACCAGATTGGTTTCTTCTTTTTGGAGGAGTGCATCTTGGTTTTATTTGGGATGTCTCGATCCATGCATCCCTGTAGATGCTCATAGAATGCACTTGTAAATGATTCTGCAGATTGTATAGCATTATCCTATAGCAAGGGGGCTTTGGAACCTTCCACTCTGGTCTTAAGAAGTGTGCAGTTTACTTTTGAAAATTTCTTCACAGTGGTTTCCTTGACTGGGGGGGGGGGGGATGTGGATGTCCAGTGTGATTACTGTATGGTCTGATATTACCAGCGAGGGGTTTATCTCTGGTGTGTAACACTGGTACCCCATGTTGGTGATGATCAGGTCCAGTATGTTGTCACCTCTAGTGGGCATGGTGATCAGCTGTTCCAGGGCGTTTGAGTTTTTAAACTCTAGGAAGCATTGGGCAAAGGGCTTTGTACACGAGTAATTCTCCCAGTCAATGTTTGGGTAGTTGTAATCTCCTCATATAATGGTGTTTGGTAGGGCCTTTATATTTTCCAGTGTTCTCAGGAATACTGAGTGAGGTTCCTGAGACAAGGTAGGTGACCTGTAGCAGGCTACAATCTGATAAGCAGCTTTGCCCAATGTTAGTTGCACTTGCATGGGCTCCAAGGCCTCATGCTGTGCCACTAACCTGAAGGTGTGGGTATCCATAAGGTAAATGGATACACCCCTTCCTTTTGTATTTCACTCTGGGTTTTGGGGCCGAAGATCAGAGGGATTGTGAGTGTTTTACGTGGAGCATGTCCAACAGCTCTGTGTTTGACATAGCTTTGTATGTTAGGCAGAGATCACCTCTGAGTAGGCAATATGCGAGAGAGTACAGCTGGAGCATTTTGAGACTGTCTTGTGTATGGCATGTATTTCAGCCACTAATCCTCTTTGTGAGGTATTTCTGCAGGCTTTCTAGTTGTTGTAGATGTCTTGTGAGGTACATAGCAAAAGGGGCGTTGCACTCTATTATGGATCTAGTGAGTGATGAGTAGAGGGGAACAATGTCCTCTTCTATTCTGCATGAGACGTCTTTTGTGATGAGGTGTGCCATGTAGAAGGATTTCCTGACTACTGTGGGGATGTGATTATCACAGATGTGTCCACTGTCCACCTGTGACCCAAGGTCTCTTATCACACTTTCAGTGTTAAGTATACTACTGCCTATGTTGTAGTTCATGGCTACAGAGTTTTTACTAAAGGGGATGACAATGCACTTTTTGGCACTGACCTTGAGGCCATGGCTTTGACACCAAGCATCTGTCTCAGTGAGCCCCTTTTGTAGGATGTCCACATCTTTAGTAGTTTCAATTATGGGTCCTAGTTTGCAGTCATCTGGAAACTTCATTAGCCAGAGACCTTCCATGTTAACGTTTACTTCAGGGAAGTAGATACCAAACAGGACAGGACCCAGGACTGAACCCTGTGGTACTGCACTCGTCACTGGTCCAAAGTCGTACTTGGGAGTATGCTAAATTTACAGTGTGTGTTCTGTCAGTGAGCCAGTTGGCAACCCATCTTGTGACATAACGATTTATACCTAGTTTAGTGGGTTTATCTATAATTCCAGAGTGGGGGATGGTGTTGAAAGCCGTGGCAAGATCTACATACGCTATGTGAACCACCTTAACCTTATCTACGGTTCTGGTGACTGCTTCAATAACATCTATCAGGTTTAGACATGCTCTGCCTTTTACAAACCCAACATGGTTGTGGTCCAGAGTTTGGAGATTACCAGTGTCTTTTTTTTATAAGTTATATGATGATACATTCCATGGCCTTGCAGAGCAGGCTCATCAGGCTAATGGGGCGCTAGTTCCTGGGGTCCTTGGTGTCTCCCCCCTAGTGAGATAACCGTCGCTGTGCGCCATTCAGCAGGCACAAAGCCTGAGGTGAGGCTATGACTGAACATGGTACGTAGGTGTGGTGCATGTTTGTTCTGTAGTTTGTGCAGAACACAGCCTGGGATGTTATCTAGTCCCATGGATGCTGTGTTCCTGGCTTTGGAGAGTGTTTTTTACCTGTGCAGCCGTGATGACAGCAACTTTGCAATCTTCCATTATAGAGATGTGCTCTTTCATGGGTCAGAGGGGGGTAAATTTAGTACTGATCCTATCTGCCAGGATGTTGGCAATATCAGTTGGGTCTGTATATTTAGTGCCATTGTGCTGTAACTCAGAGCAGATCTGAGTGTTGCCATTGAGATTCTTGACATAGCCATAGAATGCTTTGTGGTTGTCTTTAGAATCAGTGTCGATTTTGTTTTCATAACTAGCTTTGGAGGATTTTATCAGGGATCACAGCTTCTTACTGATGTTGGCCATGGAGCTCCTCCACTCATGGGATTTTACCCTCTTTTGCAACAGTTTCTTCCTTCTGTTGTGCAGTTTGTTTATGGCAGGGGAACACCAGATTGGCTTCCTTTTCTTGGAGGATAGCGTCTTGGTTCTGTTTGGGATAGCACGATGCATGCAGTCATGTAAGTGCTTATAAAGTGCAATTGTGAAGGATTCAGTAGTCATAAATGTATTGTCCATCTGCATGGGTTTCCTGCAGTTCAGCACTTCTGTCTTAAGCATGAAGTTGGCTTTGGAGACATTTTTTAACATGGTTTCCTTAATGGGGGTGTGGGTCCAGAATGTGGATATGTAGGGTAATTAGCTTATGGTCAGATGGGACCAATTAGGCACTGACTTCATGTGTGGAACACTGGTCACGCAGGACAAACCTAACCCTGTAACCAACACGAATAACCACAAAGTGAGCTAAATGCTACTCACTGCCAGAAGTCTCAGCCTCCAGATGCACACACTCGAGGCACTTCTCATTATGGAGAATACTGATATCTGTGCAGTAACAGAAACCTAGTTCAAGGCTCCAGACAGCACACTAGCACTACCAGGATACTACTCATTCAATAGCTTCCAGCATCAGAACCTGAATCATAGCACATACGGTGGGGATGTATCCATATTCATCAAGGATACCTATACCTCTCTCTACAGGCTCTCTACAGGATATGTACGCATAGAATGTTGCACAGCAAAGTTCTTCACACTCCACAGGGGTGGGGACACAAAAACCCCTTGGCATTCATGCTCTATGAGCCTGACGAGTGTGTTCTGCAAGGCAATGGAGCCAATCATAATGGAAGTCAACAATACAGAGATTGGGAACCTTCACACAGTTGAGCACACCCAGGTTTGGCTTTGTCAAATGCAGACCACGCTTCCTGAACTGGGAGGATTTCTTTGACAGTTACCCAGGCTACAGATGATTGAAATGAGCTCAACACAGCCTGTCTATACCTCGCTAAGGCCTTTAACACCATTCCCCAATCAGGTATCATAGATGAACTCACCAACCAGGCCATGAATCCATACATCACAAGATGGATTGCAAATTGGCTCACAGATAGATCCCACACATTAAGAGTTGCTGGCTACATGTCAGACTCTACACCGGTAACAACTGGTGCTCCCCAGGGTTCAGTCCTGGGGTCACTCCTGTTTGGTATAGACTTCTCAAATGTACATGCCAACACAGGAGGGTTGTGGTTGACTAAGTTTGCTGGGAACTGTAAAGTATTTGCCATAACAGATTCCCCGGAAGACAGACATTCTCCAGAAGGGACTCTATGAGACAGATGTGTGGTGTCAGAATCATAACTTCAAGCTCACTGTGGAGGAATGCATAGTGATCCTCTTTGATGAAAACAAAATACCCACAAACTACCACATAGGTGTCACCCCCTTAAAAATGACAAGGTGATAAGGGATCTGTGGACACAAGTAGATAGTCATCTTTCCTTTCACAACTATGTTGCCAAAGTGATTGGGAGATCCTATGTGGCCCACCTAATCAACAAAGGGTTTGCATCAGGATCCAAACAGGTAGTGTTGGCACTCTACTCTTACGTCATCAGACCCATCATTGAGTACAGTGAATCATTTTGGATGTACTCGACTTAGCATATGCAGCAGCTGTAGAGACCACATAGGTACCTCACCAAGAGGATTACTGGCCACAAACAGTTGTTTTATGCAACACAACTGGTAAAACTAAATCTGCTCTTCGTTGCGTACCGCCTACTCAGAGGCGCACACTGCCTAACATACAGAGCCATGTCCAACACATAACTGTTGAACATGCTCCGTCTACAAATAACATCGAGTCGCCCTACACATTCCAGGGATATGAACCACATCACAACGATGAATACAACATGCTGGTGGGATAGAGTACCATCCCAGGCACTTGCCTTACTGTGGAACAGAGTCCCAATGTACATCAGACAGAACCCCTCACTGACACTCTTCAACTGGAACCTTGATGAGTGGATGGGAAACAGACAATTCATGCCAGGCATCATATCAGCAGCCCCACTAGAAAGGGGCTTAGGGTGCTAACTATTAGAACTAGGCCTTGGGAGACTACCAAATGGTATGGTGAAAGCTGCACAACTTTCGTAGGCTGATATATGCCTTCGTGGAGATACTCTACTACATACCTATGAACCTATGTGATAGGTACACGTCTACAGATAGTAGATGTGTACTTCATTGTACAGTCATGTTGTACAGCAGGGACATGGACCACATACACTGTAATGCTTACAGATACTGGTGGCTGTTATGTACAGTGGGAGAGATGTGCACCTCATGTCTTTCGTGTCATTGGGATGTGTGCTGGGTGGGACAGTCCTGGATGGCTCCCTGTCATGGTCAACCTCTTACACACACATCTCTGCCCATCCATCTTTGGCTTATTATACTGTGTTCCCCTACATACATACACACACACACATATATATATATATATATATATATATAGGTACATAGGTGGGTAATGGGCTATTTGCCTGAAGGCATATATTAGTATGGACAGAGTGTGCAGCTATCACCACCCATGGAGTTAGTTCCCTAGGCCTCTGTGTAGTAGAGCTGATGAAGTGATCCATGGTGTGACAGTTCAGTTTCACATACACTCATCAAGGCTCCTCTGGAAGAGTGTCAGTGAGGGACTCGGCTTAATGTCGGTTAGGAGCCTGTTACAAAGCAAGGGAAGTCTGTGAGTTAGTAATGTATCCCTCCAACATGTTCTATTTAATGTTGTGATGATGACATCCCTAGAGCATGTGGTACAGTGAGCTTGGGTTTACTTCAGATAGCGCATGTACATCAGTTCTGCATTGGACATGGACCTGTCTGTTGGGCACAGATCTCCTGAGTAGACAGTATGCAAAAGAGTACAGATTGAGTTAAATTCAGTCCTATTGCATGGGGCAACTGTCTGAGGCCAGTAATCCTCTTGTTGATGTACTTCAGTGGTCTTTCCAGCTGCTGAAGGTGCCTAGTCAGATTAATCGCAAGTGTGTTGTGGTACTCTCTGACGGGTCTGATGACTGATGAGTAGAGGGAACCTCCTCTGACCTACATGCAAAGACCTTGGCAGTTTGTGGGAACACACAGCATGATTTTCTAACCACTTTGTGAATGTGTTTCTGGAAGTAGAGATTACTATCCACGTGTCCATAGATCCCTTATTATCACCTCTATATTTAGGGTGTTGGCACCTATATGGTATTTGTATGACTGTAGCTCGAGGCCATAATTTTGACACCACATCTGACTGACTGAGACCCTTTTTAAGGATGTCTCTGTTGTCCCAAACATCGATTATGACAACTTTTTTGAAGTCATCCACAAACTTTGCTAAACATAGCCCTAGTGTGTTTGACTGTATTTCTGAAAAGTATACACCAGAGAGGAGGTGTCCCAGGACTGAGCCATGGGGGACAGCAGTTGTTACCAGCTTGAACAGGAGACCACAATTCTTACCTTGTGGGATCTATCTGTGCCCCAGTTGGCAATCCATCAGATGACATGCATATTTATGCACAGGTTGTTGATTTTGTGGATACATGTGTCTGGGATGTTGGAAAAGGGCTTTTCAAGGTCTATGTGGGACGTGTGTAGCTCATTTCATTGATGTATGTCCTGGGTGACTGCCTTGAAAACAGTCTAGCAGGTTTGGGAACCATGATCTGCCCCTGACCAAACCAAAATGGGTAGGGTTGGGTGTTTGTAAGCTCCCAATAGCTCTGTTTATGAGTTCCATCATGATGGACTCCATGGCCTTGCAGATCAGTCTTAATAGGCTTATAAGACAATAGTTCCCGTGGTCTGTTGTGCACCAACACTTGCAGAGTGAGCCAAATGTTGCTGTAACCCATTCAACAGTTTCATATCCTGTACAGAGGGTGAGTCTCAACAGACTGTTCAGGTGCAGGGTCCGTTTGTTTTGGAGTTCACATATGACACAGTGAGGGAAACCATGTCATCCCATAGACGGCGTGTTTTCAGGTTTGGAAAGAGCTGTTTAACCATTGTATATGTGATTTCTGGGTTTTCACAATCTCCAGGTATGATAATGGGCCCTTTTGTCAGTGAGAGGGGAGTAAATATGTATGAACCTGTCTGACAAGATGTTGGCAATGTCAGTCATGTACACATATTAATTTACATTTTGCACCGACTCAGAACATATATGAGTTTACATTGATATTTATGACATAGCAAAAAAAAGCTTCATGGTTCTCTATCGACTCTTTGACAATATTTTTGCCAGAACATGGATTGGATAATGTTAGGAGTGCTCATTGTTTATTGATGATACTGATCGGAGATTTATTGATCTTCTTTGAATTTTCACTTTCTTTGAACAACTTAAGTACTTGTAGTACATAGTTTGATTATGACAGGAGTCCAATATATTATACAGGTCTGTTTTCATATAACTGTGTGCGCAAGGCAGGATTGGTGAATGGTGACAAGTTTCTGGGGTAAGAATTGCAAGTGCCAAATATGTGTGGCCCACTGCAGTACTCAGGCATGGCCTAAGTGTATAAGCATGCCCAGTATGACCGTTCAGTATGTTGTTGACTGACATTTGCTTTGTTTATTTAAGTGTGTGAGCATGCCCAGTATGACCTTTCAGTATGTTGCTGACTGAAATTTGCTAAATTTGTTGGTGTGAGAGCACACCCAGTATGACCTTTCAGTATGTTGCTGACTGAAATTTACTAAATTTGTTTAAGTGTGTGAGCATGCCCAGTATGGACATATATACTATGTGTGAAAAATCAAGTTGGTTTTTACTTCAGGGCTCACCTTTGTGTTGTACATTGACAGGAAGCACACTGTGCCTGCAGGGCTTCCATGAGTCACTTTGCATAGACTTGGGGGGACAGCTATTATTTGTATATTTCTACCCAGGGGGCACATCTGATTGTTACTGTGGGTGTACACAGGATGAGGGGTTCACCTGACACATACACATTTGCTAGGCCTGCACTACTATGTCAGGTACTCCATTTCAGTCTGTACTGTTGCCTATCGTACTGGCTTGAGGCATACTACTGTACTACAGATCTTAGCTTCCAATTTCACATATATTAGTTTGTGAATTCATAGCCTACCCAACCCACATCACACTGCCTGGCCTGCTGTTATCTGTCTGCATAGGCCTGTGGGGAAGTTACTCATATGCCTCTTCAGAGGGCATGATACAGCATTTGTTTGTGTTTGCGTTAGTCTACAATTGTCCTGCTGTGTCTGTGCCAGTGAAATGCTGTCATGGCTTAGTGGTTCAGTACTATGACTACAGTGCACGGTATCCTGAGTTCGAGCCCTGTCACTGCTTTTTATTTTCCTGCTGGGCAGACCAGACTGCTTAAGGAACAGTAAAGCAGGTGTGAGCATGTTTACCTGACTTTGCTCAACTCTGCCCAACCTTGCTCAACATTGCTCAATGTTGCCCGACAATGCACTAGTTAGCGCAATGCGCAGCTTCGAGCAATTGTGTTTAAATATGCTAAATAGTGGTAAAATGTGCTTAGCACTGCTTTATATTTCTGAAAATAGGGCAATCATGCCTCAGGTGGTGCTGCAAGGCTGCCTATGTCCGATGCACATAGTACACTCCCTATACATGTTTGAAAACAGGTAGTGTCAAGTTAGGCATCCCTTTTATTGTATGTGCGAGTCAGACAGAGGTGTCATTTCCAGGGTTCCTACTGAGTCAGTGTATGTGCTATGCGTTGCCTCTTTGCCAAGGCATACTGGGCACGCCTCCTTCTGCCTACTGGGGCAGGATCAGGTTGTTCCTCCTCAGAGTCACGCTGCGCCTGTGCAGGCTTTGGCAATGGTTGGGGGCTGTTTGGCCCTGCCCCATGCTGTTCCTGCTGCAGCTGTTTTCGCAGGATCATATTGTGTAGCATGGCACATACCATGACAATTTGGGTACATGTAGTTGGTGAGTACTGCAAGGCTCCACCAGATGTGTCCAGGCACCAAAACCGTGACTTGAGCATCCCAAACACACACTCAATAATGTTTCTTGTTTGTGCGTGTGCCTCATTATGGAGTTCTTGTTCGGGTGTCTGTGCATTTCTGATGGGTGTCATCAGCCACGGCTCCAGTGCGTATCCAGCATCCCCCACTAGGTGACCGTCAGGGATGTCCCCATTGGCAAATCTCTGGTACAGCTGCGTCAGATGCCAGATGTGGGAATCGTGATATCTTCCAGGGCAGCCAGCACACACATTCATTATTATATATCCTGGGCATCGCACATGACCTGGCAGTTGATGGAGGGGAAACCCTTGCGGTTGATGTAGACCCTACCCCGCTCACTGGGTGGTGCTTTGATGTGTATTTGCGTGCAGTCTATTGCACCCACTACCTCAGGGTATTCTGCTACTTGGTTGAAAAGATGCATATTGCTGGCCAATGCCTCACAGGGATTATACGTGTTCGCTGACATGGCATCCGGGAACTGGTGCAGTACCCTGGATGCTGATGCCTGTGAAACCCCCATCATATCACCAGTTGGTGTCTGGAAGGTACCTGTAGTTAGTATTCGTAGGCCAACACATACCTTGGTATCCACTGGGATGGGTTCCCCTCTGTTGGTTGTGTGTGTGAAGCGTGCCTGGCACAGTTCAACAGTTTGCTGCAAGAGGTCTCTGTCCACTCTATAGCGCTCCACTCTCTCCAGCTCATGTAGCCCCTGGTAGGTTACACCTTGGGTATGTACACTCTTCACCGTCTCCTCACTGTGGGTTGCTCAGCAGCATTCACAACATCACCACCCTCAGCATCTTGCCCATGTTGGTTTATGATAGCAATAGCAGCCCCTAACATTTTGTCTGAGTTAAGCTTTTTAAGTTTTCACTCTTTGTATACTGCAGTGTTGCAGAGTTCTTGGGAAAAACAGGGTAGACTGCTGTTTGCAAAGTTTAAAGTGCTAGGTTGGGCTGGGCTAGTCTACTGCCTGTGTAATTGGCTGATTCCGATATATTTCACCTGGCAGCTCTGCTAGTTCTCCTTGGTTAACTTTCTACTACTTCTTTTCCTTCCTTTTCCCTTTCTGTGTTCTGCCCAGGGCAGCGCCTCGTAAACAAGCGCAAACACGCACACACTGGCACATACGCTGTGTGCCTGTTTGCAAGAAATTTCAGATATATCCACGGCTTATGCCTTTGGTTTCTTGTTTTCAGCTAGGACAACGGTAGACACACCTCTTGCAATCCTGAGCAACTCAGGGCAAACACAAGCCACTGTGCTCCAATAAGCTTATAGACTTTCAGACATATCCCCTCATGATGTCACCTATCTTCTACTCTACTACTCCCTACTCCTACACTTACCCTCTAGGGACATGGCTCGCATACCGGGGAAAATTGGGATTCTCTATCCTTATCCTCATTTGCATAGGATTGCCTACTAATGCTTGGTTACATCTCTCACACTGACCTTCCCCCCCTTAGCAACCACTACTCAGTGACCATGTTGTTTTCAGCCTGCCATTCACCTGCACGGCAGAACAAGGTTTTAGTGAAAACGCACATTTTTGGCTATTTTTCTATTTTTTTCATTTTATTTAAAGTGCCGCACGTTTGCACGGTGCTGCGCTATGCTTAAACATCGGAGATCGGGGGGAAAAATGGATTTTAAGGATTTACAACATTTGCAAATGCCAATGGCCTTATATTTGGCCATTGGCATGCTTCCTCAACTAGATGCATCCTTTATTTGGAGCTGTTATAGCTCCGTTTAGCTATTTGCAGAACAGTACTCCGTTACCAACAGAGTACATTTCTGCAAATAACACTGCTCTTACACGGACAGGTTAGTGTTTCCTGGATCGCAAATTTACCTCATTTGCATAGCTTTCAGCAGCAAATGAGGTAATTTGCATACCATAACACTGTCCGTGCAAGAGTAGCTTTAGAAGCTCTCATGCACGCCCCTGACGGCTGTTGCTAGATCGCTTGGCAGACATATTGGTTGTCTGCCGTCTTACACTAATCTTAGACTCCGTGCAAGCCTTCGTAAATCTGGCCCTTGTTCTTTAAGGTCCTGTACATATTCAAAAGAAAACAAAAACTAACAGAAAGGCAAGGGTACCTTTTCTCCAAACAGACATACCTACAACCAGTCTGCGGATCGAGTGATTGTTTTTTGTCTGACTCACTCCTACCTGAGGGTCTCGGCTGAAAAGGTGTTTTTTTTTTTTTTTTTCCACCCAGTTAGAAACTACCCGGTTAACAAATGTAAATAAATAAACAAATACATTAAGAGTACAGATGGATTTCAAATGTCTGCATGCCTGTCAGAACAAGTACATAAGCATAAATACAAAATGGCAGAACATACTTTTTCCTAAAACAAATATTGCATTTGGCTCTGCTTTTGTAACAGCACACAAATTATATGATTCTGATATAAACTAAGTTGGTCAGTTCAAAATAAACTGAAAAAATGAACTTGTCTGCTTTGAACCAAAAACAGGCCACTAACTTCTGAAACTACTGGTGATACCTACAAATATAAGACTGTATCAGTGAAACCATTTGAAATATTAATATTCTGAGAAATGTTATATATTTTATGATGCCCCGCCACCTCTGAGCCAGGAATCAAGAAGTCTCAATCCTCATCAGTGGCACCAGGGGGGACATTCACTGGAAGGATAACAGGTACACACACAGTATCTCCAGATGCAGCTCTGCATCAAACACAATCAAGTATAATTTCCCTTAAGAGCACACAGGGAACAAAGTCTGAGGGGCTGATTCCTCTCTCTTTCTCCATTTCCCCAATAAGACTCCCCACTGGCACAGCTACAGAGTTGAGTCGTAAGCCAGGGTTCCAAGCTAAGTCCTCCAACACTCTTTTTGTCTAACTAGTGCTTCGTGTCCCTGCCCAAGCAGCTGACACACACTGAGATTTGATTTGCACACACACACACACACACACACACACACACACACACACACACACACACACACACACACACACACACACACACACACACACACACACAAGGGAAAAGCTGGCACAGGTTTACTAGCTATGCCCCTTTTTGCCCAGACCATAAGGTAGTTATCACTGCCACCAGAACCACTCACCAGCTATTTTAACACCCTTAACAAAGGGTGTCCAATTTTACTCTGTAATATTAATACTAATACAAATGGTAATTTGACCAAGAGCAAGGCTAGGAGGAGTGGCCCACACCGTGTCACCAAATAAATATGCAAATACTCTCAAAACTTAAACATCTCTACAAAGATCAGCCACAATGAAAAGTTTAAATATATTTAATAATAAATAATAAAAGAACAAAAAAATACTAAGTATATATTCACAACGACATCAGAGTTCAAATCAGAGGAAATATTTAAAATAACATTGAAGGACAGGTCCAGACAAAGAAAATATCTAAACTAAGCTTCACCATAGTCCTGACTGAATTTAAGAAAATCACTATTCCCTACTTACTTAATAGAGCAAGGCAGATGATGTGGTGAATGGTCCTTTTTGTTGTCAGGCTCAAGACAGAATACAGAATGCTCTATCTCACTAAGAGACTTCTCAATATAATATCTAAAAAATTACTTCTGGGACAGCTTGCAGAATGACATCACTTCTGGTCATCTGACTTCTAGTTCCCAAGCACACCTCCATTGTTGGAAGATGGCAGGATTTAGCACCTACCTGTAAAAATACAAACACACAAGGGCTTCTGCTCAGATGTGTGGCAGGTACTGGAAGTCATAAAACAGTTTCATACTTCCATGCTTCCAGAGTTATAATTAGTTTACCCCAAAGACAATACAGAAATCTTAGTACAGACTTTGTGTCTCTGGCTGCACTGAAACCTGAGAGATAGGATGTTTATGGCCTAGCCCGTAAAGTGATTTAATTTCATATATATTTTAAAGTTTGCTGGACTAAGGTTAACCTTCCAGTTTCCTTTGTTAAAACATATAGATTTAAACAGTTGCACTAGGGCATGTACATTTCTGTTCTCCCTAGTAGGGCACACTGTGGATACATTTCAAGCACAAGCACTTTACAAACACCTTTTCAAAACAAAATCTGTACAATCAGTTTGATATACATATGACATACAGTTCTAATACATTTGTAACACAAACATCTTGTATAAATCAGTTTAATATTCACAAATGACTTATAATTATCTACAAAATTCCAGCTAGCTGTGCTGGCAGTACCTCCAATAGTTACATATGTCATAATTCTCAGCTGCAGAAAGCATACAAAAAGACACGCGTGGCTTGCATACATGTCTACCATTGTGAGGGAGTCAATTTCATTGGGAAAACTTCTATAGTCAGGAGAAAGACACATCATTTTTACTTTTGATGTAATGGTAAGTTAGAAAAGTTGCATGACAGTGCAGAGGATTACAGCTATGAGCAGTTAATGAGCTGCTTACTGTAGTTCATTTGCCTACTGTATGACTCTGAACAAATTAATTACTCAGTGATCTGGGCCAGCTGGGAAATTGGGCTAGAGTCCTCAATGGTATTCTGGGCCCCATGCCCAGTAACTACCTCTAAACCTACCCAAGTATTCATGACCATTACTACATTCTATGCACTGAGAATGTTCCAGGTGCAATACCCCAGTAGAAACAAAGTATAATGGAAAATACCTGTGGCAGTGAAGGTTTAAGAATCCCTGTATTTGCCACCTATGTATTAAACAAAACTTTTAAAGGGATGTTCACTACAAAATGAATCTGATACTGATATTCTACTCCAAGAAACTGTAAAATAGTTTCATGCTGAATTAGACCCCCAACATTCCAGCTGTTTCCAACCATGACATTTTAGCCATATATTCCAAAATAAAAGAAAATAATTTTGTTTCTGTTGACAACAAATGTGAATCCTAGACCTACACTTCCTTCTGCATATTCAGCACAAGTCAGAAAGTGGAAACTAACTACAACCTGGTAACAAAGAGTGACAACAGAATGAAGACCAATGAACTGCTGCATCAGGCATCACTGTATAAATGCCATACTTGAAATCATATTAAAATTTCATTATGAAACTTTCAGGCAGTAACCAAAGGATATTCCACTAGAAGATGCAGCTAAGAAACCTATTCCATCAATTTAGTGTAGCTATGTGCTGAACAAGATACTAAACTTTAGTTAATTCAAATCATGGAATTTTAGCCATGACATGACACTAATGCACAAAAAATATTTTTCTTGGTGAAATATGCAGGAATGTTACATCTGATGTAATAAAAGCTTAGATAAAATGTGTTTCAGATCAGCATTGTATTCCACACCCTGACTACAACTTAAATTTATTACCCCAATAGGAACATAAGATGCCACTAGGGGAAAGGTCAGTGGGGACAGAAGATACCTAGCCCTCACATGCTTAAGAAAAAGCACAAATATTAACGCTCACCAACTTTATCAAAGAAATCCATAAACAACCTCTGTGATGAATTTATGGCAATTCGCCAATTATTCTATTTGGCTAATATGAGTTTTTTTTTTTTTTGGTTCATGGTGCAATGGGAATTACATTCAACAGTATGCCTAATAAGGGAAGAAAACTATGGAAAATGGCATATTTTGATCTGCAGGAAATTCCGTTAGATATAAATATGAGACAGAAGGATTTCCTGACTGTGATAGAAACATGGTAGTCAAATGAGAATAAGCTATCCACATATGGGCCAAAGTCTGTCACAAGAGCGTCCGTTTGTACAGCAGTACTGTTTAAATGATAGGAAATCAGAATGACTTGCTTGCCAAATAGTACCATGCTGCAGTTTTTAATATTTGGTCAGAGACCATTTTCTGAACAGCAGGTCTGCACAAAAAAAACAAGCTACTGCTGTAGTAATTTATTATCAGTGGGGAAAATAATAAAACACAGTTTTCAGTTATCAGCAAACCTGGACAGCCATATTCAACAAGACAGATACCAAAGAGGAGAGGCCCTAGCACAAAAACCTGTGGGACACTGCTAGTTACAGTTTTATATTTTCTGAGGGTACTAGCAACTTTTACAACTTGGTTTTATCAGCCAGACAATTTGCTATCCAATGGACAATGTTAGGGTTTACATCAAGATTTACTAATCTGTCTAATATACCAGGATGGGGGATGGTATCAAAAGCCTTGGCCAGATCGAGACAGGCAATAATCATAGTGATACTACTCTCAACTACCTCTGTGACTTTTTCAAACAAACTTGCCGTGTTTAGTATTAAAAAATGCAGAATGCAAATCGCAATGCTATAGCCAATATATTTGGAAAGAAATGAGCATGTGAATTTGATAAAGGATTATGGGATGGACATTTAGGAGAATATCAGGGACAAAGGAAAAGGGAGAACTTTAACTGCTAAAAGAGCTCCAACAGTGATAGAAGAGGAACAAAAATGATGACAATTGCAGCTTACTGCTTAAGTAATAGGGTAATTTCAAGGGAAGAGGTTTATGCTGATATGCATTTATATTACACCTAAAACTATTATACAGTGTAAAAAAACTGGGAGAAATAATCAGCTTTCAGCAGGGAATATTACTTACAGGTGGAGATTGGAATTTAATTTGCAACAGTAAGGATGCATGGGAGGTCTAGAGGGGAAAACATAACAAAATATGGTAGATTTCTGAATAATTTTATAAATATATTTGGTATGGAAGAAGTGACTTCAATAGTACAAAAATGGAGAGAAATTACATACAGTTCCCCAAGGAAGAATAACTGGGCTACACTAAACAGAAATCATGCTTCACAGGAACAATGGCGCTTCCCCACCTGTTAAAATAAAGGAATTTAACGAATGGGTAGTGGAAATTACTTGAGAGTTAAAAGGGAAGACTGAAAGTACTTCAGAAGTTAAAGCAAGTAACTGGGATTTTTCTTCTGGGGAAACCTTACATACTCTAAGGGAGCATTTCCACTGGGAAAGCCAAGATTTTTCCGATTCAAAAAAGAGGCTTAGGGATTTCCTTCTCCTACCTCAGCATAGGCCTTTCGCTATTCCTCCTGTACTAGACATTGTTGATGATGCTTTCTCGGAATCTAGTTTGGCCCCTGATTCCCTGCCTCCTGCTCCCAGAAAACCTGAAAGATACTACAGGGTCCCCGAGTCCCACAAGTTCCTTTTCAAAAATCCTATTGCAGATCCAGAGACCATTTCACAGGGGCCCAAGGGCATTAAGGCTTCTACTGCTAAAAATCCTACCCCTTCTGATAGAGACTACAGGGCGCTGGATAGATGGGGTAAGAAGGTTTACACTTCTGCAACCTTGGCCATTAGGGCTTTAAACTGCCAGTTTCATATGTTAAAATATCAGCAACATGTTATTGGACTGCTTAAACAGAAAATTATGTTGATTCCTGACTGTGTGGAAAATAAAGAATTACAGGATTTAATGCATTCTGCCGAACAAGTTGGAAAACATACTTTGCAATGTGGTTTTGATTCATTAGAGGCCTCTTGCAGGGCTGCTGTTACTGAGTCTGTGCTCAGAAGGCATGCTTGGCTTAAGGAGCAATCTTTGCCTGATCATGTTAAGGCTAAATTGTTGGATGCTCCTATAAATCAGGACTGCCTGTTTGGCAACAAGGCTGAGGAAGTTCTTAAAAAGATGGAAGACAAAGCTAAATCTATGCAAACACTTAAAGATTTTTTACAAGTTCAGCCTCCTAGATTTAGTAGGCACTGGCCCTCTAAGAATTGGTCCTTTCCAGCCCCTTCCAGGTCTTCTCAAGCCAAACCCAGACACAGCAAAAACACCAGGTATCAGTCCCAAGGGACTCACAGAACTAAGCAGTGGGGGGCCTCCACTTCCAAGTCTGGGAATAATAAGACTCCCCCCTATGGTAAACTGTCTCAATGACTTCCTTTTATAATTTCCATGCACTTATCAATTGACTGCCCCTTTGGGGGGAAAGATTGCTCTTCATGCAAAGAATTGGGAACTCATTACCCAGGGCAAATGGGTTTTAAATATAGTGTCCCAGGGATACAGATTTCACTTCCACACGTTGCCAACACCAACTGGGTGGCCGGACATACCCCCAAATCAGTGGGCAGAGGCCCAAAAACAAGTACGTTCTCTCTTCAGCATGGGGGCTATTCAACTGGTACCAGAACAGGAAAAGGGACAAGGTTTCTACTCAAGACTTTTCCTGGTACCAAGTAAAGACAATTCATGGTGTCCTATCCTGGACCTGTCTACTCTAAACACCTTTTTGGAGATTCCACAATTCAAGATGCTGACTCTTCATCAGTTACTTTCTATGCTAAGCAAAGATGCCTGGTTGGCAACACTAGATTTAAAAGAAGCATACCTGCACATCGAAATCATGGAATACTGCAGAAGATACCTATGCTTCAAAGCAGGCTACACGCACTATCAGTTCTCTGCACTGCCCTTTGGCTTATCTACTGTGTCCAGGGTATTCACAAAGTGCCTAGCTCCAGTTACTGCATTTTGCAGGCAAAGAAATATTCAAATATACCCATACCCGGACGAATGTCTAATTCAGGCAGAAAGCCAGGGCATACTTTTCAATCATCTGGCCTTGTAAAAAGGGTTCTAACTTGTCTGGGGTCCACCATAAACAAAAAGAAATCACACCTGGTACCCTGTCAACAAATTATATTCCTGGGAGCAAGCTTGAATACAACTTCCCAGATGGCTTACCTCATGCCAGAAAAGCTAATTCATTTGAAAACCTACTTCAAACAAGTGGCCACAAAAACCCTGCTATCTGCAAGACAAATACTGCAAGCCTTGGGGTTCATGGCCTCCTTCATTCTTCTAATTCCATATGCAAGACTGAATATGAAGAAACTACAGTGGTATCGAAAAAACCTATGGTGTCAACATTCTCAAGACCTAGAAACAATGATTCTTATCATACCTTGCCTAGAGTTCCTTTGGTGGGCAGAGGCCTGCCACCAAAGCAAGGGACTACCTTTCACACCACCCCCTGCCGCTCAAACCCTAACAACAGATGCATCAGACTATGCATAGGGGGCTCAACTGGCAGGGAAGTGCATTCAGGGCAAATGGAACTCAAGTCAAATGCACCTGCATATCAATCAAAAAAATGTTAGCTGTACAGAATGATCTGACAGTCTTCAAGGACCACATTCTTCCAGGACAACTAATGGTAAAGATGGACAACACCACTGTTATGTGGTACATAAACAAGCAGGGGGGTACACATTCTTACCCCCTCTGCAGACTAGTCATGGCATTGTGGAACACAGCCTTGAGCTACTAAGTGCATCTACAAGCTCAATTCCTGCCAGGAAAATGAAATACACTGGCAGACGGACTAAGCAGAAACCTCATGGACCCACACGAGTGGAAAATGGAACCAAGGATTTTCAACATGTTGACAAACAAATGGGGAGCCCAGATATAGACCTGTTTGCCTCTCTCCAGAACTACCAATTAGACAAATATTGCACAAGGACTCCCCACAAACAAGCCTGGAAAGTGAATGCTCTGTCCTTCAAATGAAAAAACCTATCAGTCTATGCCTTCCCCACCTGCTCTCCAAGGTACTACTAAAAATCAAACAGGACAAACCAAGGATGATTTTGACTGGCCTCGACAACACTGGTACCCCCTCCTGCGCAGTGCGTCACAGTTATCTCCATGGCACCTACTTCAGACTCCTTCCCTGCTGTCTCAGCAGGAGAACCAGATTCTGCACACTCAGCTTCCAACACTGCACCTTGCAGCCTGGCTAATTACTTGATCTCTCCTTTACCATCCCTCAGCAAACCTGTGATGGATATCATTTTAGAGTCAAGGAGGCCTAGTACTAGAAAATCTTATGCTGAAAAATGGAAAAGATTCTGTGTCTGGAACCAATCTCAAGGGATGAGCACAGCAGCGCCCAATTTACCACAGATTTTACAATACTTAACTGAGATGCTTCACAAGGGCCTGTCTTTTTCCTCCACTAAAATCCACACCTCAGCCATTTCAGTTCATTATAACACAGAACCTTCCCTCTTCTCTCATCCACTGCTCAAGCAGTTCCTCAGAGGGGACAAAAATTTGAGACCACCCAGGAGAGCTCCAACCCCAGCCTGGAACCTTAACTTTGTCTTGGAGAAACTCACTCTACCTCCTTCCGAGCCAGCTGCTACTGCAGGCTTAAAATTTCTTTCTTGGAAAACAGCTTGCCTTTTAGCAATCACTTCAGCTAGAAGGGTATCTGAATTACAGGCCCTTATGGCAGTGGAGCCTTTCATCATCTTTCTTGCGGACAGGGTGTCCCTCAAAACCAATCCATCCTTCATGCCCAAGGTGGTAGACAGTGTGGCTCTTAATCATTCCATTCATTTGCCAACCTTCTTTCCCAATCCACAGAATAAAGGGGAATGAATACTGCATTCCTTAGATGTGCACAGACAACTTAGATTCTACTTGGACAGGTCTAAACCTCAAAGGAAATCTGAACAACTGCTGGTGGCATTTGCTGCAGGGGCAGAGGGGAAGGCTATTTCAAAGCAAACCATTTCTAAACGGATAAGCCATTGCATTAATTTCTGCTATAAGCACCATGGAAAACCTATCCCCCAGGGGATCAGACCTCACTCCACCATGGCTGCATCTACCTCTACAGCCTTTCTCAAAGGAATCCCTACCAGGGACATCCTAGAAGCTGCTACCTGGAGTTCTGTACATTGTACTTTCACCAAGCATTATCATTTGCCAATTGCCTCTAAATCCAGAGCTGGCTTTGCCACTGCAGTCTTGCAGGGCCTTATAGTTGGCCCTAATGCTATCTAAATTCCTCCTCCCAACCATAGCTTTGGGAATCTACCCAAATGTAATGACTGTAACATTGAAACACGAAGAACATAGTACAGTTGTGTACACTTACGATAAATGTAGATGTTCAAGTGTATTCACTGTTGCAGTCCTGGTTACCCTCCCTCCAGCCCCCTAATTTCTTTTGGCAATACCTCTACTTTTCTTTACTATGCTTAAAAGCCTTTTTGGTGTATTTACTTTTTTGTTGGAGGTATATATTTGTGCTTTTATGTTCAACTGCTTCTCATTAGGGGGGCACCTGACATCTGGGGCAAGAAAAACTGATGTAATGGCATCTGCTGCATGTTTTATACCCCTGATGACCTGACATCATGGAAGAAGGGACAGCAACCGAAGCAGGACCCAAGACTTTGTTAATCAGGCAGACTGAGGGCAACCTGAAAGCAGATAACCCAAATGTACTGACTGCAGCAGTGAATACACTCTAACATCTACATTTATGGTTAAGTGTACACAACTGTACTTTTTGTCTTGAACATGACATTCAGAATGAGAGGAAAGGGGGGGAAGACAAAGAAGCATCCCCTTCGAAGAAGGAGAGAGAGCACCCACCTTCCAGACCAGAGGGCATGGGACTTTAACACAAAATAGAGGAAGTTGTCTGTTCAGATGGGAAGCAAATATGTCTCCATGAGGAGTACCCCACTGGTGGATAATGTCCAGAAACACATCCCTGTGAAGCATCCACTCATGGGATAGTGTTAGTGACGTGTTCAGAGAATCTGCTGCTATTTTCTGATCTGAGTGAATGTATACAGCCTAAAGAGTCATCTGATAATGGATAGCTAGCTCCCAAACTTGAAGGGCCAACCTGCATAGGAGATAAAACCTTGAACCTGGCATTTCCCTTTTCTGGATGACATGAAATTCAACAACCAGCTTACAAGGCAAACGTAAGGTAAATAAAATCAAAAACTCCAATGGGGCATTTATCTGAAGACGGCATAACCAGCAGACAAACAGGTGTTCAGACTGCCAATCAAAGATGGCGTTTGGATATCACCTTTATGTTCTACACCCTGCATGGGGAGCATGTGTGTGACATACGGTGTACCCTTTACAACCAAAGGCTTTAGTATACTGGCTAGAAGTTGGACTGCCTTTGGCAGGGGATCCCTATTTTAAAGAATACTGCAACAGACTTACGGAAGGACATCAACTGGTTCTTTCTGGGTATAGCTTCAGAAAATTAAAATTCTTCTAAGGGACTTTCAGATGAAATACCCTCCTCAAAATAAGAGAGAAAGCTGACATTGTCCCCTCACAATCATTTTCCTCTTCAACATACTATAAATCTTAAGAAGAAAAGGAATTTTAAATTTCTGATCAGTAACACCAGAAATAGAAAAAAACAAGAGCCTAAATTAAGCCCTGAGCGAAGCCCAATTAATCATTCGTGTCCTAAGTAAAAGACAAAGGGGAAAATAAATGTTTAAATATCTGCCTCTTTTTAACAAGAAATTCCACAGAAGCAGATCAACTCCTGTCAGAAAAAAAATCACCCCTGAGGAGATGCATCCCAGTATGGCTAGGCAGGGAGATGCTCCTTGCTCCTTCCTCTGAGAGCACAAGAGTGCCTCTCCCTTGCCCACCAAGGGCACTCCAACAGTCGCACAGGATGTGTCTAACCCCCAGTCCATGGAGGCTGAAGAGACCACACCAGATGGAGTCATGGCAGAAGATGAATGGTATGAAGAAACCGAAATGGCCACAGCAGAGTCAACCATCTCTGGCTGAGGCAAATTGTTAACTGCTGAAGTGGCAAAGGTGGTCTGAAAACTTTTTTTTTTTTTTGAGGCTGAAAGAAGGAAGAACCAAGGAACCAGTATGTTGTTCCACGGTGAAGCCAACAATGAAGCCTGAATCCCAGATAAGACGGACACAGCAACAACTAGTAAAACTGGTAGGTGCTAAAGTAATTTTTCCCACAAAAAACACAACTTAGAAACACTTACCCAAGCCCTTGAAAGTACTTTAATAAGAAGTTATGTACTCACCATAACATTCCATCTGAGTAGGTAAACTTCATTTGTCAGCAACCTATGGGACGGATCCAACCTCGGATCCGAGCCGGCAGTTTTTAACAGCTTTAGATCCAAGCACCAAGCTCCTCCCCCTACCCATAATCCCCTGCCAAACCTGACTGACCTCAGATCAAGTTTGCCCAACAGCAGAGACTGCTATAAAATTATCATTCTCAAGGTAAGTGGGTAAAACCCAAGGACCTGAGTATGAAGACATTCACAAGTGAGGGGGTAGGATGGAGGGACGGTTGCTGACAAATGACGTTTACCTACTCAGATGGAACGTTATGGTGAGTACATAACTTCTTAATCTGAAGTAGTTAACTTCATTTGTGCAGCAACCTATGGGACAGAGTCCCCAGCTATCTGAATCTTGGGCGGCCTTCATGGAAGGATGTTCCGGATCACTGCAGAGCCAAAGGATGCTCTCCCTCTGGAGATAATGTCCAATTTATATTGACTGATAAAGGTATGAGATGAGGCCCAAGTGGCTGCTCAGCAAATATCATCCAGAGAGACTCTAGCTCTAAAAGCCGCAGAGGTAGACATAGATCGAGTAGAGTGGGCATGGACTCCCTGAGGTGCGGGCCTGCCCGAACTTTCATATGCTAAAAGGATACACTGTGAAATCCATCTAGACAGTGTGACTTTAGACACAGATTTACCCAAGTTAAATTTGGCAAAGGAGATGAACAACTGGTCGGATTTCCTATGACCAGATGTCCTGTGGACGTAGAAGCGAAGTTGTCTATGCACATCCAATGAGTGTAATTTGTATTCCCCTTTGTTATGGTAATTAGGAAAAAAAAGACTGGCAGGTTGATGGACTGGTTAATATTTGACTCCGATGCAACCTTGGGAAGAAAAGAGGGATTGGTCCTGAGGTAAACTCTATCCTTGTGAAAAGTCAAGTATGGGGGGTTTTACACAGAGGGCCTGTAGTTCAGAGACCCTTCGAGCCAAGGTGATGGCGACAAGAAAGGCCGTTTTCCATGACAAGAATTTAAGGCCTGAAGCACCAGCGTTAAATCCCAAGGAGGGACTACATCCTTCACTGGAGGTCTGAGCAAAAAGGTGCCCTTCAAAAAGGTCTTGCACAATTTCATGGTGATTAAAGGGCCCAGTTAATTTCCCACATGATAATGAGAGATAGCTGCTAGTTGAACCTTGACTGTGGAGGAGCTAGCCCCCTGATGAAACAGTCCTGACAGAAAGTCTAATACAGCGGGCAAAGGAGCTGTAAAAGGATCTAAATTTTTGCGTTCCGCCCACATGGGGAAACGTTTCTATTTGCTGCTATAGATCTTTCTAGTAGAAGGCTTGTGCGCTGCTACTAGAATAGTTTTAACTGGGGAAGAGATACCGGGAGTCCTAGCTACGAGTGGAACTGGAGCAGCCAAGCTGTGAGCTTGAGGTTGTCCAGGTTCGGGACTGGGAGATCTAGGGGGTGGGATATTAGATCCGGACGGGGATCCAGAATCCAAGGAGGATTCACCAGATGAGACCAAAGGTAAGGAACCAGGTTTGACGAGGCCTAAACGAGGCAATGAGGATAATCCTGCTCCCCAACCGACTGGCTTTCTGAAGAAACTTCAGCATAAGAGGAAGTGGAGGGTAAGCATAAAAAAGACCGGGAGGCCAAGCATGCACCAGAGCGTCTCTCGGGGGTTCCCCAGAGGGGGAAATGAGAGCGAAGTAGTCGTAACATTTTGTGTTCGAGGGAGAGGCAAAGAGATCGCAACAGGGTTGACCCCATTTGGCGAAAATCCGATTCGCTATCTCGGGATTCAGAAAACAGTCGTATGGCAACAGGATGGTGCAACTTAGTTTGTCCGCTAGGATGTTGGACCATCCCGGAATGTGCATTGCTAAGAGAAAGCGGTTGGTGGAGATTGCCCATTCCCACACTCTCATGGCCTCTCAGCAGAGTGGGTAAGACCTGGTTCCCCCCTGTTTGTTGATGTACCAGACAACTGACATATTGTTCGTCTGAATCGCAATCGTTCCTACAGGAAGAAGGTCCTGAAGTGCTTGCAACGGTAACAGCACTGCCCTCATCTCTAGGATGTTGATATGCAGTGAGGTCTCCAGGAGGTCCCACGTGCCTTGGACTGCCCTGCCCGAAAAACGCCCCCCCCCACCCGAGGCGGGAGGCGTCCGTGGTCACCGTGGCTAGCGGAGGGGTCATAGAAAAGGGGCGTCCTTGCTGGAGGTCTGGAGATTGGAGCCACCATAGGAGGGCCCTCTTGCAAGCCCTGCTGAGGGGAACGGGATGGCTCAGAGGATAGTGAAGAAAGGACCACTGGACCTGAAGGGTCCATTGTAAGACCCTCATGTTCAAACATGCCATTGGCAATAGGTTGTTTGCTGCCGCCATCGAGCCAAGAGCCCTCAGGACCAATTCCGCCGGGGGAGCTGGAGATTGCAGAATGGCCTGCACGTGTAGCCTCAGGGTTAGTAGCCGGTCTGTGGTCAAGAAAGCTAGGAGTTTGTGTCTAATCTGGCCGCTATGAAGTCTATGGTCTGAGTCGGAATAAGAGACGACTTCTCGATGTTGATAGTGATCCCCAGCCGGGGAGCTAGACGAAGAAAGTAGTTTCTGGCTGCACAGAATAGATGCCTTGTCAGGGCGGTCAGGAGCCAGTCATCCAGGTATGGGAAGACCCGAATTCCCTGGAGCCTCAGCTGGGCCGCTATCACTGCTAACACTCTGGTGAACACCCTGGGGGCTGTGGTGAGACCAAAGGAAGGACCCTGAATTGGAAATGACTGGCTCCTAGCCGGAAGCGGAGGAACCTCCTGGATTGCCTGTCCATCAGAATGTGGCAGTAGGCATCCTTGAGGTCTATAGAGCACATCCAATCGTTCTCCCGCAAAAAGGGGAGAATGGATTGAAGAGTGACCATGCGGAACTTCTCTTTGGTTACTGGCAGATTCAGGGAAGAGAGATCGAGGATTGGTCTTAAGTCCCCCCTCTTTTTTGGCACCAAGAAGAACCTGGAGTAAAACCCGGACCCGCATTGGTCTGGGGGGACGTGTTGGATGGCTCTTTTTTCCAGCAAATGTTGGATTTCCATTGCTGCGGCCTCCCTCTGATCGGGTGGGACATCGGGGAAGTATCTGGGGCTGCGTGGGTAACGAGAAAAGGGAATCTGATATCCTCTGGATATGATGCGAAGCACCCAGCGGTCTGTTGTGATGGACTCCCAAGCTGCTGGGTGCTTCGAAAAACGTCCCCCGACTGCCTCCAGAGTGGAGCAGTCGGGCAACCCCTCAGGGGTGTTGCGTGGGTTGGTCCGAGAAGGGTTCTCTGGATCCAAAGTTCTGCAGGCCCCCTCTACCTCTAGGATGGCGTCCACCCTGCCCTCCTCTGCCGCGGAAGGGCTGGGAGTCTGGAGCGGGATGGGACTGTTGCGACTTCCGGAATCACATCTTCTTCTGTCACTTTTGGTTCTTAGAGAAGGACCTCTGGGGAGCAGAGAAGCGGACTCCGACGGCAGACAACGTCTTCCCATCCTTTTCGCTCTGGACCAAAGTATCTCGCACGGTTTTGCCGAAGAGGGCAGAACCATCAAAAGTGGCATTAGCGAAAGACGCCTTAAAGGGTTCCGCAAAATCACAGTGCCGGAGCCAGGACTGACGTCTCATAACGAGGCCCGCTCCACTGGCTCTAGCGGCTCCTTCCGTGGCATGATACGGTAGCCGCATAGAGGTGTTATATATGGATCGTAGAGTGGCCATTCGGGTGGAGTGCAATTGTTTGTCCTCTGCCGACATGGACTCGGGGGGCAATGCAGCGTACTCTTTTATAAGGTCCCCTGCAGTCGGAGCACATGTGCCATGTAGTTCAGCAACCACACAGAGAAGGTAGCCAAACTAAACACCCGCTTCCCTAGGCGGTCCATCGACAGAGACTCCTTGCTCGGGGGATGAACCGAGGGACTCTCCTGAGCAAGTTCCCTCTTGGTGGCCGCCGCCACCAACATGGCATTTACAGGGGGACACTTACTCCAGTGCGACTTGTCAGAGGGTGGGCTAAGAATCTTGTCCAGGCACTTGGGGACTGGCTCCACAGTGTCTGGCTCCTTCCACGCCCTGGTAGTAATCAAGTCTACCAGGGGGTCGGCCAGAAGGGACACCCAAGAGGTAGACGGGCCTGCTTCAAACGCCTCCAGGAACACGGATTCGTCCGAGGTAGGCTTTGGGGCAGACCACCCCCCCCCTTATTCTGAGCATCTCCATGATGTCACCAAATGAGACATCTTCGGGGGGTGATCTTGGGGAGCCTTCCCCTTCCTCCAAATCCGTGTCCTCAGTCAAGGACTCGGGGGAGTCCAGGTGCCTACTCTTGCACCTTCGCTTGTGAGGAACCTCCTCGGGGGGGGGGGGAGGCTGTCTGAGGAGGTCTCACCAGCAACGTCTTGTTCCACTGGAACTACCTGGGACGTCAAAGCAGGCTGTCGCTGGGGCCGAGTGATGGAAGTCAGACCCAACAGAGAAGGAGTGCAGGGTGGAGCCGTGGCAAGGGCCGGGGGCCTGGAATCTCTCGACAGCGCCCTCTCCACCACGTCGAATGCCGAGGGAGAGCTGGTCTCTCTGGGATCCGAAAGCAGACCCTCGCTCGGATCCGACGGACGGATCGGAGCCGGCGCCGAAGCAATCGGATCCGACGGATCAGCATGCTCCGACCTGGATGGAGCCGAAGACATACTGATACCCCCGGATCCGAAGCTCAGCCCTCAGCTCCGAGAGCTCGGATCCGAAGAAAATGGACCCGACAGACTCGAGGGAAGTGTCGGCGCTGAAGTACTCGTGACTATCGGCACCAACACACCCCCGGCTCCAAGGCTGCCCTGCTCCGAAGGCTCCGAACCCGGGAAACGGTACTGAGAAGGAGCTATCGGGGAAAGGAAGGGGGTCGAGCTCTCCTCCATAGGGGGGGGGACGGAGCACTCCCATCTGCAGTTGGGCCTGGAGGAATCTTCTCATCATCTGGTCCAAATCTGCATCAGTGAGACTTTGGGTAGATCTTGACAAGGCCACCGAGGCGGGGCTGTTGTCTCGATGACCTCGAAGGAGATCGGGTCTCCTCCTCCTCAGAACCCGGTGAAAAGCACGGGGACCGGTTCCGAGAAGGAGGAGACCCAGAAGACCTGGAGGGAGAAGACCGCTTAGCCAGGGGGGCCGAAGAGGAGGCCTCGGCCCGCCGCTTGTGGTGCTTCTCCCTCCTCCTTTCTTTCCTGGCCTCCCTCTCCTCCGGGCCTAAGGCGGGAGGTTGAGTCCCGGCCGGGGGGAGGGAAGCAGGAGTGGCAGCCGCAGCGGGAGCCACGGGAGGACCGGAGGTAGAAGCCAAGTCCGGGGGCAGAAGACCCGCCAGAATCAGCTTAGACCTCCGGTCCTTGAGTGCCCTGGGGTTGAACGCTGCACAACTGGTACAACCAGAGGACAGGTGCTCAACCCCAAGGCACAACACACACCGAGTGTGGCCATCCGCTGGGGACAGCTTATGGCCACACTCGGTGCACTTAGAAAACATCAACTTTGGGGCCTTAAACATACTAAGAAGGTAAAACCACACACACTAGGCCCCAAACACACACACACAACCCTGACAGAACCACGAAGGAAGGGGGAGGTTAAATATGAAACAAAATAAATTAAACTAAGAGATTTTTAAGTAGAAAAAGGGACCTGAATACACACTCACACCAAGAGTTAAAGAAAAGGGTCAGAAAAGTTAAATTTTCCTCAAAAAATTAACGAAAACGCCTGGAACTCAGGATCAAGCTGCTGAAGTAAACCGCGGCAAACTAGATCTGAGGTCAGTCAGGGTTGGCAGGGGATTATGGGGAGGGGAGGAGCTTGGAGCTCGGATCTAAAGCTGTTGAAAACTGCCGGCTCGGATCCGAGGTTGGATCCGTCCCATAGGTTGCTGCACAATTAAGTTAACTACTTCATATCAAAAGTTTAAAGTAGAAAAACAATGAAAAAAATAAGTCTTAATTTTTCCACTAAAGTAAAAAGTCACACTTGACTTTACAAAGTGGCTAAAATTCACATGACCATCCAATAAAAAAAAAAATGTCCTAGCTTAAATTAATTAGTTTCACATTAAGCGTCTACGTTTCTGTAAAAAATAAAAAATGTGTAAGGTTTTTATTAAAAGGAATTTTAATTGCCCAAGCATGGAGAAAGACTAAATGACAGTAGATCTTCGAAAGCCCAGAGACAAGAAAGCTCTGAAGACCTTGCTGCCTAAGGCAGTGATTTTCTTTGGTTCTGCTCAAATTGCCAACAGTTTAGGCATGTGGAAAGTGCCCTTAAGCTCTGGATGCTGGACAGCTGTTACATCCTGCAGGATATAACCTATATAGCTAAGGCTATTGCAACAGTAATCAAATGATGAACAAACAGACATTCCTTGGGTAGCACTCAGGTACCAAAGATAGAAGAAAAAGTATAATAAATCCAGAGCTGTACTAACACAGACTTAGACATGCAGTTACAGAATTAAGTTATAACTGAAAAGTGTGTCTCAGCAAAAAAAAATCATCAGTAAGAAAAAAACTCGTCTTATTCAGGCTTCATTGTTCACAGATGACAGAAATACTGGTTTCCAATCTAGTGAGAAGCCAAATGCATGATATATGAATCACATCTGGGAATACTGAAACAAAGTCAAGAGTAACAGATATAACTAAATATCTAGAAATCTTAATTCAAAACAAACAAGACAGACTTGTGAAACATACAGTGCATACCACAACACTCCAAAGAATGAGATGCTAGCATGCCCACTATAGATTATGCACATATGGGCAAGATTTTTTTTCGTTAAAAATATCTAATATGTGCAGATTATTTCAAATTCTATGAAAGACGAGAGATACAGCAAAGACATAAAATGATTAGTGTACTCAAATTCACATTCCTGAAAACGGGGATACTTGAATTTGTCATAGAAAACAAGAATCTAAAATACAAAAGTTGTGAATTCAGAAGACTGGTATGTAAGTGGAAACTCAGCATCCAGCCCACACTATTTCCAACCTAAACAGAAAGCAGAACTAAAGTACAGTTGTGAATATAACTCACCGTTTCTGTAGATGTTTTGAGTATAGAGATCTCTTGTCACTGGGTGATTCAATGTTGGGCCTGACTTTCAGAGTTGAGCACCTTTCTCCCACTGCCAGGCTGAAGTAGCCTTACCACAGAGGTATATGCAAATGCAAGGTATATAGGTGGCATCTGCCCACATCATCTTTGGTTCTTTCTGCCATCCCCGTGCAGGACAGAGTCACAGCTAGTTCTATCCCACTGATTCAGACTGTGACATAAAAGAAAATATTCCCTCCTTACAGAACTTGAACAAGGAGAACAGGAGATCAAGGTTACAGAAGTTTACATGGAAGGGGGGTACATGAGTAATCACTCCAGCCCCTCACGGTTCCAACTGAAGTATAGGCAGAGGAGAGAATAGAACAGGACTGCAACAGTAACTACACTCAGACATATTCAATTATTGTAAACTACCTGCACAACTGTAACATGTTCTTCATGGGTCACTACTGCAGTCTAGATTTATAAGAAAGATTCCCAAAAGCTTGCCCAAATCTAGGTAGGGTGGTTGACTCACTGCTCAGAAAAGCAATGGAGGATGCCTTTTAGGGGAGCACTGGCAAATTCAGACCCTGCCTTGATATCACTTCCAGCCTGAATTATTTTGGGAATGTGTAAACTGATGGCTAACTCTGGAATGCCCTGGTTAGTAACCTATTTGAGGAATTACTGCAGGGTACTGCCATGAGTCTTACAGCACAACTTGATATGTGTTATCACTAAACTAGCCACTTGTTAATGGCGACCCTTGCTTTTTTTTTTTTTTTTTGTAAAGGAGATAAATAGCTGTTCTGACTTTTCTGAACAATTTATTTCTAACTAGTACCTCAAATGTTTGTGACCATCTAGAGCACTCAGGATCCTTTCATCATTTATTCTGTGGATTATGGAAGAAGAGAGTTGAATACTTTGCTTTGGGATACGTCTGTAAAGAATTTTAACAAAAAAGAGGTATTCGTGCACAAGGTCACTCATCATTCCATCTTCATGGAACTGTAAGAAAGGTTGTTTGCTCATGAGAATCTGTAGTTCATATGTCATGGCAATAAAAAAAATGTTTTTAAGAGAAAAAAGTTAGAAGTCCAGAAGCAGCTAGTTCAAAAGGTGGTAAAGTCAGTTTTTCCAACATTCAGGTCCCAAGCTGTACCACCTTCCTCCTTGGAGGCCTCAGGTGGAGGATGCCCTTCAGAAATTGCTTCACTTGGGCCATCTTGTTTTCTACATAACTTTTACCAAATCTTGAGAAAAAAGGTGTCCAAACAGTAACATGGTCACATCTTACAAGATGTTATTCCGAGTGTGTAGACACATTGGAGTGTAATAAGGATCTCAGTACTGTGACAGAACCTTCACATGCAGAGACAGCAATAAAGGTTCCTTATCTGCCATCTGAATTAAGTGAGAGATCCACTGCTACCTGGGCCAGTATAAGGCACCTAGAATCACTTCTGGCCTCTTCTCCTTCATAGTTTAAACTACTCTGGGGAGCAGAGGTAAAGGAGGGAAAGTAATGAGAAACAGACCAAGTTAGAGAGAAGGCTTCTACTGCCTAGGTATGTTGGTATGGCTCTTTGCAACAGAATGTTCAAAGTTGCCTGCTGCTTGGCAGTGATGGAGGCTGGTATTGTCACAACTGCTCCCTGCTGATAGCTAGGCCATGAGGACCCCCCCCCCAAAACTTCCATTAAGCCTTCTGCTGCCATTTTCTTTTTTTCTCTGGTCTTTCTAACTTTTGTCTGTTTGCTCTGCCCCTGCCCTCTGGTAAGATCCTTGCTTAGAAGGGTAACTTCTATAGTACTTGGCAACAGATGGGCAAAATGTGTTTGGATGACCCCATAGTTTCCCATTTTTCCATCAGTTAAACACACACTGTACAAAGAGGATCCGAGAATAAGAAACAAATCCTTTACTAAGGGGACATTAAGGAGTTCAACTTTTATATCCTCAGATAGGAAAAGGGTAGATGCCAGATACAGAAGGCTGTTTTGAATCTAGATGGAGGCTACAAAGAAAGTGGATGAAACCCTGAGCCTTCCTACCTCAATTCTTGAAAAGAGGTTAACTGAGGCCACTGACTGCACACCCACCATGAAGCAGCCATATAGGTTTAAGAGGTGCCTTAAGTACGTTGCCATGATCTTATGGGAATGGGCAGCTACTGGCAATTTTGGAATCCTAGGGGAGACATCCCTGGATTCTAATTTGAGGACACTGTTGTCATCTTGACAATATCTAGGGGGGGGGGTGAGCCCTCACCTTCTTTAACTATCAACCATTTTGAAGCCAAAGTCTGAAGAGGACATTAGAGCTTGTTCTTAGGTCTAGTGGGACATGCAAGGGGACAAAGGCACATCAGTCTCCTGAAAGGCTGTATCAGAAGCCTCACCAACAACAAGCATCAGGGCCAGGGCTGTTAAAACATCTTTGTAGAGCAGGCAATCTAAGAATCTCCAAATGAAACGGAAAGTTCAAGAGTCTACTTTTCTTTCTCTTTATGGATATGCTTTTTTTTCTTTCTGAGGTGGAACTCTACACCATCCTGCTGCTGTCCATCTGCAGACATGGCAGATGGTTTAACACAGCCACAAACATCTGTTTGATCTAGTACACCTACAGTGCTTCCCGACTTTCTGTTTAAAGCCTTTGGACAAACCTTTGTACAGATATGGCTAGTTTCCATTTATGAGCATCTGCCCTGGTCTAGTTTGTCTGCCACTATGTTTTCTTCTGATGGAATGCAAGATGCTTGGAAGGTTAAGGAGTGCTGAAGAGCTACCCTTTCAAGCCATTGCTAGTCTGCACAGATGGTATGACCTGGTGCCCCCTTGCTCATGTACTACATCACTCTGGTGTTGTCTGTAATCACCTGAACAGATCCAGGGGACCATAGATGATAAAGAGGTTTTAAGGCAGGGATCACAACCCACATCTCTGACACTGAAGAGTTTTTGTCTGTCTCATGATCATAGGTTCATACTAGGCTATCTGCCCTAAGGCATTTATAAGCCTAGCCAGAATGTGTTTGGCTTTCGCCACCCATTTTAAATTTATTTTGCTATGCCCTTTTTCGAGGTTAGTATACTGTGCCTCTGTCTAACAGTGACACAGAAGTGATACCCGGGGTAAACCTACAATCTCCCATCCACTCATCAAGATTCCCCTTGAAGAGAGTCAATGAGGGACTCTGCCTAACCTGGACTGGGATTTTATTCCAGAGTGAAGGGAGCCTCTGGGTTATGAATCTGTCCCTCCAGCATGTCCTATTTATTTCAGTGCGGAGGTTCAAGTCTCTCGAGCACGTAGCTCGATGGGATTTGGATTTTCTGAGGTAAAACATGTCCATTAATTCCGGGTTGGACATGGCTTTATACGTCAGGCACAGATCGCCTCTTAACAGGTGGTATGCCACTGAGTAGAGCTGGAGTTTCTTTAACCGGGCAGCATATGGCATCTGTTTGAGCCCTTTGATCCTCTTGGTGAGGTACTTTTGGGGTCTTTCCAGTTGCTGCAAGTGTCTGGTAAGGTACATCCCAAAAGGGGCATTGTACTCAATTATGGGCCTGATGAGGGATGAGTAAAGAGGCACAATGACCTCCCCTGATCTAGATGTGAATCTCTTCATGATTAGGTGGGCTATATAAAATGTTTTTCTAACCACTTTGGCCACGTGGTTGTCAAATGAGAGATTGCTATCAACTTGGGTCCCCAGGTCCCTAATTACTTCTTCTGTACTTAATGGATTACCACCTATGTGGTAATTTGTGGGCACTTTGTTTTTGCCAAAGGGATGACTATACACTTTTGGCATTTAGCTTGAGGCCATGGCTCTGGCACCAGTTGTCTGTTTCTATGAGGCCCTTTTGGAGGATGCTTGTGTCGGCTGGAGAGTCGATTATGGGGCCCAGTTTGCAGTCATCTGCGAACTTGGTCAGCCACAGTCCTTCCGTGTTGGCCTGTACCTCCGAGAAATATATACCGAACAAGAGAGGTCCCAGGACTGAGCCTTGTGGGACACCACTTGTAACTGGTTTGGAGTCTGACATGGCTCCAGCAATTCTAACCATGTGGGTTCTGTCCTTGAGCCAGTTTGCAATCCATCTAGTGACATAGGGGTTTATATTTAAGCTGGTGAGCTTATCTATAATGCCCGAGTGGGGTATTGTATCGAAGGCTTTTGCGAGGTCCAGGTAGGCTGTGTGGACCACCTTCCCCTCGTCAATGGCCTTGGTGACTGTTTCAAAGAAATCAACCAGGTTGAAGAGGCAAGATCTGCCCTTAACAAAGCCGAACTGGCTAGGATCCAGTGTCTGTAGGTCCCCAATATCTTTATTTATGAGGTCCATGATGATCCTTTCCATAGCTCTGCAGACCAAGCTAGTCAGGCTTATGGGGCGATAGTTTCCAGGATCCGTTGAGGCACCACCATTATGGAGAGGGACCACTGTTGCTGTACACCACTCTTTGGGCACATATCCTGTAGTAAGGCTGAGATTGAACAGTAGTTTTATGTTTGGGTTTAGCTCTTCTTGGAGTTCATGTAGGACGCAGCCCGGGACACCGTCTGGTCCCATTGATGCTGTGTTTTTTGCTTTGGAGAGGGCGGCTCTTACCTGAGCATCTGAGATGTCAGGGGGACAACACTCTGCTGGGATAGATATTTGCCCTTTTGGTTGGGGGGGGGGAGAAGCTTGCGCTGAACCTGTCAGCTAGGATGTTGGCAATGTCTGTGGGTTCAGTGTATTTTTTGTCATTTTGGACTAATTCTGAGCATATCTGGGAATTACCACCCAGGTTCCTAACATAAATAAAGAAAGCCTTGTGATTATCCTTAGTGTCCTGTGCAATTTTTCTCTCGAAGCTGGCCTTAGACAATGAGTGCCCGTAGTTTTTGCTAATACTGATCAGTGATGCCTTCCCTTTTTGGGATTTTGCTCTATCATTTAGTAGCTTCTTCCTTCTATTGTATAGTTTGTTTATGGCTGGGGTCCACCAGACAGGACGTCTGCCTTTGGAGGATTGGGTCTTGGTTTTATTTGGGATCGCATGATCCATGCATTCCTGAAGGTGTTCATAGAATGCGTTTATAAAGGATTCTGCGGTCTGGGCCGTATTTTCCACAGGCCCGGGGGCTTTGAAGGATTCCACCTCGGTTTTGAGGAGTGTGAAATTTGCTTTAGAGAAGTTTTTCACTGTGGTTTTCTGGGCAGGGGGCGGGGTCAGGATGTGAATATCCAGTGAGATTAGTTTATGGTCTGATCTTACCAGTGAGGGATACATTTCTGGTCTGGAGCATAGAGTCCCCATGTTGGTGATGATCGGGTCCAGTATGTTTTCCCCTCTTGTGGGAGTGGTAACAAGTTGTTCCACAGCATTTGAGTTTATAAATTCTAGGAACCTTTGGGCTAGGGTGTTGGAGCTAGAGTAATGCTCCCAGTCTATGTTTGGGTAGTTGAAGCCGCCCAGTATAATGGTGTTTGGAGAGACCTTCATATTTTCCAGTGTTCTCAGAAAGGCCGAGTGGGGTTCCTGGGTTTGGGAGGGTGGTCTGTAGCAGGCTATAAACTGGAAGGCAGTTTTACCCACTGTTAGTTGCACATGGATAGTCTCTGATGCTTCGTGCTTTGCCACCAACCTGGAGGTGTGGGTATCTTTGATGAATATCGATACTCCCACTCTTTTTGTGGTTCGGTCCAAGTTTTGGGGCCGAAAAGCATGGTATGAGGTATAACCTGGTAGTGCTGGGGTACTCTCGGGAGCCCTGAACCAGGTTTCTGTTACTGCACAGATATCTATGTTCTCCATGCTAAGGAGAGTTTCGAGTGCATGCATCTTGAGGTTTAGACTTCTGGCGTTGAGTAGCATTACTCTTAGTTTCTTATCCCTTGTGATACCTATGGAGATGGGTTTGTCTTTTGAGCCTTGCCTAAAAAAGGCACTATGGGGGTAGCAAGAGCCTTTGCCAATATCCGAAAGCCCAGGGGTGACAGGTGCTAGCCGTCCCTAACGAGGCATCGTGGCTTGTCGAGCATATCATCCCAAGCTGACAGGCATTGGATCCCCTTTGAATTACACCAGTACTTAAGCCAATTGTTGAAACTGATCATCTTGTCTTGCGAGGAATTCCACAGGCTTTGCACATTTACTGCCACTGAAACTGGTTCTCAAGCAAAATCTGAGGAATTTGCAGTTACAGCATGGTTTGTAAGTAGAGACAAAAATGGGGAAACCTGATTTAGCTTCTGCTTGTAGTCGCTACCAGTGCAGTTGTTTAACAAAGCCCAATACTGGAATCCGAAATTCCAGAGGATGCAAATGTTGGGCCCATGTGTTTTTTTAGAAACCAATGAAAATTTCTTACATTTAACCTGGTGAGAGAAATCAAGAGAATCAGAGAGACCATGAACCCCCAGGGATCCTGAGATACTCTCCGGCTGAGGTCTGACAGAAGCTCAAGAAAGATTCCAAAGAAAAATCCACCTTCTCCTGTATCAGAAAAGCCTTTTGCTGCAAGGTGCTATGAGACAGCCTAGAAAGATAATCCTGTGTGATGGAGCTAAGGAAGATTTCTGAACAGAACTGAAACTCCAGACTGCTCTGAAGAGAGGAAAACTCAATATAATGTCTTCTGACATCTGGGAAAAGGTTCTGCAAAGAAGAGCAAGTTGCCTCAATACAGAAATATCTGAATGCCACTCTGCAATGAGATATTACTAGAGTTAGACACTAACACTCTTGATGCTGTACATAACCCAAAGAGTAATGCAGAGAACTGATAATGTGACTCAGACAGAAAATCTGAGAAACTTCTTGAAGCCTTTGGCTATGGAAAAGTGATGGTATGCATCTTTTATATGTAATGTTACCAAAAAACTTCATTGGGGAGTGAGAGGTAACAGATTCTGAAAGGTCAACATGTCGAATTTTGGAATTTTCACAAACAAATTTATAAAATAAAGATCTAGAACTAGTCTTCAAGAAGATTCTTTGATACCAGAAATATTCTGAAATAGGAGGCTTTGCTCCTTGGCAATGGTTCTACGACTCCTAGGGTGAGTAAGCACTGAAGAACCTACGCAGAAAAACTGTTTGGTTCAGAGGGTGGGGAGAGACTCTCTTGAAAGGAGTTATTTGTATCCACTGCCAAATGTATCCTTCCTGAACCACTTTTAACACTGAAGAGTCTGAAACAATCTAATGCCCAAGGGGAATATAAAGAGTCAGTTAATGGGACAGATTTTCAGACATAGAGCAGTAAGGGTGGGGAAAGAATGCAGAACAGTCATTCTGAAGTACTATTATTATTATTTATTTTTTTTGGTAAAAATCCTTCTATCTTGTTTTTTTTTTGGAAAAGAACCTTCTTTCTTGTTGTTCCTTTCCTGCCATCTCTTTTTTGTTCTCTATTTGGCTTGAGAAGGCAGGAATTGCTTGTTTTATTGTGCATATGGAAAAGGAGGATTTGGGAAAATTAAAAGAGGGGGCTTAAAATATCCTGTAAACTCCCTATATTGATTTCCTTCTCTCATCAAACTGTTTAAGGACCTGAATAGCAGATCGGTCACACAAAACCTCTTTATCAGACTTTTTACCTCATCAGAAAACTTTTTTTTCAATAATTTTTCTTTCTCTTTTTACATTAATAAACTTCACAGATAAAAACCATCTTACGACATGACCGTATATATATGTTATACATTGATGTCAATACCACAGGATATAGATCGTACAACATATCTATTTACACTATTTACAGATGCTTTCACTGTTAATTCCACAGTTATACGGACAGTTTATACATTCGTAATATCCAGGTTATTATTTAATATCTGAACTTCTATGTGTTCTTTAGTTCCATTAGAGTGTATTTCTAAGTTGCTGTGTGATGAATTATGCTAATATGATATTAAAGGTTTGTTCCCAAATTGTTTTTGTTTCTTTTATCTTTTACTATTTTATGAGCTAAAATGTGTTGTATAGCTACTTGTTTAAAACTCTCCCAAGAGATATTTATTGTATCTAGCCATTTAAAAACTATATACAGTTTCATTAGTAGGAAAATTGTTAAAAGTGTATTTGCTTGTTTTTTTGGTATGTTGGGTGGAAGAATGTGTAATAGAGTGAATTCCCAAGTTAATGTTGATGTTTGATTACCTATTTTTTGTAATTGTACCTTGAGAGAGTTCCAGAGTTTATAGACACATTTACAGCTCCAAAATAAATTAAGTCAGCTATCTGGTCCTTACAGTGTGGGCAGAAAGGTGATTTGAATGTATTAAATTTGTGTAGGATTGCAGGTGTAAAATATGCATTATTATTGATCATGAGCTGAGTGTATGTTAACTTTTTGAGGGGTATAATCTTCAGTGTTAGATTGATTGCCTGGCTAATTTGCTGATCATCTATGGATGGTTTAATTTTTCGCCAGTAGTTAAAGAAGAGGAAGTATTTCTGGTATTTCATTTCATTTATCATTTTATATGAATTAGTAATAGTTTTCTTTGTTGTGATAATAGTTTTCCAAAACCTGCTACAAGTTTCTGTCACTGTTGGTCATAGTAGCATTTTGGAGGTAACTGGAACACAGTTCTTTGATTTGTCTTAGGATTATTATGTGTGATTTACGGAGGTTTAAGTTGGTCCTCATTTCCTGTATTGAGCAGTTAAGGTAAGGATAAATATCTTGGATTGTTTTATCTTTCAGCCTGGGAAAAGGGACAAACTCCAGCATCTTACTGTTTATTTTTAAATGTGGGTTTTTATGAAGGGGTTGCAGTACTGTCATGGCTTGTCCAAGGTTCAAGAATTGAAAGAGTTTTTGCGCTAAGTTGATAGAATGTTTTAAGGGCTCTATAATGTTATAAGTTAGTATTTCTTTTTGCTTCAGGAATGGAAGTGCTTTGGGATTGAAACCTAGAGCTTTAATATATCTATAATAGATTGTCACCCAAAGTGGAGACCAATTTTCTATTGACGGGTTATGTTCAGCTATTTTTAATATTCTGTTAGTGTTAATGATCGAGTAGTACATTTTAAAATCTGGTAAATTTAGTCCTCCTTTGTTTTTGGGGAGTGTTAATTTTGGATAGGAGATTCTTTTTTTTTGGGTTCCCATATAAATTTTGCTAAGAAGGTATGAATTTGTTTGAAGAATTTATTATGTATTATTGTCTGTGATGTCATGAATATATACATTAGTCTAGGTAAAATGTTCATTTTGATTATTGATACTTTGGCCAAGAATGGTAGTTTTAGGTTGTTCCATCTTTTACAGTCTTGCATTATGTTTTGCCATTTAAGGTTTACATTGTGTTGGTAGAAGTCTTTGTTATTCTGGAAAAAGGTGATTTCCAGGTATTTAGTTTCTTCTTTTATTTTTATTGTGTTTAACAATGGTATTAGTGAGATGAGTTTGGGTGTTTTTAGGGGGAAAATATTTGTTTTATTGAGGTTTAGTTTGTAGTCAGACATAGTCGAGAAATGTTCAATTGCAGCTATTATTTTGTTTATATCTGAATTTGGTGTAGTGCAGTATATGTTCAGATCATCCGCAAATGCAGAGAGGTATATTTTGAAGTTGTGTGTTGATGGAGGATTGTGGTATGCATTTTGTTTAATGTATAGAAAGAGTGGTTCTAGGTATAGGGTGAACAGGAAGGGTGATAATGGGCATCCTTGTCTTGTTCCATTTTTTTATTAGAATCCTATTTGACCAATTTTATTTATATATAGAGAGATGTGTATGGGTTGCTGTAGAGAGTTTGGATGATCTGAATGAAGTTATTGGGTATATTAAAGGAGGGTAGTGTTTGGAGTAAGAATTCTAGGTTAATGCTATCAAATGCCTTGTGGGCATCCACTACCATTGTGTATATGTTGATATTGTATCGGTTAGCGTAGCATATTAGTGCATCTAATGTTAATGTATTGTCACTAGTCTATGTGGTGTAAAACCGGATTGTTCTGGGGAGATGATTTTCTCTATCAGATTTTTCATTCTGTTTGCAAGTATAGAGGTAAATATTTTAGTATCTATATTTAAGAGAGAGATACGTCTGTAGTTGTCGGGGTTTTGGGGGTCTGTGTGTTCTTTTAATATAAAGATGGTTTTAGAGGCATTAAAGTGGATATCAATTATTTTATAGTTTATTATGTAATTCAGTGTATAGTGTAGTAGTTTGGCTATCACGGGGGACAATGCTTTGTAAAATTCTGATGCGAGTCCATCCGGACCCAGAGCCTTATGTGCTTTTAAGTGTTTGACTGTTGTAATAATTTTACTGATGGATATCGGTTCAGTTAGTTTTCTTTTGTTGGTCTAAATTTAGTTTAAGGAATTTCAGTTTTTGAAGGAAAAGAGTTCTATCTTCCTTTGAGGTTTGTAGTATTTGTGCTCCATATATTTGAAAGTATATTTGTTCAAATGTTTTAATAATGTCTTCATTTTTTGTGTAGTTTTTGCTCTGTAGTTTATTTCTGACATACTGGAGGCATTTTTGTGTTGGGAGATAACTCTGGCCAGAGCTCTAGGTGGTATTTGAGCTTCTTCTGCGTAAGTGGCTAACATTCTGGCTTCATAAAAAGATAGGTTCCTGGTTTCTAACATATATAGATCCCTTTGCAGTTTTAAATGTTCTGCTTCTGTTTGGTTCTTGGGGTTATTTATTAGTTCTTTTTCAAGATGCTCCATTTTCCCTTTCAGTATATGCTCCTCTTTCAGTTGTATTTTTTTATAGTATGCTGCTTTTTTATAAACAATCCTCTAATTCTGTGCTTTGGTTGCAGCTCATTCTATGACAGTTGGTACTTGGGAGTTAGTGATATTTGTAAGAGCTATTTTTACTATTGCTTCTGTTTCTTTTATTACATCCATTTTGGAAAGTAAATTAGGGTTTAATGACCAATTATGACCCCTATTCTCTAAATATATCTTTTTGTCCCAGTTAATGTTCAGTGTGATTTTGGAGTGATCTGAAAAGAACCTGGTATGTATAGTTATTGTTGGGTCCATGTTAATGAATATGTCAGAGATAAAGAAGAAGTCTATCCTTGACCACATTTTGTGGCATTGCAAACAGAATGTGAATTTCCCTGTTTTATCTTCACTGTTCCCATATTTAAAAGGGTCATATAGTTTGAAATCTTGTTTCAGTTCATTAAGGGCTAATGTGGCTTGTTTATTATGTGATTTGGTCAGATTAGATTTATCCTTTTCCGGGTTTTGATGTGTGTTCCAGTCACCTCCAATCACTAGGTCACTAGGTAGTGATCTTTAAATTGGTTTAAGGTTGGGTATAATAACATAAAAAAGTGTTGCTGGTTATTACAGGGTGTGTAAACATTAAGTACCATTATAGGTTTTGGTACTGTAGGACTAGTAAATGTTACGTAACACCATCTTCCCTCCTTGTCAGCTTTGGTTTTAAGTATTTTTTCCTTAAATTGTTTTTTAATTATTATGGTCACCCCAGCACTGTTTGTTTTCCCCTCTGAAGCTAAGATATGACTTATCCATTTCTTTCTGCTAATTTCTGATCATTGCTCTGCAGTCAGGTGTGTTTCTTGTATTAGTATGAGGTTAGCTGTGGTTTTCAATATAAGGTGTAAGAATAGTTTTCTTTTCTTCTTGTTTTGGAGCCCTTTAACGTTCCAAAATTCTATTTCCCACATTTATTTATTAGGTGTATTCCTTAGATATGTCTTGTATATTAGTTTTGTTATCTTTGTACGTGTTACTGTGTAATGGTTTAGGAAAGCATCTATTTATCCCCGTCCCTACTCTGTGCCTAAACACTGTATCCCTGGACCAGGAATAATCGCGGGGGGGGGGGTGAAGGTTCGTTATATGGTTTACCTTTACGTCTAATCTTGGAAAGCATTTTCTCTTTAGATATAGAGTTAACCCATAGTATTCCCCCCTGTGTTACTATGTACAATGCGGGCAAAGCTGAACAAACTAGTTTCCTCAACAAACACTGCTACTTAATGTCCCTAGCCTCTTCCAACATACTATTTATACAATTATGGTATTGCAATTAAGGTACAGCATGTATTGTTTTTGTCTTCTGATTAATTCTTTCTAATAATATTTTTTTAAAACAGCATATTAATATACATTCCTCAGTAAATTATAGCAATATATGTACCATAGTAATATTGTTAATCAATCTTGTCATTTTTACATTTTTCTTTCATTTGACTTCTTTTTCCTCCCCTTTATTTATTCAGATTTCGGCCTTCTTTGGTGCCTGTAATGTTTTTCCACATCAGTCTGTGTGGGTTATAAAATATATACTTTGCACCTATTTATCAGGGGTAGGAAGTATATACATATAGAGAGAAGAAGAAAAAAAAAAAAAAACAGCTCAGCCAAACAGTCCTTCTGCTACAGTTAGCATATTAAGACTATATTTACATTATCCCAAGATTGTTAGGTTATTTTCCTATTTTCCTGAGATTACTTCTCTCCAGGATCTTTTAAACACATTTCTAGTATTTACACAAAACATTTAACATTTTTTTCCTAATATTATTCTAAGAACTAGCCTGTTTCTGGCAGTTTATTTCTTGCCTATTATTTAAGGTTTGATTTTCATTCACCTTCACGGTTTTAGTGAATGGTTCAGTTCAACAGTACCTTATTTCTTCCAAGGTTTTGCTTGCAGGTTGTTTGACATATATGGTGCAGTTTTCTTCTTTTAGCTGGTGCAGATCAGTTTTCGTTTTTCAGGCAGTAAAATCTTTTGGAGCTTGCTGAGATGCATTTTGTCTGACTGTTCTTCTCAATGGAGCCCTCAAAATCGTAGGGAGACTGATTTTGCAGACCAATGTCCCAGGAGGTGGTTCCTTCCTATATTCGCGCATCGGAAATGGCAGTAGATTTTTGGTTCCTACCCAGGCTGTACTTCCTTTTCCTGTGTTCCTCATGGCTCACCTTGTGGATTTAAGGGCCTAGACAGCAAGGGGAAGCTTTCAGAGTTGGATCGTGAATGGTTTTGTTTCTTCACCCAAGGGTCGTTTATCATTTTTTGTGGATTTATTTCATTTTGGAAGGTGGAATTTGCTTGAAAATGGCCAGGAATGTCTTTTTTGCCTCTTTGGGGTTAGTGACCATGTATTTAACCTCTTTGATGTAGAAGATTAACTGATTTGGATATTTCATCTGGAATTTGATTTTTTTTTCATAGGTTCACTAGGAACCCTGCAGTATGGAGATAGTAGTTGTCTTGCTTGTCTTATTTGTATTGGGAGGTCTTGAGCAAAGGAGATTTTATTATTTTTCCAGGTGAGTGTGCCTTTTTTCTTTGCTGCCAGTATGATTTTATTTACATCTTGATAGTTTAATATTTTAATATAGACAGGTCTTGGTTTCACTGGTGTTTGCATTTCCCTCACGGCTCTGTGGGCTCTCTCTGTTATTTGCTGTATTTCTTCAGGTTCCTCTAGCAGGGAATTTATTACTTGCTTGATTGTTGGTATTAGATTGTTATGAGGTACAGTTTCAGGTATTCCTCTGATGATGACACTGTTCCTTCGCGATCTTGCTTCTAGGTCTGTTATTTTTGCTTGTAAGGTCTGTATTTCTTTGTCATGGGCATCAGTTCTTTGAGATATAGAGTCTATTTTTATTCCATTTTCTATTATTTTGGACTCAGATTTTTCAATTTTGGATATTATTTGGCTGAATGAGTCACCAAAGGTTTGAAATTGTAATAAGTCCTTTATTGCTTGCTGGATAAGTAATAAGGCAGTTTTTATGTCTTCCAGATTAGCTGGCTGGTCTGTCTTGGATTTATTTGTAGTTTTAGAGTTATCAGTTTGTTTAGTTGTCTTTTGTCTTTTTGAATTTGTGTCTTTCTCAGGTGAGGCTAGTACTGAGAATTTGGTCTTTGTTGTTTTTTCCATATTATTTTCCTCTTTTGACATATTTCTGTATAGTGTTTTACCAATCTTGGAGTCAGATGCAGGGCCTTAGTAGCACATGGCTTAAGCTGTTACTCAGAAAAAAGAAGTTATGTACTTACCATAACGTTCCATGTGATGTGTTCATCTCGCCTTTGTTCTTACACACGGGTTCGAAGCCAATCATCGGCTCCGAGTCGGCCGCATTGCAAAGCTCTGCATCTTAGAGAAGCTCGAGACCAGACTATATCCCACAATCCTCCCTGCTATTCCTCAGATCCAGTTTGCGAGAAACCAGACCTCTAACCCTCACCTCGGTACAAGACATACACATTCACATGGATATCCACGAATATCCTCTGACTATAATAAGTAATTCTTATGGGCGGTGAACCATATCCTAATGAGGACACAGGCCGATGAACCCTAGAAGAAGTAAGAAAAATCCTGACCAAACTCTAGTCTTACCTGTTCTTCCATAACATGTGAAAAGGGGGGGGGAATGTAAGAACAAAGGCGATATGAACACATCACATGGAACGTTATGGTAAGTACATAATTTCTTTATGTGAAAGTGTTCAATCTCGCCGTTTGTTCTTACACACGGGTAGCGTCCCTAGCTCCGTCACCCCGGGTGACTCATGGAAAAACATTCCTGAGCACAGTGGAACCAAAGGATGTCCTGTCCTTGGAGGTCCTGTCAACCTTATAATGAGTGATAAATGTATGAGGCTTAGCCCAGGTAACTGCTGCACAAATCGTGTCCAAAGGTAAGCGAGCTGCATGAGCCAAGGAAGTGGACATGGACCTGGCAGAATGAGCCTTAGGCTTGAAAGGTAATGACTGATTCTTACTAGAGTACACAAACGCTATACAATCGGAAAGCCATTTAGATAAGGTACGTTTCATGACTGCCATACCCTTTTTGTTGTTCTGCAAACGAGACAAACAGCTGATCTGACTTTCTGTGATCTTTAGTCCTGTCCAGGTAAAATCTTAGCTGCCTATGAACATCCAACTTGTGCAGCATATACTCCAGTCTGTTTGATTCTTGAAAAACGTGGGGAGCTCTATGGACTGGTTGATATTTAGGACAGAACATACCTTGGGGAGGAATGACGGCTTCGTGCGCAAAGACTCTCTATCTGGGTGAAAGATTAAGTATGGTGGTCTGACTGACAATGCTTGTAGCTCTGATACTCTTCGAGCTGAAGTGACTGCCACGAGAAATAGTGTCTTCCACGATAAGAACTTTAGTAGGCAGGATGAAGCCGGTTCGAAGGGAGGTAACATCAGTTGTGACAATAACAGGTTCAAATTCCATGGGAAAAAGGGCTCCCGAATGGGTGGACGAAGGTGGAAGGTTCCTTTCATAAAAGCCTTGCAAAGCCTGTGAGACATAATAGAAGGGAAGGATTGACTGTAGCGTGACCATCCAGAACTTTTCCTTCCTTACGAAGGTATTGAGATTGCTGAGATCCAAAATCGGTCTCCAGTCCCCTGTCTTCTTTGGTACTAAAAAGAACCTTGAGTAAGTTCTGGATCCTCTTTGGTCCGCCGGGACTGGCTGGATGACTCTTTTTTCGAGCAGCTTTTAAATTTCTACAGCTGCTGGACCTTGCAGATGGGGTGGCACATCTGGAAGTCTCTTCTGTTGAGGTGGTGTGAACATAAAGGGAATTATGTATCCTCTGGTTACTATGCTTTTTACCCAAGAATCCGAAGTAAAATTTAGCCAGGCCTGTGGGTATAAATCCAAGCGACCCCCGACCGCCTCCAGAGTAGGACAGTCGGATCTCCATTCAGGAGTGCTGGAAGGGCTTCCCAGAGACTGTATCCCTGTCAACCTGATTTTGCAGACCCCCTCTGCTGCCGGGGCGGCGTCTTCCATTTCTTCCCCCTCCTCTGCTTCTGGAGGGGGCATCACCTTGTGTGGCTTGGAAAGATCCCGGAATCTTACAGAACCACATTTTTCCGCCTCGTTGCCCTTTGGGGTACGGTCTAGATGGAGTGGAAAAACAGACCCCAACAGCAGACAGGGTCTTCCCCTCTTGCTCACACCGAGTTAAAGTCTCCTTAACTTTGGGCCCAAAGAGTGTGGCACCATCAAAGGGGGCGTTGGCAAAGGAAGACTTGAAGGCTTCCACAAAGGAGCACAGCCGCATCCAGGACTGTCTACTGAGAGCAATCGCTGAAGCTGCCGCTCTACTCGATCCTTCGGCCGCATATGAGATGAGCCTCATGGACGAGTTTGCTATTGGAGTAAGGGTGTTGAGTTGTGCTGTCACCTTATCTCGGACAGCAGCATCTGTGTTACCCTGGAGGGTATCTCCCAGTTCTTTAATGAGATCCCTCTGTAGACGTGTAAAATGTGTCAAACAGTTTAGCGAACGCATGGAAAAAGTCGCTGAACTAAAAACGCGCTTCCCATACCTGTCCATAGTCCTAGAATCCTTATTAGGAGGATGAACAGAAGAGGAAGACTCAGACATTTCTTTCTTCGTGGCCGCCGCCACCACCACAGCGTCGACCGGGACTCCTTTAGTGAGATAGGCCTTATCCTGGGGGGCCGTGATAAATTTGTTTGGCTTTCGGAGGACCGGTCCCACTGTGTTCGGTGTTTCCCACGCCCTTCGCGTGATCAAGTCCATCAACTCATCGAAGGGTGGGGTCACCCAGGAGGTAGAAGGTTGAGCCCCAAAAGCCTTCAGCAACACCGACTCATCCTCAGTGGGGGCTAGGGACTGCCAATCACCCCTCTGTTTCAAGATCTCCAGGATGTCTGCAAATGACACATCCTCAGAGGGGGATCGTGGGGACTCCTCTGCCTCATCCAAATTGGTGTCAGAAGTTAGGGATTCCTGTGGGGAATCAATGTGCCTCCTCTTGCACAATCTCTTCCTCGGAACTTCATCAGAGGGAGCTTCTGGTGAGGCCTCCGAGGAACAGGGATCACCCTCTGGGGCTGGCTGAGGCAATGGGGCTCTACGTTTAGGGTGAATCGTGGGGGCAGAAACAGAAAGAGGCCCTTTAGGGGAAGGAGAAGACGCCTCCAATGAAGTAGTTGTCTGAGCAGACAATACCTTCCTCATAAGGTCGAAAGCCCCAGAGCCCCGGGCCGAGGAAGCATCACCGACACAGGAACTGTGGGCTCCAACCCCGAGGACGGAGCCGAACCAATCTGCGCCGAGGCCCCAAGAGAGAGAGTCGGCACTGAAAATTCGGTATGACTCTCGGTCCCGGAACCAAGGAGAGATTGTCGACTCCGCGACTCCCCTACAGGCTCCAAAGTCAATGGTGCCAATCGTGCAATGGACGGGTTCGGCACAGAGGGCTCCACTAGCATTGGATCGTCTTCTCCCGGCTCCGAAGACTGGACAAGTCTCGAAGGAGGACCTGTTGGAGACACGGGGAGGGCTTCTAGTTTCGACACCAATTGGGACGAAACCGCAATCAGCTTGGAAAGGGCCATGTTTTCCATTAGTTTCTGCACGACACGATCCACATCAGTATCGGATAAGGGTCTGGAAGACCGGGTCGAAGGGGCCGAAGACAGCACTGACCAAAGAATCGACGGTAGAGGTAGCTCCGACACCGGTTCCAAGACCTGGGGCTCGGTGAAAGATAACCGCTCGATGCTCGGCCCTGAGGTCTGTGGAACCGGCGAACAAATCTTTGAAGATGAGCTCTGAGCCAATGACATGGGCTCTGACGTCTTCGACCCCTTTGAAGACTTAGAAGCCTGGTCGGACTTCTCCAAGGCCTCCTGAAAGTCAGGTTTAAGTAAACCCCTGTCAATAAGCTTCCTGCGTCTCTCTGTCATGACCCTCCCACTAAAGGAATGACAGATGGAGCAAACCTCCTGCAAATGGAGAGGGCCAAGGCAGTAGACGCATTAAGCGTGATTGTCAGTGATGGACATTTTCTGCCCACACTGACATCTCTTAAAGCCGGATTTGGCTTTCTCCGACATTGGTACAATCAAGCTCAACACTGAAAAAAAAAACAGTGAAAAATAGAAAAAAAAATACTAGCCAACAATAACTATATATATATAATATGAAATACACACAAGCTATTATAACACTACTAGAATAAGTCAGAAACTAGTAGGCCGAAGCCCAAACCTATGAATCTAAGTATATATATATCTAAATATATGATATAAATCAAGAAAAATACACACACACACTCTCTATAATATCTATCTAGGCTAAAGCTAAAATATTATTAAAGATTTTTAAAGAAATTCGGCTTATCTCCAAGATAAACTAAATTGTTCGCTGGCCCGAGCTCTCCTCGACTGATCTGTTGCAGCGGCAAACTAGATCTGAGGAATAACAGGAAGGATTGTGGGATATAGTCTGGTCTCGAGCTTCTCTAAGATGCAGAGCTTTGCAATGCGGCCGACTTGGAGCCGATGATCGGCTCCGAACCCGTGTGTAAGAACAAACGGCGAGATTGAACACTTTCACATTCTTAGTTAATCCTGCTGTTTCTGAGCTGAATCCGTCACTTTTTCTCCCTTTTTTGTTTGCTGGATGATATTAGCAGTAAAAATCTATAGTTATTTCTGTATTACTAATTCTGTGTTACCTTCTGGGTTTGTTTTAATCCAGGGTATATCAAAGAGCTAGGTGATAGCAGTGCTCACAGAACAGCGGCCATTTTGAACTCTTACCTCATCAGAAAACTTTTGATTATGTACACAGGCATATCTCCCTCAACAGTGTAGCAGTAGCAATGACCATAAAAACAGTATGTGCATAGTTATACACACTCCTTAAGGCATGACAAAGATTGGAAGTCATCAAGAGTCTGTCTACAAAGATGTGACTATGGCCACATGGTCAGAGTGAGGTGGGAAAAATTAAAGTTATGTACTCACCATAATGATAGATTTGTGTTGTCTGCTTCCAACCTTCTTCAATGAAAGTGTCTTTGGTCCCAGCTCAGATTCGGCTTTGGCTGCTCTCAAGCTTTGGATCCAGTGCTTGGGCTCCTTCCCTCGCCCATAGGCACCTCTTTCCCATAAAAAGACAATTACTTTGGATTGAGTTTGCCCGCAATAAAACAGAGAGAGAGAGAGACTTCCATGTCCAACTATAACTAACAAGACAGCAATGAAAAAGAGAAACCAGTTGTGCTAGGGTTGAAAAATAGCTGAATTAGGTTCAGAAATATCAATAATGACACTCCAGGAAACAGTGAAGGGATGAAAAAACAAAGGAAGCAGAGAGGGAAGTTAAGGAAGGACAGAAACAGACAACACAAATCTATTATAGTGAATACATAGCTTTCGCATCTGATGTTGTTTCTTCTGCACATTCTTCAATGAATAGGACAGTCTCGCCAGCTACTATAATATTTGGGAGGTCTCATGAAGGATATTCCAGAGAGCATCCGAACCAAAGGAGACTCTCAGCCTTGAGTGCACATCAAATTTATAATGAGAAATGAAGGTAAGGACATTGGACCAAGTAGCAACAGCACATATGTTTATCAAGAGGTGCCCTGATGAAGGCGGCTGTAGAAGAGGTTACAGATCTTGTTGAGTAAGCATTTGGAGATCTAGGCAATGAAAGGCCCTTTTCTTTGTAAACAAAGGAAATACAGTCTGAAAGCCAACAGGAGAGTGACATTGGATACTCCTTTTCCCAGCCTGACTAAAGAAAACGAGACAAATAACTGGTTAGTCTTTCTGAATGACCTAGTGTAATGTAAGCAAAAACAATTTCCTTTAACTATAGTATGTATTTACTCTTACTGGAAAAATTTGGGAAAAAGACTGGAAGGTTTACTGACTGATTGACTGATGATTCAGAAGAAATCTCAAGAAGAAGAGAGGGGTTTAGTTATTAAGAGATACACGAAAGGTATGTACTTAGCATAATGACAGATCCATGTTGTCTGATTTTCAACCTGTTCAACATATGGGATGTTGGATCAGATTGGATCCGACCGCGGCACCAAATCTGAAGTTTTCACAGTTCCAGGGCCCTAACACCTCCCCTACCTATCACTCCCTGTACTGCACTCCAATACCTAATACTGAGTTTGCTCTATAATAAAAATATTTACACCCATCAATGGAAAAGCGGGTAGTCTCTAAATGCAGAAACTGGGCATAAACCTGGTAAGATAATAAACACAGTATGATGGTATTAGTCACAGACAATATTGGTCACACACAGGGAATATCCCCGATCTCGAACCTATTCATACAAAAAAGTCTGGAAGGGGATGGAGGGACGGGAAGTTGAACCAGATGAATATCAGACAACATGGATCTGTTGTTATGGTAACTACATAACTTTCATCTCCAGTGTTGTCTGTTTTCATCCATCTCAACATATGGAATAGATTCCCAAGCTGTCTTACAGGGTGGCATCAAGGAAGGACATTCCTGAGGATGGTGGAGCCAATGAAAGAGTGAGACATGGACTACATGTCCAGCTTATAATGAGAAACACGTGCAGTGGACCAGGTCGCTGCTGCACAGTTGTCGTCAATTAATAGTCTCTTAGAAAAGGCTGCTGATGTAGCCACTGCTCTGGTAGAGTATGCCTTAGGTTTGGACGACAACAGTAAACCCAATGATGCACAGAAAAAGGAGATGCAATTTGATAACCATCTGGATACAGTACCTTTAGTAACAGCTTTCCAAAGCCTAACATTAGAGTGGGTAATAAAAAGTTGATCAGATTTTCTAATTTTCTTGCACAGTGCAGATAGAATCTGAGTTGGCGTTGCACATCTGTCATGTGCAGAATGTATTCTCCTTTCATCTAAAACTTAGAAATAAACACAGGTGCACAGGTAACTTTATTGACTGATTTCAGTTAGTTAAGGATGCTACCTTTGGAATGAAGCATGGCTTAGTTCAGAGATACAGACCTGATCCTTGTGGAAAACCAAATATGGAGGCTTACATGGGAGTGCCTGTAACTCCAAAATTCGCCTTTTGGAGGTGACGGAGACTAAGAAAATGGTTTTCTTACTCAAACATGTAATATCAGTAGCCACAGGTTCAAAGGGAGGTTCAGTTACAGCCTGGAGCATTATGGTGACATCTCATGGAGGTACATGATCCCTGATGGGGGTGGGGTGCAGTAGAAAGTTTCCTGTAAGAAAAGCCTTCAACGTTTTTAAAGAATCCACAGAAGCATCATTTTGTCCAGAATGAAAGCTGGAAATCACTGTCATATGAACTTTGATGGTAGAATAGCTAGATCCTTGTTGAAAGAGTTCAACTAAAAATTTCAAGATCAATGGAATGGGAGCACAGAAAGGGTCCAAACCTTTGGCTGCCACCCAAAATAAAGACTTTTTCCATTTACTGTTGCAAATCTTCTTTGTAACAGGTTTCTGGGAGGCTGCTATTATTATCAACCCTAATATTGGGATGCCTGGTATATCTGGCTATAGTCAAAATTGGAGGAACCAAGCAGTTAGATTCATGGTAGTCTGATTCGGTGGAGGCTGCCCAGATGGGTGAGAAAGAAGATCTGGATATTGATGCAACATCCATGGTGGATGTAGTAGAAGAGACCACAGAAAGGGAGGGGAACCAAGTTTCTCAGTGCCAAAAGGGGGCAATGATGATTACTTTGGCCTTGCAGTGTCTGGCTTTCTGAATGAATCTGCTCATGAGGGGTAATGGGGGGAAAAGCATACAGTAGCCTAGGGGACCAACTGTGGACTACAGCATCCCTTTATGATTGACCCTCTGGAGGGGTCATGGCAAAGTAACTGCTGCACTTGTTGCTGAGGTAGGAACAGACTGCAGCAAGATTGGCCTCAGCAGCTGAAAATTAGCTTTGCCAATGTTGGATTGAGGGACCACTAATGAGGAGTTAGAACAGTCCTGCTCAACTGGTCCAGTAGCACTGGATTCCCCAGAATGAGCGTTGCTATCAGAAATCAGTGTGAAGACATCACCCACTGCCAAACCCTCATGGCCTCTTGACACAGGGGATAAAAATGAGTCACACCTTGTTTGTTGATGTACCATACGACACACTCTCTGACTGCAAGGAGATCACATTCCTGGGGAGAGAATCCCAGAAAGCCTGCAACACAGGGAGGACTGTTCTCATTCCAAGAAAGTTATGTGAAAATTGGCCTCCTAAGTGTGACCATGAATCTTGGACCATTTGCTCTTTGAAATGCCCCCTTCTACCTACAAGGGAGGTGTCTGTGATCAGTACTGCTTTTGTTTTTTTTCTGGAAGAAAAGATCTCTCGTGTTACTGAAAATGAAGCAATCCAGCATGTGATGTACTGTCTGCAAATTCTAGTAAGACAAACCTTGACATGCAAAGGGTGAAACTTCTGAGACCACTGAGATTCAAGTGTCCACTGAAGAACTCGCATGTAGTAATGAACCATGGGAGTCATTAATATGGAAGAGGCCATGAGACCTAGCAAATGTACTATAAACCGTGCTGGAGGGCGGGGATGATGCAACACCTGTAAGGCTATTTGATGTAGAGAACAAATTCCAAGTTGTGGGAGATTGACAATTTGAAGAGTGGCATCAAGGTGTTATCCAATAAACTATCTGTTGTGCTGGAAGAAAATAACACTTGTGAAAATTCACTGATGTGCCTAGAGCCAGTAAGCAATGGAGGTGAAAGCCAAGATGATGTACTAGAAGATGCCTGAATGCAACAGTTAGGAGCCAATCATCTAGAGAGAAGAAAGGTTGGACCCAGAGCATGTGCATCACCACCACTGCCATTATTTGAACACCCTGGGGGCTGTTCTGAGACTGAACAGCAGGGCCCTGAACTGAAAGTGATTGGCTACCAGCAGGAAACTGAGAAATCTGCTGGAGCGCTTCTCTATCTTCACATGATAGTGAGCGTCCTGGAGATCTATAGAACCCATCCAATTGTCCTTCCTCAGGACAAGCAATATGGACTGAATTGTGATCATCCAGAAGTTTATTTTATGAACTGGTTAAGATGACAGAGATCCAAAACTGGTGCTGGGTCCCTTGTTTCCTTTGGGACTAAAGAGAACCTTGAGTAGACTCCGAATCCTATTTGGTCTTTGGAAATCTGATGGATGACTCTTTTCTAGCAGCTTGGAAATCTGCAGTGCTGCTGGTTCCCACTGACTGGGTATAGCATCAGAAATCACATTCTTCTTTACTGGATGACAAGAAAAGGGAATGTAATAGCCTCTAGAAATTATAATTTGCACCCATATGACTCCTGTTAATTCTAGCCAGGCTTGAGAGTGGAAAAATAAGTGCCCCCTGACTGCCTCCACAGTGCATCAGTCAGGAAAACCTTCAGGGACAGTGATAGGGCCTCTTGGTAAAGGGAATGCAGGAGTCCTGATTATGCAATCTGCCTCTTGGGCGAAATCCATTACTATTCCTTTCAAAGGTCTATCACCAGGAGAATTCTGGTAAGAACTCTGTGACTTGCAAAACCACATCTTTTTTTTCCAGCCCTCTGATTCCTGGAAGAGGATCTTTGCAAGGCGCAAAACAAATACCAACTGCAGAGAGTCTTTCCATTCTGTTAACTTTGGGTCAAAGTGTCTTTAACATTGAGTCCAAAAAGTGTGGAGCTGTCGGAAGAGGCTTTGATGAAGGACTTCCCAAAGCCTTCCATAAAATCACAAAGATGCATCTGCCCTGTCAAGGCTATCAGCTGCACTGGCTACATCAGATATTGAATGCAGAGTTGAAAGCTGGAAGTCCACAGTCCTTTGGACATCCACAGGCAGCACTCCAGAGAAAGACTTGGAAATTTCTTTAGTCAACTCCCTCTGAAATTTGATAACACGAGCAAAACAGTTCAGTGACCCGAATGCCAACGATGCTGACAAGTCCGTTTCCCAAATCTGTCCAACGCCTGAGACTCCTTGTTAGGGGGATGTCAGAGGAACTCTCCTCAGACAATTCTTGTGGCTGCTGTTACAACCATGGCATCCAATGGAGGACCTTTACTCCAATGCCTCCTGTACTTGGGAACTTGCAAATTTTTTTTTGGTAATGAGATCCACTATGTCAGGGTCCTTCCAAGCCACTTGAGCCATAAGATCAACCAGTGGATCACTGGGTGGTACCACCAAAAATGAAGTTAAGCCAGAACCAAAGGCTTCTAGAAATACAGATTCATCTGTTGAGGGATCTTTAGTGAACCATCCCCCTTCTCTATTTCATAAGTTCGAGAATTTCACCAAAGGTGACATTCTCTGAGGAAGACCTGAGTGAACCCTCCCCTTCATCGAAATCTGTATCCTTTGTGAGAGATTCTGGGGAGGAGTCTATGCTCTTTTGCTTGCAAGTCAATTTCTTGTGAACTGATTTTGTTGGGGAGACAGAAGGTTCAGAATCAGACTGGGAACTAAAGCAGCAAGTAGTTCCAGAAGCCTATGGTGCCGACTGTCTCTGACTGGCATGATGACAGGAAGATGGAGTCACAAGTTCCAGTTGCGGGCATGTCATCTGACTGTGCCTGCTGCCCTGATGCAGCCATCAGCTGCATTGGAAATGAAACGCATGAGTACATTAGATACAGAATGCAGAGTTGAAAGGCTGGAAGATGCTGTCTTGAGCCTAAAGGGTAGGACTCTGAACCAAACTCCAAGAAAGTGCCTTGTATTTGGGTACATACAAAACCTTTTCAACTACCCTGAAGGCTGAAGCTGCCACTGGAGCCAAGGATCTCTCTGGATCCAAGGGACAGAGAGACACTCCATACCCTAGCATTCTCAGCCCCAAAGCAGGCCTCAGACCAGAGCTATCTAGTGCCAAGGCACCTAAGGGAAGAGATGACTTTGAGAATATCACACATGAACTTCTCCCCGGAGGTCGGTACCAACACTGCTACTCCGACTCCATTCTTGATCCAAGGATATTGGCATTGAGAGGGATAGGGAAGCTGTCGAAGGGACTGTCAAAGCCAAGACAGACACTTTGGAATGGGTTGGATCAAGGACTGTTGGAGCCAAGTGATGGAAAGAAGCGGAGGGGGTGAAAGGCTGGCCAGTGGTCAGTACATTCTCTGAGGATGTTACTGACAAAACCCCAAGCTGACTCTGTGCCCTCAAGAACTTTCTCATTATCCTGTCAATGTCGTACTCTGCCAAGCTCCAAGATGATTGGGGAGACAAAGCCACAGAAGAAGACCTAGGGTATCTTTTCTCCTGTAAGCTAGGATAGTGCAATCTGGGGCTCACCACTTCTGGAGAAAACCAAGGCCTATGACAGAATGGTTGGGACCGACAGCCTATCCATTCCAATTTCCTAACTCACTCTGGTGTGGGTTTGACTGGACGTGACTGATCCGAGGATCATTTAGATACAGAAAACCCGTCTTTATCCTTTTCTTTAGGCTTACCTTTTCCATCTCCTTATCTGGGGCCTCATCTGTAGTTCGAGCCCGGTCTTGTTTCTTGGAAGAGGAGGAGGAAGAAGGCTCAGAAGAGGTAGTCCCTGTTTCTTAGGGGGGAGAAGCCCCTTCACCACCAATTTGTTTTTATGAGCCTGGAAAGCTCTAGCACTAAAGGATACACACAAGGAGCATTGCGTGTCCAAATGGGCAGTGCCTAGGCAATAAACACAAAGTGCGAGGATCCTGTGGGGAGCAATTTATGCTCACATTCTGAACAATTTTTATAGGCTTGAGATTCAGCCATGATGAAACCTTAAAGCCAACTATAAACACTAAGCAAATAAACACTAGTCAACAAATAGTACACAGTACTATCAAGTATAAGAAAATATAACACTCAAAGTCTAATGAAGTGTAATAAAGTTCTATATTTTATGAACAGCACTACACCACTACAGGTGATAAACACAATCCTATAACAAACACACTAAAGTATATTCTAAACTGTTACCAACACAGCATTATCCTAACCAGTTTCTGTATAAGGTAAAACTAGAACTAGAGGGAGACGAGTTTCCCAGTAGAGGAGGAGTAGTAATAAAAGTATTCAATAAGCTACCAAGCTCTGAAAAACTAAGTTAAATGATATGAAAGCTCTTGAAAGCACGTCTGGAGACTTCAGGAAGCAAATGAGATCAGAGGTGCAGGGAATTATGGGAAGGGGAGGAGTCACAGCCCTGGAACCATGAAAGCTTCAAATTCACTGCCAAAGGTCTGAGCCAATCGGATGCTTGGTAAAACCACAGGGCAGGACTCTGAACTGAAAGTGACCGCCATCCAGCCTTTAACAAAGAAACCTCCTGGACTGCCAGTCCCTCTTTACATGGTAATATGTGTTCTGGAGATCGATCAGGCTCATGCAGTTTATCCGGGTCTATATTATATTAGCGAACGCTTGAAATTGTGAACGCTATATAACCAACCCAAACAGTCAGAAAATGCAAAATGTCAAACACATGGATCAGCGATTTTTTTCCCAGGGGGGAAAAAAAACATTGATCCATTTAAAAAAAAAAACAAAAAAACCCCACACAAAATAAAGGGGGGCTTCTACCACCCCCCTTATTTAAATATACCAACTCCGAGATCGCACCACAGTGGAGGAAATGGCAAAGTCCCAGAAACGGCCCGGTGATTTTTTTTCCCCCTAGGAAAAAGCAATGTTCCGTGCTTTTCGCATTTTGCCATTTCACATAAACACGTTCAAAGACACAGCGTTCGGAACTTTAAGCATTCACTTAAATAATAGGAACCCGTTTATCCTTCCTTAGCAGTAGGACAGACTGTACCTTGACCATCAAGAATTTTGTTTGTTTCACAAACCTGTTTAGCTGGCTTAGGTCCAAGACTAGCCTCAGGACTCCATTCTTTTTTGGCACTAAAAGGAATCTTAGTAAATTTCAGACCCTCTTTGGTCTGGTGAGATCTCGAGGATGACTTGATTTTTAAAAGTTTACTTATTTCTGAAGCAGCTGCTTCTCTTCAAGGGTGGAACATCACTAAGTTCCTTTGAAGGTATAGGGGGTAAAGAAAGGCAATCAAGTTGTCTCTAATAATTATTCTCTGCACCCTGGTATATTGAGTGATGGACATCCAGGCTGATGGGTGCACGGACAAGTGCCTCGACAGCCTCCATAGAACTGCAGTCAGGCAAATGTTAAGGAGCGTTGGTAGGGGCCCTCAGAGAAGGGACCACCAAAAGCCCTGGTTATGAAGATCACCTCTGCCCTGGGGGTGATGTTCATACTTACAGTTCTCCCTTTGTTATGGGATGGTCTTTCTCCAGACGTCTCAGGTAAGGACTCCTGTGACTTATGGGATCAAAGTTTCTTCTCACCTTTCTGGTTCCTACAGATGGTCAAGAGAGTGGGGGCTTGAAAATTTGATACCTGTGGAAGACAGGTTCTTCTCTTCTTTGTTCACTCCTGGAAAGTATCTCTTTCATTTTCTGTCCAAAGAGTATTGAACCATTGTAAAGGCAATGATGGACATCCAGAAATGCTCCAAAAATTGCCAAGCAGCATCCAAGCATGTCTCCTAACTGTTATGCTGATGTCTGCTGCTCTACATGCACCTTCCGTAGCACTGGAAATAAGACACATTGAGACATTAGATACAGATTGGAGGTTAGCAAACAGCGAGTCAATGAATTTCCTCTGCTCAGCAGTCAGGCACCCTGAGAGAGATTTGGAGAGGGCTTTGGTCAAATCTTCCTGAAAAGATGTGAAATGTTCCAGATAGTTCATCTCCCTGATGCTAAAGGCAGCTGAAGCACAGATTTGCTCTAAAATCTGTCCAAAGCATGAGACTCTCTGGTGAATGGACAGATGAATGTTCTCCTGCTAGTTTCTTCTTGGCTGCTACTGCCACTATCATAGAAAACAAATCTAGACCCTTATTCCAGTGAGGATGATCTTTTGTTGGCAGCAGGAGCTGGTCAGGTTTGAGAGGGACTGACTCGGTTACATCTGGCTCCTTCCATGCCCTCTTTGAGATAAAGTCTACCATTTTGTCTGTGGGTGGGAGCACCCAAGAAGTACATGTAGAATGCAAGACAGACAGCTTCAATGCCACAGTTTTCTGAATGTCCCCCAGCAAATTACTAAAGTGGGATTTGGAATGTTCTCAAATTTCCTCTAAAAATGAGCCATGTGTCAAGTAGTTCAGCACATAAAGAGCAAACTTCACTAAAGCATATAACTGCTTTCCAAATCTAGCCAATAGCCTGGACTCCCTGTTAGGGAGATGAGCAGCTCTTTGTTGTGGCTGCCGATGCTACCACCATACCACTGACTGGGGAACCTCACTTCTATGTGACCTGTTCCTGGAGGACATGAGGATTTTAAATGGTTTTCTTGGTATCAGTACCACCATGTCAGGTTCCTTCCAAGCATGTTTCAAGACCAAATCAATGAGTTTGTCAGTGGGCAGGACCACCCAGGCAGTAGATGAACCAAATCCAAAAGCCTCAAGGAATATTCCTCTTGGGATGGAAGTTTGCATGAACAGCCCCTGCCCTCTGCTTAATCAATTCAAACATCTCTCTGAAGGAGATGCCTTCCAAAGGGGAGTTTGGGGACTCTCCTCTTTCTCAAAGTGAGTACCTTTGGTGAATGACTCCTGGAATTAGTCAAAATGCTTACTTTTACAAAACTGTTTCCTGTTACTTTCCTTAAGGGGGGGTTCCTTGAAACAAAATGGGGTCTTGCCAGGTGAGGACCCTCAAGAATAATTGAGGTTGGCTATCCTTGATGAATAGGATGTTTGGTCAAAACTGCAGAATCCAGAGGGAGTCGGGACAGTGCCAATTGTGTGTGAGGGGCCTCCTCTCTAGCTCTGGACAGGATCCTTTCAAAAGTTTTGAACACCTAAGACCCTAAAGAAAGGACATCCCCAACCTCAAACTGACTTGGCTCCAAAGTCGACATCGGAGTCGAGCTGTCTAAGGCCAAATCACTGACAGACAGCAATGGTTCAGAAAATACTGGCATCAAACTCAGCCCACATATCCAGAAACCCTTCAGGATTCAATAGTGCCAAAGGCAAATGGGTAGGGGAAGCTCTCAGTTTCTAAGTGGAAGCTGCTCTAGGCTCCAATGAGGTTCTCTCACAGATATCACTTGGAACCGCAGAACCTGGGTCTGAAGGTTGGACTGGGTAAGGAGTTACCAAAAGGGAAATGACTAAGCCTGACCTGGACTCTCTGATCGAGGGAGTGCCAGGACAACCCATACTGGAATCCAAGTCCAAATAAATTTCTTCATCATCCTATCACTGACTGCTTTGGAAAGGCTTCTCAATGTCAAAGGCTTGGATAAAGAGGTCACAAAAGGTGGCCTGGAAGACCAATGTCTATCCCTGAGGATGGGTGAGTGGAGTCTAGGGCTTGCAGGTTATGGAGAGAAGCAGCATGCTGGAAAATGTTTCAGACTTTGCTCCTCACCTGGTGTTGGAGCAAACTTTTTCAGATTCTTCTGGGCCGGCCCTGAATGGGAACCACAGACCTCTTTCTCAGTTATCTTTCTAATTCTCCTTTTTTTTCTCTTTACTCTTGTCTCTTTCTCCATCTAATAAAAGTCTGAGGAGTCCATTCTCCTGGTTGGGTATGGAGAAGACCCTTTACAACAAATTTGTTTCTTTGATCCACCAGAGGATACCCCATGGTCTGCCCCCAAGCAATAAACACACAAACCTTGCAGGTCTTGCAGGTGAATCTTCTGCCCACAGGCACTGCATTTTTTAAAACCAGAGACCTTGTCGGACATCTTGAAAGGAACAAGTGACAGGGCAACAAGCACAAAAAAATCAAGTTCTGATATACCACTATCATAACCCAAATCTAGAACAGAAAAAATACACAACTTTAAAAAAAAATACTACAAAGGTAGTGATATTAACAGAACAAAACTGTCAAGATTTTTTTTAAACAGAGTATAGAAGATAAAGGCAGGAAATGAAACTTCCACAGAACAATGTACAAAGAAATTTGGTATAGAAGTATCTTGGAAAGGGAAAAAATCCACTAGACAGAGAAAAACAAAGTGAATAAGAAGGATCTAAAAAGCCTAAGCCAACAATAGTCCCCCCCAATTTCACTTAACTGGCAACAAGTGTTGAGCCCTCACACATCATGTCTGGACCTTACAAGTAGCAAAAGAGGTTTGGAATATTGCAGGGGACAAAAGGAAATTATGGGTAGGGGGAGGAGCCTGAGTTCTGGATCTAACAGCTTAGATAAAAGGCAGCAAGTTCAGAGCCAATCAGATACGATAACCCATACATTAAAGGAAAACTCTGCCCTCACCTACAGTTTAACTCAACTCAATCCTTAGGTTTCTTTTCTCACTACAATATGGTTCCAGTATTGTGCAGTTACCAGAAACTTGCTTGTACTTCTTAAAACGTTTAGTTCCTTGCATTGGAATCAAAGGAAGGGAAAGCCCACCTACTTTGCAGAGGAATTTGTCTCCGCCTGCATGATATATCACAGACTTATTTAAATCTGTAGTTTCCCCTGTCAGGTACTGCTGTCAATCTTAGATGGGAAATTAATCCTGCTAATGTAAGCAACACAGCAGCTGGTATAAAAAAAAAAGACAGAAAGCTGTGGAACTATGTTCCACTATTTTTATTGTAGACAGGAGGACAACTTAACAGTCTCCTTTCATATCAAAACAAAGCAATTAAATCAGTCAGGGGTTTAAAAGGCTTGTCACTTCTTTTGATAAATTTATATAACCAGCAACACAGTACTGAAATGCTAAGTCGTAAATGTTGGTTATTTAATTATAGTTTATACGTTAAGATAAATGCAATATCAAAGATTTCTGTGAGATTCAGAGAAAAGTCAGAAAATATTTTTTTTCTTGTACAGTATCAACACATTTACCACTTTCAAGAACCCCCCCACACACACACACACACACACACACAGGAAAGAATTGCAGAAAGAGAGACAAGTGGCAGCCCTATCAACTAAGTCCATTGATAATGTTCATTAAAAGGTCTTTTATGCTTTTCTGTGACATCCTCCCAGAGGGGGATGCATATCTTGTACATACAGATCCATGGTAAGAGATTCCCACTGACTTTGAGTCAGTCCTAACATTCGAAAAATAAACAAAAGATGCACAAGCCAATGAAGTAAACAGAAAAACGGCACAGTAAAGATATCAACAACTCAATATTTATTCAGCAAAAGTTTATTTTAATCAAATGAAAAGCGCTTAACATATATTAAATATTGAGTTGTTGATATCCGTACCGTGCCGGTTTTTCTGTTTATCAGTCCTTACATTGTTAGAGCGCATATGCATTTTGTAGTCCACAATGGAAATGTGACCACTGATGGCAACCATAATATACAGCTGAATTTACATTAAAGTATATTTACGATGTGCTCTTGCATCAAAAACTTTAAGAAAAGGAAATCAGAAGTACTTAACTGTGTTTAAATGCATGCATGCACACACAAAGTCAGACATGTGCATTTAAACACAGTACTGCATCTCACATATACTATTTTACGTGCTACATACATTTAAATACAGTTATACAATTTCCATTTTGATTTGTTTTTCTTTAAAGGACATGAAGAACACGCACAGGTTTATAATCTAGTTCTCCATTTTATACACACACACACACACACACACACACACACACACACACACACACACACACACACACACACACACACGTACACGTATATATATATATATATATATATATATATATATATATATATATATGTGTGTGGTCTACTACCAATATGTCAAACATCAAAATAATTTTCGACAGACATATCGAAAGTAAACCCCAAAAGTAAAAAAACAGAACAAGTTATAAAGTCGAATCTGCTGATCGAATTCATCAGATTCGACATTGTTTTCGAAAACATCATGTGATGTCCATATAGAAGTAAACTCCTATACCTAAACATCACTGTTTTGCAGGGGAGCAAGCACCTCTGCACCCGCACACCCCCTGTTTACTATATATTCCAACTCCAAGATCGCACTACAGTGAGGAAAGGGATGAATTTCCCAAACTGCACTGTACCGCAATCTCTCTACAGTTCTTCAAGTTTATATTAGTGAATGCACAGTGCATTCACTAATATAAACTTTCAGACATTGAGATGTTCAGCCAGGTAAAAATTCGAACATCTGTGTTCCGAATTTTCCACCTGCAGACATCTCAGTCCTGAAATTTTAATAGTAAACCATTACATACACATACTATATTATTTATATGCAATATGGGTGCATGAAATCCATTATTTATAATAAACTTAACATAGTAAAGTTAAGCATTATTAATGCATGCATTCTAGTAAATGTTGCTTAATGTTTTACATATTCACTGTCATAACATTGTTGTGTGTTGCACATGCAATCTCTGTCAATGTCAGTATTTTTTTATTTGTATTGCTAAGTACATTTATTACTTGTTATTATCTTTGCCAATGTAGCCACAGTTGTGGCTGAAAAGGGTCCTGGGACCAGTTCACTTTCCTAGCTATCAAAGTATGAATAAACAGGAAATAGAAATAAAGGGGCGAACATGACAGAAATAATTAAGGAACTAGTAAAGCACATTTTCATTGTGAATCATTCATGAGAGAGAGAGAGAAACTTCCAACTGAAGGCTTTGGGAAGTAGCAGACAGACTTAATTTGGAGTTCTAATACCTGTCACCTATAATGTACTGGAAGGATCATTTATTGCAGTGAGTTTTTACACTTCAGCATGAGAATGTGGGGGAATATCTATCAATCCTTTTAGAACTACAAAATAATCCCTTTACAAAAGCTTGCTATTTACCAACTTTCTATTGCTAGAAGTAGCTAACATATATTTATAGCATAGAACAAGCTCTGACAAGACACATAAATAAGGCTCAGTCAGGGAAACACAGAAGTAGCTCTGTTACAGAAGGCGTGTTTAGATGACAGTGTTTCACAGCCCTTCCATTCTATCTTAATGGCATGAGAAAACAACACCACTTCCTTATGTCTAACATGACTCCTATAAAGAAGACTTGAAATGTATTCTGGGAAGAAGGAATGAAAAAAAAGAAAACAATATCACATTACCAACACAGGCCCCATCATCTGTCATTTTGAGGAAACGCATTAAAATTGTAAATTACTCGCTTGGAATGATTTTGAGGTTTGAAAATAGCTCAGAAAACAAATATTCAATGAAAAAAAGCATGCTTTTAGTTCTAAGGTGGAGTTTTCCTTTAAGTCTGACAGAAAAGAAAACACTGTATCCTGTATTTCAAAATTTAGTATAACAAAACAAAACGGCAGGTAAGTTGTCACACAGTGAACACAAGCACCAACATATATCCCATAATTGTCCCTGACTGAATAAAACACTTCCTGACACTAGCCTTTTCAATAAATTACAAAAAGTTTACATAAGTAGTACAAAAATGGCCTCCAAATAGCTTAGAGTTTAGAACAGTGGCCCCTGAGAGCAAACTTCTGATATTCGAAAGTTACCAGTTACTTAAACGGAATATACTGCTAAAAAGCCATGTTTAAAATATAGCATTTCTTACTCTTTTTCTTTTATTAAAAGACCAATACTCTGTCAGGAAGGGTTCCTCACTTGGAACTTACCAGGCAAAATTGAAGATGAAGGCCAGCTGCTGCTCCTGTGAAGCCTCTCAGACACTTCTTCACATGGTGCAAGAAACTATTGAAGACTCTGTCACATATCGCCTACTCAGAGGTGAGCTCTGCTTAACATACAAAGCTGTGTCAAACCCAGAACTGTTGGACATGCTCCACTTAAAGAAATCCCAATCCCTCCGAGCTACACGCTCTAGGGACCTAAACCTCGTCACCACAATAAACAGAACATGCTGGAGGGATAGGTTCCTGTCCCAGAGACTTCCCATACTCTAGAACAAACTACCTATCTATATCAAACAAAGCTCCTCATTAGCCTCTTCAAGAAAAATCTTGATGATTGGATGGGAGATAGGAAATTCACCCCGGGATCACTTCTGTGGCTCTGCTTGACAGGGGTAAAGGAAAATAATTTTCTTGGGTGGCAAAAGCCAGGGTACCGTTTGGCTAGGCTTATATAGGCCCTACGGCCAACAGCCTAGTACCTACCTACGAACCTATGAAAAAACTTAATTCTGACTTCGGATTTCCCTCCACAGGGTTGACCAATCAGCAGTCAGAGTGAAGGTGTGGGAGGAAGGCAGAGGCTTTGGAAGCTGGCCAGTTCTGTCCTGTGCACAAAACAAGCAATACAGCCTAAAGGCTACTGCAGCAGTGGGAATGATGTACAACACAGAGACACAAAAACATCCAAGGCAAGGTGATGTCAGCCCAGTTTGTGTCTGTGTGTGTGTGGGGGGGGGGGGCGTGCTTAGCTCTGAAATGTAGGTTGGAAGTCAGACTCATTCAGATAAAGATATCCCTACAAGTTATGACTAAGAGTGACCCACAAACCCACAAAGAACATCTAACCAGATAGTGAACCATAGCAATAGCTAAGATGATTGCCATCTCACACTTTTGGAAATTAGGAATACTCTATTACAAGGACTCAATCTCTCACCAGCTTAACCGTTAATAGGCATTAGGCTAAAAAGAAATTACATACTTCAGCTACATTACCAATGCCTGAAAATCAATACATGGTAAAGGAAATGCTGAACAGAAATCATCAAAGACAAACACTATTATGATTACAGAAAAACAAGAAAGTACAGTTTTGTACCTACCATAAATGTAGATGTCCGAACTGGATAGCATCTGCAGTCATAACAACGTCCGCTTTCGCTGATGTCGTCACTTCACCCGACGTCATCTCTGTTGGTCTTCAGGTATAAAAAAGCATAGCCCGCGCCATTTTCCAGTGTTTCTTGCTCCAGATGCCAGTAGCCCTCTTGAAGACTAAAATTTGGATAGATGCCAATGTTTCCAAAAAGATAGAGGTAAACACAAAAATAAGCATGTATGTACATATATACAAACAAATACACCATAAAGACTCTAGCTGGTAAACAGGAAGGAGGGGGTAATCTGACTGCAGATGCTATCCAGTTCGGGCATCTACATTTATGGTAGGTACAAAACTGTACTATGTCCGTCATGGATGCATGTGCAGTCATAACAACTGGGTAGAATACCATAGCCAACTAGGGAGGAGGATAAAAGTAGATTATGGTGTGTTTAGGATGAATATAGAGGCAAATTATAATGCTTGGCAAATGTATGCACGGAGGTCCAAGTAGAAGGCTGTGGTAGTGGCTGTTGCCCTTGTAGAATGAGGTCTTATGTTCTGTGGAATTGGTTTTCCATGGAAGGAGTAACAAAATCGTATGCAATTTCTTATCCATTTGGAGATTGTCTGTTTGGAAATAGCTTTTCCTTCCCTTCCTGTTGCATAGTCTACAAAAACTTGCTCAGTCTTTCTGCTATTTTTTTTTCTGTCCAAGTAGTAGCGTAGCTGTCTATGTACATCCAAGGTATGCAGTATTCTTTCCCTCTGTTTTGTGGGTTGGGAAAGAAGGTCATGGACAGCCATTAAGGCCTGTAGTTCTGAAACCCTCCTTGCTGAAGTAATTGACAGTAGGAAAGCAGTTTTACATGAGAGGTGTTGTAGGTGTGGTGTTGCTGCTGGTTGAAAGGGTGATAGTGTCAACTTTTCTAGCACAAAGTTTAAGTCCCAAGCTGGTAATGGTGGTTTCCTTGGAGGTTTTACATTCTTGATTCCTCTGAGGAACTGCCTGAGCAAAGGGTGAAAAACAGGTGGATCAAAGCTGTATTCTGCTGAAATAGCTGATGCATGTATCTTGATGGAGGAGTAGGACAGGCCTGAATGAAGAAGTTCGCCAGATACTCCAGAATGTTAGGCATATCTATGTTTGACACATCTTTTCCTCTTTCCAGACTCCAATGACAAACCTTTTCCATTTTCCAGCATAGTTCCTTCTTGTTTCAAGAATAATGTCTTTAACTCTTTGGGAAAGTTCTGGATTAGCTGCTATGTGATGTTCCATGCAGTCAGTTGCAACGTTTAGGTTTGGATGTATGATGCTGTAGTTGTTCTGAGTTAACATCAAAGGCATCAGGGTATTAATACATATATGTTCGAGACATGCTCTCCTCAGCAGGGTACCAGTGTTGTCTTGGCCAGTTTGGAGCTATCAGGATTATCCATTTTAGTAGTACCTTGTGTATCAAAGTGGGAATGCATATGCTGTTAGTCCTTTCCAGCTGAAGGAGCCACTTTCCATGCTAGTGGGTGGAATGTCCTTGTGCAGAATTTTTGAGCTGGTGATTGAGAGGTGATGCATTCCCCATTTCTTTGAGATGGTCTTGAAGATGTCCCATCCGATGTGGTTCTGCTTAATATGTCTGCTAGAGTATTTTCTTTTCCGTACAAAAATTATTGTAACTGGATGTGTTAGCTAGCTGTGCCAGGGTCCACAGCTCCAAAGTCATTCTGGGGGGGGGTGAATGAGTGCCTCCCTGTTTGTTGATGTACCACATGACTGTGGTGTTGTCTGTCCTTATCATCAACTGGCCCTCTTGAGAAAATGGTTGAAACTTTTGATTGCCAGTTTTACTGCCAGCATTTCCCCCATCCTAGGTCTGAAGCGCCCTGTTGTTATGGTCTGCTTTGCTGACATCCCTGTAAACCACCATAGGAACTCTTGTTTTAAGCATGGAATTAGTGGGATTTCTGTTTCTAGGCTGTGTCTGTGTTGGGACCATAAATTCTTTAGGTACCACTGTAGTTTTCTCATATGTAGTCTGGCAAATGGGACCAAGATTATGCATGATGCCATGAAGCCCAAGGCCTGCAGTACTTTTCTTGCTGTTAACTTGTTCAGTTTTGTTAGTGCCAAGAAGTAAAGAGGAAGTTCTTTTGTTTTTCTGTAGTCAGGAATGCCATTTGTTTTACTGTGTCCAATTCACCAAGAATGTCCTTGTTTGGGATGGTATCAGCCTTGACTTTTGTAAATTGACTGTGTATCCCAGTGCTTGTAGCAAGTAAATGACCCTTTGTAAATCTGTTGTCAGCTTGCTTTTGTTGTCCCCTTGTAGCAGGCAGTCGTCCAGGTATGGGTAAATTTGAATTCTGTAGTCTGCAATTACTGATGCCAGGCATTTTGTGAATACTCTGGGCGAGTAGATAAGCCAAAGGGCAATGCTGAGAATTGATAGTGCTCTGATCCTGCAAGAAATCTGAGGTATCTTCTGCAGATTGGTCGCAGGTATGCCTCCTTGAGATCTAGAGTTACCAGCCAAGACTCCTTGCCCAGCATGGGAAGAAGTTGCTGTAGGGTCAGCATTTGAATTTTGGGACAATGATGTATGTATTTAAGGTGGACAGGTCGAGAATTGGTCTCCAACTTTTTTCCTTTCTTGGAACTAGGAATAGTCTGGAGTAGAACCCCTTTCCTTGCTCTGCTGTTGGCACTCTTTCCACAGCTCTCATGTTTGCTAACTCCATTATCTGGTGTAGAGCCTCTGTTTTTTGATTTGGAGGTAGATTTGGCATTCCTCTTTTGACTGGTAAAGTGTGGAAGTGAAACCGGTAACCTTGATCTATGGTTTGTAAAATCCACTTGTCTTTTGTTATGTAGTGCCAGTTCTTTGAAAATAAGGTTAACTTTCCGCCTAGAGGAGCTGCTATTTGTTCCCTGGTAGGCGGATTTAGGGTTAAGTCACTGTGGTTGTGCTGATGTAGTGGCAGTGGTTGGGTCTGTGCCTCTGTTGTTACCTTGCCACTGTCGTCCTCTGTAGGCACCTCCTCTGGATTGGTTTCTGCCTCTGGAACGTTTATTCCTGCCCCTTTGAAATTTTGTGGAGTCAGGAAAGGACCAATTTTTGGCAGGCCAGTTCCTGCTAAACCTTGGGGGTTGAACCTGCAAGAAATCTTTAACAGTTTGAACAGATTTTGCCTTTTCTTCCATTTTCTTCATAACCTGCTGGGCAGGTGTACCAAACAACCTTGTCTTATCCATAGGAGCATCTAGCAACTTAGCTTTAACATGATCCAGTAAAGCTTGTTCCTTTAGCCATGCATGCCTTCTTATCACTGTGCCAGTCATGGCTGATCTAAATGAAGCCTCCAGTGCATCATAGCCACATTTTAAGGAATGGTTGCTAACCTGTTGTATGTTATTTACCATTTCTAATACATATTTCTTATCAAGAGATTCATCAGTGGTTAGTTTTTTAGTTAACTGATCAAGCATAAACTCTTGGTATTGTATCATGTGAAACTGACAGTTTAAAGCTCTAGCTGAGAGAGTAGCTGAAGTGTAGACCTTTTACCCCATCTGTCTAATGACCTTGCTTCCCTTTCAGAAGGAATAGGGTTTTTAGCTATGGTTGCGGCAACTGCCTTGGGACCCTGGGATATAGTTTCTGGGTCTGCAAGTGGGGCCTTGTAAAGGTGGTGATGAGTATCTGGCACCCTGTAAAATCTGTCTGGTTTGGCAGGGGCTGGGGTAAAGAATCTGGAGCGAGCAGACATCATTGAAAGCATCATCCACCACAGAGAGAACAGGAGGTATAGCTAAGGGCCTGTGCTGTGGGAGGTGCAGAAAGGTCCTAAGTCTTTTTCTGGAGTCTGAAAAATCCTGTTGCTGCCATTGGAACTGCTCTTGCATGGCATGTAAGGTTTCCCCAAAGGAGAATTCTTCTGGTGGGGAAGCAGCTGAAATGGATTCTTCAGCATCAGAATCTTCAAAATTGGAGAAAGGAGCCTCTGGCTGGTCAGTTATGTCTGATTCATCAGCAGAATCATCAGAGGACACTGGCTCAGGGGGCTCTGCCCTAGGTCTCTTCTCTGGGGGCTGAGAGGCCCTGTCTGGGTGAGATTGAGATCCTCTAATTAATGAAATTAAATCTTCTGCCAAAGTAAGCATTTGAGAACTAGAAGAGGGCCTGGATGTGGGGGGTTTAACAGGCACTGTTTTAGTAGTCTTGGCTGCTTTAGCCCTGGCGAAGGCCTTAATGGACATGGCTGCTGGAGGCCTAGCAGCACCACGCTGGGGCAGAGACATCCAAGGGAATGGTGTCTGATAAGTCAACCACCGTAGTGGATAAAATTTCTGAGGCCGATTCAAGAGTTGTAGCAGGGGCCTCAGTTATAGGAATAGGTTCAGCTGTACTTTGATCAGTTTTCGGTTTCGCCAAAACCTTAACCATGGTTTCGCCAAACCGCTGACCCGAGCTCCTTATCTTTGCTTTTTGGCAGATTTCGGAGGATCCGACAAAATCAGAACCGAAAACTGTTCTGCAACCTCCGACCACTTGCCGCTCCTTGGCAAACTTGAAAGAAGCACAGGCCGAACAGGCTGCTACGTCGTGGGCTGGGCCTAAACAAGGCAGACAATAAGAGTGGAAATCTTTATGAGGTATTTGTTTCCACAGGTTAAACAATTATTAACTTTTTCTGACATCGGCTGAGGCAAGAAAGAGTCCCCAACGGGTACTTAGCTTTAGAGTCTTGAAGTAATCTCTGGATCCGACCGACCGGCACTTGCGAACAGCTTCTGCTTCGGGCCACGGCAAGAAGAAAGACTGAGGAAAATGGCGTCGCTGATGCTTTATACCAAGACCAACAGAGATGACGCCGGGTGAAGTGCGACATCAGCGGACCCGACTTTGAAGGCTGCCTGACGACAGGACAACCCAGTTGTTATGACTGCAGATGCATCCATGAAGGACATCACAACATTTCAAGAATGGAGACAGAGTAAAGATCAAAACAAGACAAGGAAAATAACACTTTGTCAGCAGGCTTCAAAGAAGACAGATTTGGATAATGCCATGAACCCCAACTCCCCTACCTTTTCCCTCTGCTCCCCGTCCTGTTTGAGATAGAAAGGAAAACCTGCAATCCTGTGAATTTTCAAGTAAGCCTTGACCTTTTCAGGTCTTCATACCTTGCAGCAAGACCAAATTTATGGCACTTTTTAGCATTCCTTCATGCTGTGCTCCTAGACCAAGGTAATAAAGGCAGTGGCCAGTGTAGGTTGTGGCTACAGATCACATGACCATAAGGAAACCCAGCATATTTAAATGCTTTTGGCACTGAATGTAAATATTTTTTTCACCGGTCAGCAGGACTGTGATTTGAAGTGAAAGAAAAGAACTTGGGAGTACAGAAGCTGTGCTTGCCCTTCTACAAAAGTATACTAACATCCAGATTCTGTGCTAAAATGGAATCTCAGAACAGGATGCTTCAACAGCGACCCACTGAAGAGGGCTTTGAAATTAACACTGTTGAATTCTTTTCCTGAGAAAGACTCTTTTTCTGCAGACAACTTTTGCTCTGTCCTATTTGCCCTTACAGTTAGAGGAAATGCACTGATGTACTTGATATAATATAGCTAGGTTAAGATTATACAAGCAGTTGAGACATAAAAAAAGAAGTTATGTACTCACCATAACATTTCATCTGAGTAGTTGTACTTCATTTGTCTTCAACCTGTGGGAATATGGATCCATATTGGATCCGAGCCGGCAAAGATTACTAGCATCAGCTCCGAGCTCCAGACTCCTCTCCCCTTATCCATAATACACCTCCCTTGCCTTCCATCCCCAGATCATGTTTGCTGAACTTACACTTATAACCCGACCTGATAACATACTTGTGACCTATACTTTCAGCCTGTAGGCTGAACATGCACCAAAGGTCCGGGGGAAGGAGGGAGGGACGGTTGAAGACAAATGAAGTACAACTACTCAGATGGAACGTTATGGTGATTACATAACTTCTTTATCTGAAGTAGTTTACTTCATTTGATCTTCAAAATGTGGGGCAGAGTCCCCAGCTACTAAACTCCTGGGTGGCCCTCATGGAAGGATATTCCGGAGCACCGCGGAGCCAAAGGATGCTCTCCTTCTAGATGTCAAATCCAATTTATAACGGGAGATAAATGTATGAGATGAAGACCAAGTAGCTGCAGAGCAAATGTCATCCAAAGACACCCTAGGCCAGAAAGCTACAGATGCAGCCATGGACCTAGTGGAATGAGCTTTAACCTGACCTGGTGGAGACATGCCTTTGTCCTTACAGAAATGCAGGATGCATGAAGAAATCCATCTAGCTATCGTGACCTTGGAAATAGGTTTGCCCAAAAAGGGTCTACAGAACGAAACAAACAATTGATCAGATTTATGAAAATTTTTTGTTCTGTGTAAACAGAATCGTAACGGTCTGTGAACATCCAACATATGTAGTTTGTATTGGGAAACAACACAGGCAAATTTATAGTCTGATTGATACTGACTGGTGATGCCACCTTAGGAAGAAAGGATGGATTGGTTCGAAGAGAAAAGTACAGTTTTGTACCTAGCATAAATGTAGATGTTAGAGTGTATACCCTGCTGCAATCATCACACTTGGGTTATCCTGTTGTCAGGTGGTCCCGCAGTCGGCCCGAATTCCAAAATCTTGGTCCGGCGTCGGTTGCTGTCGCTTCTTCCCTGAAGTCAGTGCGCCAGGGGTATATAAGAGGCATCCGACGCCATTTTCTTCAGTTTTTCTTGCCCCAGATGTCAGGCGCCCCCCCAAACGGTGGTCAGTAGATAGTACCAATAATAAAAGTTTAGCACAAACAAAACATCCCTCCAGCTATAAGCAAATACACCACAAAGGTTGTATCAGATATTAAGGTATTGAAAGGTTTTAGTTAGGTCATAGGGGATGGAGGGAGGGTAACCTGGACTGCAGGAGGGTATACACTCGAACATCTACATTCATGGTAGGTACAAAACTGTACTATGTTCATCGTGTTACCCTGCTGCAGTCATCAAACTTGGGTAGAATCCCAAAGCTAAGGATGGGAGGTGGAGTCAAACAGGGTTAGAGGAGGCTAGAAGGCCCTGCAAAACTGCAGTGGCGAAGCCAGCTCTAGTCTTAGAGTAAAGTGGTAAGTGATAGTGTTTGGTGAAGGTGTGTACTGAACTCCAAGTTGCAGCTTCCAGAGAATATCCTTGGTTGGCACCCCCCTGAGGAAGGCTGTAGATGTAGCTGCTGTCCTGGTAGAGTGGGGCCTTATACTAGCAGGAACTGGTTTTCCATGGTGGGTGTAGCAAAAATGTATGCAATGTCCTATCCATTTGGAAATGGTCTGTTTTGAGATAGCCTTTCCTTGTGATGCTGTAGCACAGGATACAAAAAGCTGGTCAGATTTTCTGAAAACCTTAGTTTTATCCAAGTAGTAACGTAGTTGCCTGTGAATGTCCAAGGAATGCAGGAGTCTTTCTCCTTTGTTCTGTGGATTTGGAAAGAAGGTGGGTAAATGGATGGTTTGATTTAGAGCCACACTGGATACCACCTTTGGCATAAAGGAGGGTTAGTTCGTAGAGAAACTCTGTCTTGATGAAAAATGAGGAAAGGCTCTACTGCCATTAGTGCCTGTAGCTCTGAGACTCTTCTGGCTGAAGTAATTGCTAGCAGCAGGGCAGTCTTCCATGATATAAACTTTAAGTCAGCTGAGAAAGCTGGCTCAAAAGGTGATAGTATAAGTTTTTCCAGAACAAAATTGAGGTCCCAAGTTGGTGTTGGCGCTCTCCTGGGAGACCTAATGTTTTTAGCCCCTCTGAGATACTGCCTTAGAAGTGGATGTGAAAATAAGGGAGGATCCGTGTTGTAGTGAGCTGAAATAGCCGAAGCGTGGATTTTAACAGATGAAAAAGAAATCTCAGTTAAATATTGTAGATTCTGTGGTATGTCCGGCTGAAGGGTATTTTGGCCTTTAGCTTGGTTCCAGGCACAAAATCTTTTCCATTTGTCTGAGTAGGCTTTCCTGGTGCTGGGCCTCCTGGCCTCCAGAATAACATCCATAACAGCTTGTGAAAGAGGAGCTGGCTGGTTGCTTAGGTGATTTGCCATGCAGCCAAATTTAAGGTTTTGAGCTGGCTGTGTAGCATCTGACTACCTTGCTGTGTGAGCAGATGAGGAATTTGTGGTAAAATCCATGGTGGGCCCTGGGCCATTTTCCTTAATAGTGGGTACCAGTGCTGGCATGGCCAGTCCGGGGCAATGAGTATCATTCAGGGTCTCTCCATCCTGACTTTCAGCAGCACCTTTGTGAGAAGGGGCAATGGAGGAAAGGCATACACTGTCAGCATATTCCATCTGAATGAGTGTGTCCACTTTCCAAGCTTGATGGTGAAATGCCCTTGTGCAAAATTTTGATAGCCGATAGTTTTGGGGGTTGGCAAACAGGTCTATGTCTGGGTGCCCCCATTTTTGAGTTATCATTGCAAATACTTGTGGATCCAGTTTCCACTCGTGGGGATCCATGATGTTTCTGCTTAGGTCGTCTGCCAATGTGTTCTTTTTTCCTGGCAGGAATTGAGTTTGTAATTGAACTTGGTAAGCCAGTGCTGTGTTCCACAAGGTCACTGCTTGCCTGCATAGAGGGTAGGAGTGTTTACCCCTTTGTTTGTTTATGTACCACATTACTGTGGTGTTGTCTGTCCTTATTATAAGCTGTCCTGGATGTAAGAGGTCCTTGAAGGCTGTCAGGGCATTCTGTACAGCTAGCATTTCTTTTTGATTGATGTGCAGAGTCCTTTGATCTGCAGTCCATATGCCTTGAACGCACCGTCCTGCCATGTGTGCCCCCCAGGCATAGTCCAATGCATCTGTTGTCATAGTTTGCCTGGCTGGGGGTAAGGTGAAAGGCTGACCCTTGTTGAGGTGACATGTCTGTGACCACCATAGAAACTCCTGTTGAAGGCAGGGGATGAGAGGTATCATTGTTTCCAAGCTGTGGCTGTGTTGAGTCTTACGCTTTTTAGGTACCATTGTAATTTCCTCATATGCAGTTTTGCAAATGGTATTAGTAGTATGCAAGATGCCATGAAGCCCAAGGCCTGCAGAATTTTTCTTGCAGGGAGTTGGGTCTTTGTTGCCAATGTTTTGAAGTATTGAGTTAGTTGTAGTTGTTTGTCTGGCGTCAGATAAGCAATCTGGGCCATTGTATTCAAGCTGGCACCCAGGAATGTCATATTTTGTGAGGGCACTAGTTTTGATTTCTTTTCATTTACTGTGTACCCTAGGCAACTTAGAAGGTGTTTTACAAAAGCCAGATGTTGTAAGAGAATGTCCTTGCTTTCTGCTTGGATGAGGCAGTCATCCAGGTATGGGTATATTTGAATTCCTCTTTGTCTGCAGTATGCAATTACTGGTGCCAGGCATTTTGTGAAGACCCTGGGCGCAGTAGATAAGCCAAAGGGCAGTGCAGAAAAATGGTAATGGGTTGAACCTGCAATGAAATGGAGGTATCTTTTGCAATTTTGTCTGCTAGGGACATGCAGGTATGCCTCCTTGAGATCCAACGTTACTAGCCAAGCTTTCTTGCCCAACATGGGAAGAAGATGCTGCAGTGTTAGCATCTTGAATTTTGGTACTTGCAAGAAGGTATTTAGAACTGAAAGGTCCAGAATGGGTCTCCAAGCACTGTCCTTTCTGGGGACTAGAAAGAGCCTTGAGTAAAATCCTTGGCCTTGCTCCTGTGTAGGTACCAGTTGAATGGCTCTCATGTCCATGAGAGCTGTAATTTGTTTTTGTGCCTCTGTCCATTGATTTTGTGGCAGGTTTGGCATTCCTTTTATCCTTGGCAAGGTGTGGAAATGGAATCTGATACGCCAGTTGTCTGTAAAAAATGCAAATTTTCCTCCCAAGGGAGCTGCCAAGAGAGTTTTGCTTGGCAGTTTGAGGTTTAAGTCATTGTGTTTGCCTTCTAGTAGTTTGGGACCTGTCTTCTCCTCCCTTCTGTGTTGCAGTGCCCCATTGGCGAGGTTTGTAAGGGATTTGTGCTTGTCCTCTGCCCCTTGGGCGCCTGTATTTACTACTCTGTGGTCTGTCAGAAGCTGGAAAGGACCAATTTTTTGTTGGCCAATTTCTGCTGAAGCGTGGGGGTTGTACCTGTAAGAAATGTTTGACCATCTGCATAGATTTTGCCTTAACCTCCATTTTCTTTAAAACCTCTTCTGCTTTAACCCCAAATAAGACATCCTGCTGTAAGGGTGCATCTAGTAACTTTGCTTTAACATGATCAGGCAGAGTTTGTTCCTTTAACCAAGCATGCCTACGTATAACAGACCCAGTAACAGCTGCTCTACAGGAAGCTTCCAAGGAATCAAATCTACATTGTAAAGTTTGTTTGCCCACCTCTTCAGCTGCATGCAACAGATCCTGCATTTCCTTGAATTCAGGCTGTTGAGGGTGCGTGCTCATCTTTTTATTGAGACATTAGGAATTGCTGGTATTTAAGCATGTGAAATTGACAATTTAGTGCTCTCATAGCTAGAGTAGCTGAGGTGTAAACCTTCTTCCCCCACCTATATAGTGCTCTGGAGTCCCTTTCAGGGGGTACAGGATTTTTAGCCATAGAAGCCTTAGACCCTTTGGGACCCTGGGAGATTGTATCTGGGTCAGCAACAGGACTTTTGTAAAGGAATTTGTGTGAGTCAGGCACTCTATAATATCTATCTGGCTTGGCTGGAGCAGGAGGCAGAGAATCTGGATTTAGACTAGATTCTAAGTAAACATCATCCACAATGTCTAAAACTGGAGGGATAGCAAGTGGTCTGTGCTGGGGGAGTAAAAGAAACTCTCAGAGCCTTTTCTTTGAGTCGGAGTAGTCCTAACCTTCCCAGTGGAAATGTTCCCTCATGGTGTGTGAGGTTTCCCCAAAGGAATAGTCTTCAGGGGGAGAAGCTGAGGGAATGGAATCTTCAGCATCAGAATCTTCATAAAAGGGAAAGGAGTAGTCCTGTTCCTCAGAGGAGCCTGAGGAAATAGACACTTGATCAGAGGAGGCATAATCCTCCTCTTGTCTAGGCCTTTTGTTGGGGGGGGGGGTTTGGGAACCCCTGATTAAAGAAATCAAATCTTCAGCCATTTTAAGCATCTGTTTCTTAGGCATGGGGCCTTGAACTGGAGACTGATGTGCAGTCTTCTTTGGTTTTAGAGGAGTCTTAAGCTTAGCATAAGATTTTATGGTGAGAGTAGTCGGTCTGAAGACACCTTCTGAAACCGAAGGTGTTTCCACAGCACCGGCTTCTTCTGCAATGTCATCGGTCGGGCCTAAAGAAAATGGCTGCGTCGGCCAAGTACTCTCTGCTTGAGAATCCGAAGCAGTCTGGGGTTCCAATTCTGCGGTCGCCAGGGGCTGTGCAGGCGCCTCACTGAAAACCAGAGAACCGGCGACCAGCCCAGCCGAGGCCTTGGAGTCTGGCTTGGATCTAGGCTGCCTGTCTTTATCTTTGCGTTTTTTTATGCACGCCGGTAGTCGGTTGCTCCGACGGCATAGTGTAATTAAATTTCCTACCAAAGTAGTGTCGTGCGAAATCAAAGCGTCGCTTTATAGTTCGCTTATTGAACCTAGCACAAAACCGACAACCAGTGACGTTGTGGTCTGGGCCTGGGCAAGGTATACAATAAGAATGAAAGTCCTTATGAGGTATTTGCTTCCCACAAGAAATGCAATTGTTAACTTTTTCTGACATCTGACTGAGGCAAGAAAAGGTTCCCCAATGGGGTACTTAGCTTTGAAGACTTCGGATTGAAATTCAATTCGAAAATCTCAGGTGTTGGCTGACCGGCACTTGCGAACTGCTTCTGCTTCGGGCACCGAGCGGCAAGAAAGACTGAAGAAAATGGCGTCGGATGCCTCTTATATACCCCTGGCGCACTGATGTCAGGGAAGAAGCGACAGCAACCGACGCCGGACCAAGACTTTGGAATTCGGGCCGACTGCGGGACCGCCTGACGACAGGATAACCCAAGTGTGATGACTGCAGCAGGGTAACACGATGAACATCTTTACCTTTAGGAAAAATCATGTACGGGAATTTTATGGACAAGGCCTGTAATTCCAAAAACCTTCTAGCAAAGGTAACAGTGACCAGAAAAGCTGTTTTCCATGATAGAAATTTTAGATCAGCAGTAGCTGCAGGCTCGAAAGGCGGGGCGACCAGAGCTTGGGGAACCATAGTAAGGTCCCACGAGGGGACAGGATCTTTGACCGAGGGCCACAGCAAAAAGGCTTTACACAGTCTAGAAGATGCCAAGGATGCAGAATTCTCGCCCCCATGAAAATGAGAAATGGCAGCCAACTGAACTTTGACAGTAGAATAACTAGATCCATCCTGGAAAATATCAGCTAGGAAATCAAGAATAGCGGAAATAAGAGCCGTGAAAGGATCTAAACTCCTCTGAGAGGCCCAGAAAGAGAAACGTTTCCACTTGCTGCGATAAACCTTTCTGGCTGAAGACTTATGAGCAGCTACCAAAATAGACTTAAATGAAGAGGAAGGTCCGGGAGGCCTAGCACTCAAGGGAACTGGAGCAGCCAAGCCATGAGCTTCAGGCTGTCCAGATTCAGATGAGGCACCCCCGATGGGTGTGAAATCAGATCATGAATGGGATCTAGGATCCAAGGTGGAGCCAGAAGGTGAGACCAAAGTAAGGGAAAGCATACCTGGCGAGGCCAGAATAGGGCAATGAGGATCACCTTGCTCCCCAGTCGACAAGCTTTCTGCAGAAACCTCGGGATGAGAGGAACGGGTGGGTAAGCATACAGAAGACCAGAAGGCCAAGCGTGAACTAGAGCATCTCTGGGGGACTCCCACGCCAGGGGGTTCAGAGCAAAAAACCTGCTGCACTTCACAATGGAAGGAGATGCGAAAAGATCACAAGAAGATTGACCCCACTCGCTGAATATCTGTTCCGCTAATGATGGATTCAGAGACCACTCATAAGGCATCAGAATGGTCCGACTTGGCCTGTCCGCTAGAATGTTGGACCATCCCGGAATGTGTGTTGCTATAAGAAAGCGACTGGTGGAGATTGCCCATTCCCACACACATATGGCCTCGCAACAAAGGCGATAAGATCTGGTCTCTCCCTGTTTGTTGATGTACCAGACTACCGACACGTCTGACTGAATAGCAATTGTCCCTGAGGAAGAAAGGCATGAAGGGCCAGCAACGCTAGAAGGACCGCCCTCATCTCATGGACACTGATATGCAAACTGGTCTCTATGGGGGACCACAGGCCTTGGACTGTCCTGTCTGAACAATGTCCCCCCAACTGAGCTGGGAGGCATCTGTGGTCACTGTGGTTTGGGCTGGGGCTGGAACGAAGGGTTGTCCCTCAAGAATGTCAGGAGAGCTCATCCACCATATGAGGGATGACTGACACACTTGACTTAGATGGATAGGATAGTGGTAAATCCAACAGGGACCACTGAACCGCCAAAGTCCACTGAAGAAATCACACGTAGTTGGACACATGGAAGGAGAGTTACGGTCACCGCCATCGAACCTAGGGCCCTCAATACAGATTCCACTGTCGGGAGATGAGAATGGTAAATTAGGGAGACATGCATCCTGAGGTTCTGAACTCTCTCCAAGGTCAGGAGCACTTTGCCCTGGAGTGCGTCTATTCTGGCACCAATATAGACTATCACCTGTACAGGCTCTAGTAGATATTTGGATGTGTTGATTGTGATACTCAAACTCAGGGCAAGTGTCATAAAGTAGTCTCTGGTTTGGGAAAGTAGATGCCTGGTGGGAGCAGTGAGGAGCCAATCTTCCAGGTACGGATAGACCTGAATCCCCTGAAGCCTCAGGTGAGCTGCTACCACCGTCATCACTTTGGCAAACACCCTGGGGGCTGTGGTGAGACCAAAGGATAGGGCTCAAAATTGGTAACGATTGGCGCCTAGCCAGAAAAGGAGGAACCTCCTGGAGCTTCTGCGCATTTTTATGTCATAGTAAGCATCCTGGAGATCTAATGAGCACATCCAGTTGCTCTCTTGCAGGTACGGCATGATGGATTGTAGTGTGACCATCTGGAACTTTTCTTTGGCAACTGACAGGATCAGGGTAGAGAGGTCCAGAATGGGCCTTAAGTTCCCCATTTTCTTTGGCACCAAAAAGAACCTGGAGTAGAAGCCCGATCCGGACTAATCTGGGGGGACGGTTTCAATGGCTCGTTTCCTAGCAGCTTGGAAATTTCTCCAGTGTTGCTGCCTCCCTTTGCATGGATGGAATGTCCAGGAGGTGTTTGGGAGGTGTTGGGGAACCCACGAAGGGGATAGAATATCCTCTGGATATGATTTGAAGCACTCAACGGTCCATTGTTATGAACTCCCATGCTGTTGGGGGCAAGGACAATCATCCCCTGACTGCCTCCAGAGTAGAGCAGTTGGGCAACCCCTGAGGGTTGCTGCCCGGGTCTGTCCGAAAAAGGTTCTCGAGACCCGAAATTTTGAGGACCTCCTTGGCCTCTGGGCCGGCGTCCATTCTGTCCCCCTCTGCCTCTGGGGGAAGAAGAGCCCTGTGTGTCCCAGGAATACTGAGACTTCCAGAACCACATCTTTTTTTGCCCTCTCTGGTTCCGGGAAAAGGACTTTTGAGGGTAAGAGAAGCGGATCCCAACGGCAGACAGTGTCTTCCTGTCCTTCTCACTCTGGACTAGCGTCTCCTTGACGGTCTTACCGAACAGAGTCGAGCTGTCATAAGGGGCATTGACAAAGGACGCCTTAAAGGGTTCAGTTAATTGGCACAACCTGAGCCAGGCATTATGCCAGACCCAGCTGCCCTAGCTGCTCTTTCCATTGCATGGGAGAGGAGACGCATGGACGTAGTAGATACTGCTCTCAAAGTGGCCATTTTCGCGGAGAATTAAGCCTTGTCCCCCAGTGACATGGACTTGGGTGGAGACTCCTCCAGCTCCTTCACCAGGTCGCGTTGGAGTCTCGTGACATGGGCCAAGTAGTTCAGCGCCCGTATTGAAAAGGTACCTGAATCATACACCTGCTTTCCTAGCTGGTCCATCCTTCTCTGTCGGGAGGAGGGACTGAGGAACTTTCCTGAGATAGTTCCTTCTTCATAGCTGCTGCTACCACCATGGCATCCACTGGGGAGCCCTCGTTCCAGGAAGGCCTGTCTATAGGGGGGATTTAAAACCTTATCGGGGTGCTTGGGGATCGGCTCCATGGTATCAGGTTCCTTCCATGCCCGCAAGGTGATCAAATCCACTAAAGGATCCATGGGGGGGTGGGATTCAAAATGTAGACAGGCCCATGTCGAAGGCCTCCAGAAACACTGACTTATCAAAGGAGGGCTTGGGGGCAGTCCAACCTCCCCGATGGTGCAGGATCTCCATGATGTCTCCAAAGGAGACATTGTCGGGAAGTGAACTTGGGGAACCCTCCCCCTCATCTAAGTCTGTGTCCTCGGTTAGGGACTCGGGGGGGGGGGGGTCCAAGTGCCTCCTCTTACATGTATGCTTGCAAGCCACACCTCCTGTGGGGGCTCTCTGGGGAGTGCTCACAAACCATCTGTTCCTCTGGGTGATCAGTCTGGTGCCCTTTGGGCATGGGCTGTCCCTCTGGTAAGATGACTGGGACCACAGACAGAGCCGAGGGGGCGGTCAGGGGCCTCAATCCGACGGAGAGGACCCGTTCTACCACACTGAATTCTGAAGGACAGCGGACCTCCTGGGAAGCCAATAAGGAGGCCGGTCTCTCCAGGTCCAATGAGAGAATCGGAGCCGGACCCGAAGCAGACGGAGCTCCAAGAGAGGGAACCTGGACCGACAACATCGGAGCCGATGGTAAAGGTTCCACTCCCTCGGATCCGACCCCCAGGCTCCAGCTCCGAGAGTGGCTCGGATCTGAACTAGTCGGATCAGAGATGCTCCAGGCAGCTGCCGGCATTGAGGATAGTCTACACCAATGCCCCGACCAAGGCCAACCTCGGATCAGACAATGCCGAAGCTGAAGGTTGATCAGGGAAGGAGTAATCGGCTGAAAAAAAGGAAGCGAGCTGCCCCCTCCTGAGGGAGGGGAGGCTGGAAAACTCCCATCTGGATCTGTGTACGGATAAAGCACCTCATCATCTTATCCAGATCCATGTCCGATAGAGAACGGGTAGACAGAGACGAGGCCACAGACTCCAATCTGGCCAGTCGGGGAGCTGAGGCCCGGGAGACTGGAAGTGCCTCCTATAGCTCCGGGGAGAACCTTGGAGACCAGAGCCAAGGGGAGTCACAGATTCAAGTAGACTTGCTTGGTGACGAGAGGTCAGGAGACATCTTCCTCTTCTCCTTCATCCTCGACTCTCTCTCCTGCTCTATACCCCTCCTCTGCTCCACTACCACAGGCTTAGAAGTGGGAGTTTGAGTCCCAGCCTGGGAGGGAGGGGAGGCTAGAGGCAGAGAAGCAGGAGAGGCAGTCACGGCAGCCGCAGTGACTGATGCCGAGGAGGGAGGATCAGTGGCAGGAAGAAGCCCTTTGAGGGTCAACTTGGCCTTTCTATCTTTCAAGGCTCGGGGGTTGAACCCCACACAAATGGAGCAATCAACATTCACGTGGGCCACACCTAAACACAATACACAGTGTGTGGCCATCCGCTGGGGAGAGCTTATGGCCACACACTGTGCAGCGCTTAAAAATAAGCTTTTCAGCCATGCCTAAGAAGAAAGCGGGAGAACAAAACATTTTCTTCCTATAAACAAACCACAAACCCACTCACCACACTAGACTGATTAAAATGGGGGGGGGGGCACCACAGACAAACTACACTAACTACTATTACAAACCTACACACGACGCCAAAGTGATGGGAGGGGAGAAAGGGTACCTATACTAATCAGAAACAGCTAAATAAAAAGAAAACTTACAGTAAAAAAACAACCTGCTAGCTGGAGCTCTAGAGACACGATGTTACACAAATCGCAGCAAATGAGATCTGGGGATGGAAGGCAAGGAATGTGTATTACAGGTAAGGGGAGGAGTCTGGAGCTCAAAGCTGATGCTAGTAATCTTTGCCGGTATGGATCCGTATTCCCACAGGTTGAAGATCAAATGAAGTAAACTACTTCAGATCTCTGGTTAAGGGACAATGCAACTCACTTGACAATTAGTACCCCAAAATGACAGTCACAGTGTGCTGGGCTAACACTGTCACCCCCAAAAAGAAAAAGGCCATACAAAAGGCATCATAATAACATGTTATAAAACAAGATGGCAGCCTAAGGATCATGCCAGATGCTACTGTACAGTACAGCAGAAACATGGGTGGGAGTGGACATTAGGGCCCAAATGCTGTAACTCAGTAAATGTATCAGAAAGAAATAGAACTGTTACAAGAAATTCTATTCCACTTTGTTAATGTAGCTGTTCAAAGTTTGTCTGTTTAACTTTTTGATATAAAGAAACATGCTAGTAACTGAAAACTGTATATAACAAAGCCAGATGAAATTAAAGAGGTGCACCAATTAAATGCTTCTGAAAAATAGTCTTTCTAGTATAGACAATGACATCCACATTTTTGGCAGACACTCTCCAGCAAAAATTCCACTAATGGCTAGGAAAAAGAACCCAACAAGGCTTTATTGAGCTTCTTCTGTTATGATCTCACATTTATTGGGCCCCATCTTCTACCTATACTGCAATGCAGCAGTCTGAAAATAAATAAGTTTTGACAACCTATCATGTCATTACATTTTAAAATAACGTGCTTCTGTTATGTAAACTTGTAATATGCTTTCCATATTTTATCTAAAAAAACAGTGGTACTTCTTAACAAAAATGAAGACATAACCCATGGTTTGCCATTAATAATCATTCTGTAGTGCACAGAGCACTGTGAGTACACTCCAAAAATCAGGAAAAAATACAAACCTATAAGGATTTTTTTCAGCGAGAAACCTGACAGTAACTGTACATTCAGAGATGTATAAAACTTGTTACATACCCACCAAGCACTATTACGGTTGGGTGATGGGTCTCACAAGATGTTACTTCACTTTCAGCTGTACCTGATGCCTCATTTTCCGCTGGTGAAAATTTACAGACATCAGTCTGTAAGTCACTAACTTAAATTACAGCAGTATTTAAAAAAAACTGCCTGTGACTTTTTCCTCCAATTATATTACCTGCTGCCTATACAAAAACACTTGCCAAGTGCTTTAACGTCTTTCAAAGCTGGTAAAACACTATTTTTTTTTCTTCTTTTGCAACTGGTAGCACATAGAGCAGTTAATATTCAATGCACTTCAAAGAATTATGAGCAGGTCTCACCTATCATAAACAATTATGTATTCTCAACATGGATGTCAGGGATTCACCTCACGAGCTTTGTGCCAGAGATGTATTTTTTGCCTTCTTGTCTCAAACACATAAAAACATGGTTACAAATGGGGACCTAATCATAACCCTCTCTACTAAAACAGCTTCAATGCCTGCCTATTGCACATTTACTACAGTATAATCAAACTAGCTACACACTTCACAGATTCAGTTTCTGTAGTAAACACACCTGTATCCAAGTCCTCTCTTTCCTTGTTTGGACAGGTATCTTGTTGTCTGTTTATATATATATATATATATATATATATATATATATATATATATATATATATATATATATACTACACTGCTATGACATCACAAAAAATACATTTTTAAACAGTAAAGTGTTAGACACCAAAAAAGTTAGCAAGAATTGTAAACTGACCAAAAAATTACCAAGAAGTGGTTGCTTCCTTATATTTGTCAAAAAGGATGGAGGTTAAACAAATTACCTTTTCTGGAACAGTTTATTAAACTGTCAAACCACCTAAAATACATAGAACAATGAAGGTAGAGACAACAGACTGTAAATAAGGAAATTATTTTGAGCCTGGATACAGGATCTAAACTGCCTAGACATAGTGAGGTGGGAAAGGAGTAAATTACAGAAGGAGAAGGAGTGAGGTTTAAGGGAAGGCATACATTCAGCAACTTTCTGTAAATGCTGGACAGATAACAGCAAAGAAAATATGTAAGACGCATTTAAATGGAAAATGTTAAAATGGTCTTGTTTTCTGTTAATGTATTTTTTCCTATGTTTTAAGTGATAATTTAACAGAAGTGCTTTAAAAAATAAAGGTAGGGACCAGATTTAATCTTCGAACTAGACTGTAGATTTCCAGTGACATTCGGTTCATAACAAACACAGGGGACCTGAACCCAATCCATCAAAAGTTAAAGAATACACTACAAAATCATTCAGTCCTTTGACAGTTGATTATAAGAACACTTTGTTCATTACATTTGATGAATCTGAGCTACAGCTACTCAAAGTTCATAACTGCCACGTTGGGAGTTTACCTTTTTCACCAATATGCACTGACATGAGAATTAGTTATAATCAATTAGGGAACGGGGGCAATGTGAAGTGGAGTTATTTGCCCTCGACATAAAATAATTTTCTGATTTTATCTTATTTTTTTTTACATTGAATGGCTTCACTAAAATACAAAAAGTCAGTTTCATCAAGGTGTCTACTTACAAACAGGTGATATAAACTCTGCATACACTCATCTTGCCAATATATACACTGGACTATGCTGCAGTACTCCCAAGCAAGTGCCTGCAGACATTCTTCCTGCAAGTCCTACATTTTACTAACAAATTATGAAACACAACTAGACTTTCCACATCAGAAATATTCTATCACTGCAAAATAAACAACTTTTCAATACAGCTATTTAATTTTTGTTTTAGTAATCATCATAATATACTGCAGTTGTAACAATACAAATCATCTGTAACGTAAAAAAGATGCAGTTTATTCAAAAGTGCTGGTATGGCACACAAATTCAACAGAAATTAACTAACTGACTTACTTCTCGCTTTTTAGCTTCATTTTTGCTGTATTTGGGGAAGAGGTACGAAAAAATGTTCCCACAACAACAGGCAACATGAACTAAAGGGCCCTCTTTTCCCAGGCTAAGGCCAGACGATACAGCGAGTACCAGAGTAACTGTTTTGATAATCAAGGTCCACTTTCCAAGATAACCTCTGATAATGAACCCACTCAAAATAGTTTTTATCTATAAAATAAAAATATATTGTAAATAAAAAATAATAAATTATTTAAAATACAGTTCTATAAGGTATTAAAACAATGTATCAATATTTTAATTTACTTAATCTTATTTGGTTATACAAACCAAATCCTCCAATAAAGTGCATGTTATAAAAAGCTTTGGCCTAAGTGATAATGCAGTTAAAAATTCTGGTAACCAATTTTATAATAAGCAACACAAAGTACAGTTGTGTACCTACCATAAATGTAGATGTTCGAGTGTATTCACTGTTGCAGTCATTACTCTTGGATTATCCTGCTGGCAGGCTACCCTCAGTCGGCCAGAATTCCAAAGTCTAGGTCCGGCGTCGGTTGCTGTCACCTCTTCCCTGACGTCAGTGCTCCAGGGGTATAAAAGATGCAGCCGACGCCATTTTCTTCAGTTTTTCTTGCCCCAGATGTCAGGTGTCCCCAAATTGGTAGGCTGAAAAATATGCCAATAAAAATGCATGCACAAAAATAACATTTCCTTCATCCACAAGCAAATACACCAAAAAGGTTGTATAGGATAGAAAAGTGCAGATAAGTCCCAGCAAAGGAAGGGGGATGGTGGGTAACCTGGACTACAACAGTGAATACACTCGAACATCTACATATATGATAGGTACACAACTGTACTATGTTCATCGTGTTTCACTGTTGCAGTCATTACTCTTGGGTTGAATCCCAAAGCTGAGGATGGGTGGCTGGGCTAAATAGGATTAGGAGAGGCTATGAGGCCCTGCAGAACTGCAGTGGCAAAGCCTGCTCTGGACTTAGAGTAAAGAGGTAAGTGGTAGTGCTTTGTGAAGGCTTTGTGAAGGTGTGCACTGAACTCCAAGTTGCAGCCTCTAAGATATCTTTGGTTGGTACTCCTCAGAGGAGGAAGGCTGCTGAAGTGGCTGCTGCACTGGTGGAATGAGGCCTAATGCCCTTAGGCACTGATTTGCCATGTTCAAAATAGCAGAAATGGATGCAATGGCCTATCCAATCAGAAACAGTCTGTTTTGAGATAGCCTTTCCTTGTGATCCTGCAGCATATGACACTAAAAGTTGCTCAGTCTTTCTGAAAGCTTTAGTTCTGTCCAAGTAGAAGCGTAACTACCTGTGTATGTCCAAAGAATGCAGAATTTTCTCACCCTTGTTCTGTGGATTTGGATAAAAGGTAGGCAAGTGAATGGTTTGGTTGAGGGCCACACTGGACACCACCTTAGGCATAAATGTAGGGTTTGTCCTCAGGGAAAACCTGTCTGGATGAAAAAGATAAAAGGTTCCACAGCCATGAGTGCTTGTAACTCCGAGACTCGCCTTGCAGAGGTTATTGCTAGGAGCAGAGCTGTTTTCCAGGATAAGAATTTTATATCTGCTGTTGATGCTGGCTCGAAAGGAGGCAGTATGAGTTTTTCCAAAACATAACTAAGGTCCCAGGCCGGAATTGGTGCTCTCCTTGGAGGCCTAATGTTTTTGGCCCCTCTGAGGTACTGCCTTATTAAAGGAAGAGAAAAGATAAGTGGTTCCGTATTGTAATGGGCTGAAATGTCAGAGGCATGAATCTTAATTGATGAGAAAGAAAGGCCTTTGTTCAGCATCTCAGTTAGGTATTGTAAAATCTGAGGGATATTTGGTACACACGTGTCACTGCCTTGTTCCTGGTTCCAAGCACAGAATCTCTTCCATTTTGCTGCATAAGATTTTCTGGTACTGGGTCTCCTGGCCTCCAAGATAACATCCATAACAGCTTTTGAAAGAGGAGTGTTCTGAATGGCTACATTATCTGCCATGCTGCCAGATTAAAGGTCCTGAGTTGGCTGTGCATGATCTGATTGTTCTGTTGGGTCAGCAAGTGAGAAGTCTGAGACAATATCCATGGTGGACCTTGAGACAAGCTCTTTAGGATTGGGTACCAGTGCTGGCGTGGTCAGTCTGGAGCAATCAGTATAATTTTTGGCTTCTCTTGTCTGACCTTTAGGAGTACCCTGGGAAAGAGAGGCAGTGGGGGAAAAGCATATACTATTAGATTTTTCCAGTTGAAGGATAGGGCGTCCACTTTCCATGCTTGCTTGTGATAAATCCTTGTGCAAAATCTCTGCAATTGGCAGTTGTGAGGGGAGGCAAATAGAGCTATGTCTGGGCATCCCCATTTCCTTAATGTCATGCTGAAGACTTGAGGATCCAGTTTCCATTCGTGGGGATCCATGAGGTTTCTGCTTAGTTCGTCTGCCAGAGTATTTGTTTTTCCTGGCATGAATTGTGCTTGCAGGTGAACTTGAAAAGCCAATGCTGTGTCCCATAAGGTCATTGCTTGTCTGCAGAGGGGGTAGGAATGCGTACCTCCCTGCTTGTTTATGTACCACATGACCGTAGTATTGTCCGTCTTTATCAGTAACCGTCCTGGATGAAGCAGGTCCTTGAAAGCTGTCAGGGCATTTTGAACAGCTAGCATCTCTTTTTAAATGATGTGAAGATGCATCTGGTTTGCAGGCCATGTGCCCTGAATACATTTTCCTGCCATATGGGCCCCCCAGGCATAATCTGATGCATCCGTTGTCAGTGTCTGTATGGCTGTGGGTAAACTGAATGGCAGACCCTTGTTGTGGTGACAGGCTTCTGCCCACCATAGAAACTCCTGTTGCAGGCAGGGAATGAGTGCAATTACTGTCTCCAGGCTGTGGCAATGCTGAGTCCAAACACTTTTTAGATACCACTGTAGTTTCCTCATATGCAGTTTGGCATATGGAATTAGTAGAATGCAGGATGCCATGAAACCCAAGGCCTGCAGGATTTTCCTTGCAGATAACTGGGTTTTTGTTGCCAATTTCTTGAAGTAAGTAGTCAGTTGCTTTTGTTTGTCTGGCGTGAGATAAGCCATCTGGGCAGTTGTATTTAAGTTTGCATCCAGGAATATTATCTCTTGAGAGGGCACTAGTTTTGATTTCTTTTCGTTTACTGTGTACCCCAGGCCAATTAGTAATCTTTTTACAAACGCCAGATGCTTTAGAAGAATGTCTTTGTTCTCTGCTTGAATTAGGCAGTCGTCCAAGTAGGGATATATTTGAATTCCTTTTTGTCTGCAGAACGCAATTACTGATGCCAAGCATTTTGTGATGACCCTGGGCGCAGTATATAAGCCAAAGGGTAGTGCAGAGAATTGGTAATGCATTGAACCAGCTAGGAATCTGAGGTATCTTCTGCAAGACTGTCTGATTAGGACATGCAGGTATGCCTCTTTTAGGTCCAAAGTTACGAGCCAAGCCTTCTTGCCCAGCATGGGCAGTAGCTGCTGTAGAGTCAACATTTGAATTTTGGAACTTCCAGAAACGTATTTAGTATAGACAGGTCCAGTATTGGTCTCCAGGTTTTGTCCTTTCTGGGTACTAGGAAAAGTCTGGAGTAAAATCCTTGCCCCTGCTCTTGTTGTGGTACTTGCTGAATGGCCCTCATGTCCATGAGGGCTGTAATTTGTTTTTGTGCCTCTGCCCATTGATTGTGTGGCAGGTCTGGCATACCTTTCGACCTTGGTAGTGTGTGAAAATGGAACCTGTAGCCTTGGGACACTATGTTCAGGACCCATTTGTCTTGGGTAATCATTTGCCAATTTGATGAAAAATGTGCTAGTTTTCCCCCTAAAGGGGCTGCCAAAAGAAAAGTGCTTGGATCTGGTAGAGGAAAGTCATTGGGACTGTTTCCTGTAAGGCTGTGATTTGTCTTCTCTGCTTTTGGAGGTAGGAGCACCTCATTGTTTAGGCCTGTATGAGCCTTGGGGCTGAGATCTGCCTCTTTGTGGTCTGTCTGACACTGGAAAGGACCAATTTTTAGAAAGCCAGTTCCTGCTAAACCTGGGTGGCTGTACCTGTAAGAAATCCTTGACTGTCAGCATGGATTTTGCTTTATCCTCCATTTTTTTCAACACCTCTTCTGCTTTAGTACCAAACAAAGTATCATGCTGTAATGGTGCATCTAATAATTTTGCTTTAACATGATCAGGCAGATTCTGTTCCTTTAACCAAGCATGCCTTCTAATAACAGATCTTGTAACAGCGGCCCTGCAAGAGGCCTCCAGTGAATCATAACCACATTGCAAAGTATGCTTTCCCACTTGTTCAGCTGCATGCAATAAATCCTGCAATTCCTTGTTCCCTGAACATTCGGTATTTGTCAACAATTTCTCTTTAAACAGTGACATTAAATATTGCTGATATTTAAGCATATGAAACTGACAATTTAAAGCCCTTACAGCCAGGGTAGCAGAAGTGTAGACTTTCTTCCCCCCATATGTCTAGAGCCCTAGAATCCCTATCAGAGGGGACAGGGTTTTTTTGCAGTGGAAGCTTTAACCCCTTTGGGACCCTAAGATATAGTTTCTGGGTCAACAGCAGGGTTTTTATATAGGAATTTATGAGAATCTGGGACCCTGTAGTATCTGTCTGGCTTAGCAGGTGCAGGGGGGTAAAGAGTCGGGGGACAGGCCGGACTCCGAAAATACATCATCTACAATGTCTAGATCAGGTGGAATAGCAAAGGGTCTGTGCAGAGGAAGTAGCAGAAAGTCTCTGAGCCTTTTCTTAGATTCAGAATAGTCTTGGCTCTCCCAGTGGAAATGCTCCCTCATGGTATGCAGGGTTTCCCCAAAATAATAATCTTCAGGAGGAAAGGCTGAAGGAATGGATTCTTCAGCATCAGAATCCTCATAGGGAAGCATGAAGTAATCCTGTTCAGAAAAGGAATCAGAGGAAATAGAAACCTGATCAGAGGAATCATACTCTGTCTCCTGCTTAGGCCTCTTATCAGGAGGGGGATGGGAGCCCCTGATCAAAGTAATTAGGTCTTCGGCCATTTTGAGCATCTGTTTTTTAGGCATGGAAGTCTGAGTAGGAGAATGCTGTACTTGTTTCTTTGTCTTTAGAGCTGCTTTAGTCTTTGTCTTTGAAGCTGAAGATGGCTTAATATATAGTTGTGTAGGTCTGAAGACACCCTCAGAAGCCGATGTCTGCTCAGCGGCTCCGGACCCATCTGAGGGAATGATTTCAGAGTGTCCAATATCTTGAGTATCCAGAGGCCCAGTCTGCTCAACGTGGGAGTCGGAAGCAGCCTGTAGCTCTGAGGTAGCGGGCGCCAGGGGCTGCGAAAGCGCCTCACTGAGAACCGGCGACTGGCCTAGCAGAGGCCTCGTCGTTGGTTTTGGACCTCAGATGCCTATCCTTTTCCTTGTCCTTGCGTTTTTTGTAAACTCCGGTTGTCAGCTGGTCCGACGGCATTATATAATTAAATCTTCGGCCAAAGTAATGAAATGCAAAATCGAACAGACGCTTAATAGTGCATTGGTTAAATCTAGCACAAAACCAACAGCTAGCAACATTGTGATCAGGGCCTAGGCAAGGAATACAGTAAGAGTGAAAATCCTTATGAGGTATTTGCTTCCCACAAGAAATACAATCGTTAACTTTTTCTGACATCGGTCTGGAGCAAGAAAAAAGTTTCCCCAATGGGGTACTTAGCTTTAATGAAGACTTTGGTTCTGAAATTCGGATTTGAAAATCTCAGGAGTCGGCAGACCGGCACTTGCGAACTGCTTTTGCTTCGGGCACCACGCGGCAAGAAAGACTGAAGAAAATGGCGTTGGCTGCATCTTTTATACCCCTGGCGCACTGACATCAGGGAAGAGGCAACAGCAACCGACGCTGGACCTACACTTTGGAATTCTGGCCGACTGAGGGTAGCCTGCCAGCAGGATAACCCAAGAGTAATGACTGCAACAGTGAAACACGATGAACATCAGTAACTCTCTCCCACATCCATAGACAGATCTGGAAATTCTGAATTGATAAAGAAAGTAGAGCTGTGTAAAATCTTACCATAACAGTAGATGTCCTTTTCACTGTTGTGGTATTCTTTACATAACAGATCTCCTACCAAGGATAGCCCATCATCTGGTCCAATACACCAAAGCCTTTAGATGTTGTAGGTACTGTACGTCACATGTATGCTCCCGGCACAGAGCACAAAAGTGACTTATGGATACAAACACTCAAAAATTCTTTGCCACTAGTTCAAACACCATTAACGAACATCAGTCTGAACACTTTTATGCTGTGCTGGTTACCAAGTCACTTTCAGAAAAGTGTCTTGTTAGGGTTTCTTCCCTCCTTTTTTCAATTTTGTCTTCTATATGTATTCATGTCATCCAGGAAGAGAAAATGTCAGAGTGGGAGTTAGATTCCTCATAAAAACCATCATGATCAGTTTCCACCACAAAAAGCCAAGAATCCACTCAGAACCAGGATAAAAAATGTGAAAAACTTTTACTGACACAAAAAAATAATAAAATCACAATGAACAATTTCTCTTCTCCAGCGCCTCGGCTAACACAGCCTTTAGAGAGTATATTCCCCCAACACACATTTCCTTCATTTATATAATGCAAATATACAATTAACTAATTAATCAATTAAAAATTTATCTTGAAATATGGTACCCTGGGTTCCCAGGGGTTTGAATTGTGAATGTAAATGGAAATTTTTAATTGATAAATGAGTTAATTGTATATTTGTAAACTGAAATGTATTATATAAATGAGGGAAATGTGTGTTGGGGGAATATACCCACTAAAAGCTGTGTTAGCCGAGGCGCTAAAGAAGAGAAAATGTTCATTGTGATTTTATTGTTTTTTGTGACATCAAAAGTTTTTCTCATTTTTATCTTGGTTCTGAGTGGATTCCTGGCTTTTTGTGGTTTAATTGAGTTTCCTTTATTGGTGTGCTATCATGATCAGTGTCTATTTTGCTTGCGTGCTACCCACAACCATATGCAGTACATTGGCCAGATGTTGGACTATACTTGGCAGGAGATCCCTTATGTAAAGAATACTGTAACAGTGATATAGAAGGGCATCATGTGTACCCTGCAACAAAACAGATCTCCAGAAAATCTCTTGGAATTAGAAAGTAAAATGATTACCTTACAATGCTGACAGCACAATATGACAGACTTTATAAGTCCAACTTACTACTTTACAATAAAACACATCAGCCAGCCCTACAGGATCACAAGAATGTTTTTACAAATGACAATGGCAAAAAAAAAACACAAAAATAATATGCATAAAATAAGGGAAAATCTTTTTTCCACTTACTATAATTTATTACATTTTTCCAGAATGTAAAGTAATAGCAGCAAATGATCAATAGGAAGTAGTAGAAAGGAAATTAAGGAAAATAAGTAGTTGATGTCTCAGTGAAACAGAGTTGTCAAATAGCTTAGTAAATGAATACAAATGATGCAGATGAATACTGACTAACATCTTAGACACGAGTCTTCTATTTCTCACCTCTAGCTCTTTCACCACTCTACCTCTTATAAGACTTTTCTGTTGAAAATAGCAACAATGTGGCTGTCTGTATACTTTATCACATCTGAAATTCAGTTCTCCTTCTCTTGAAAAATGTTAGAAGTACAGGACTGCCTTTCAAATGTTAGTGTCACTGTCTATTACTGTTTGTATATTGAAGACTTTCTCCCTGGGCCTCGGCTGAAAATGAGCCCCATATGTCCTGTCTCACTTTCCCAATAAACAAAAGCTATAAATAAATAAAAATAAATAACTAGCCTAGTAAAGAGCTGACAGCAAATGCAGTATGATACAAATGTCAAATCCTACCAGTCTTCTCTTCTGCTTACTGTTCCCAAAGGCCATATTAACCGCAAACCCAGAAACATGAGTTGGAAAGTAAAGATCTGGTCACTTTACTTCATTAATTGATAAACTATTAGTTCTTAGCTCTTGTATCCAACTATCAGAGTTTCCAGTAACTGGTTACTTCCATGACTTCAAATATGGAACATACTAAACAATGCCATGGTAACTATTTCATTAACGTCATTAGAACATTCAAGGTGCAAAATGCCTAACAAGCAGGTATATCTAATAAAACGTAATGCTAGCTCTACTGATGTGTAAGAAAACAATTCCCAAACACTTAATCTTATTAGAAGATCACAGCAAGTGGTCTACATCTGCTCCACAAAAAGAAACTGGTTCTCCAAAGTTAATAAAATGGCTTATTTCTTTTTTTACCACTCTTTACTATCATATCTTCATCAAAACAGTTCTCATAGTTCAAAATAAGAAGTTATGTACCTACCATAACATTCCATGTTAGTTGTCTTCTTCTCGCCTTCTCCGACTCGGCCTTCTACTAAAGCTCGAGAGCTATTTACTGGCTCGAGGCCTCCCCATATCCTACAATGCTAGGCGTAAGATACCCAGATCTCGTTTGGCAGAGCTAACACCATAGAAAAACAATTTTTTTTTTTTGGAGACACCTGTCCAAACTACAAGGATTACCCACAGTGCTAAAGGCAGAGGAGGGTGTAACCTAGAAAAAGGTCAACTAGAGGAAGAAGACCTCAAAAGGGATACTTCTCTGTTTGCCCAGGCTAGGGGGATGGAGGGTGGGACTCAAGAAAGAAGGCGAGAAGAAGACAACTAACACTGAACATTATGGTAGGTACATAACTTCTTAATGTTAAGTTGTCTATCTCGCCTTCATTCTTGCTGGATGGGACAGTGTCCCTAGCACCTTAGTCCTGGGTGGCTCATCGGAACAGACTCTAGAGCACAGTGGAACCAAAATCAGCTTGACTCCTGGAGGCCACATCCAACTTATAATGTGAAATGAAGGTATGAGGAGTGGCCCATGTGGCTGTAGCACAAATAGATTCCATTGGTAGTCTTGCTTGAAAAGCTACCGACGTAGCTAATGCTCTGGTGGAATGAGCTTCTGGTTTTGTGGGGAGTTCCTTATGTCTGAGTTGATAAATCAAAGTAATAGAGGCCAACCACCTGGATAAGGTTACTTTAGAAACTGGCAGGCCCTGCTTGCCCTCAGCATAGGATAGGACGAATTGGTCCGATTTTCTTGTTTGTTTAGTCCTATCCAAATAAAAACGTAATTGCCTGTGAACGTCCAATTGGTGCAACTTTTGTTCAGCTCTGTTCGAATAATTAGGAAAAAAACAGGAAGATCAATAGCCTGATTCTGGTTTGACTCAGAAGGTATTTTGGGTAGAAAGGAAGGATTAGTCCTGAGTGAAACACTATCCTTGTGGAAAACAAGATAAGGAGGATGAATACAGAGGGCTTGAAGCTCCGACACTCTTCTAGCTGAGGTGATGGCTACTAAGAAGAGAGTCTTCCAGGAGAGTAATTTTAAGGAACAGGAGGCCGCAGGTTCAAAAGGAGGTAGAATCAAGGAAGTTAATATCAGGTTTAAATTCCACGGAGGCGGGGGATCTTTAACCGGGGGCATAAGTAAAACAGTCCCTTTAAGAAAGGCTTTACAAAGTTTGTGGGACATGATGCTGGTTTCTGACAGGCCAGCATGGAAATTAGCGATAGCAACTAACTGGACCCTAATGGTGGCAGATGAGGAACCTGCTCAAAAAAGTTCTGCCAAAAAATCTAGAACGTGATGGACAGGGGCTGTAAAGGGATCTATATTTCTAGCCTCCGCCCATAAAGAGAAACGTTTCCACTTACTAGCATAAGTCTTCCTGGTAGTAGATTTCACGCACTGGCTGAGAAATATATGGAAGCCTGGCTAAGGTTGGAAGTGGAGCAACCAAGCTGTGAGGTTGAGAGTCTGAATGGATTTGGTGGAGCCGCCTGACTGATGGACCAAGAGGTCTGGCACTGGGTCCAGATTCCAAGGTTGCTCCAGCAGGTGACGATGCAGGAATGGGAACCAAATTTGTCGAGGCCAGTAAGGGACAATGAGGATCATCCTAGATCCCAATGCGGTCGCTTTCTGAATTAGTTTGGAAATTAAGGGAAAAGGTGGGAATGCATACAGAAGACCCCGGGGCCAATCGTGAACTACAGCATCTCTGGGGGAGTGGCCGGGGAGGAGGAAGAGAGTGAAGAAGTCTTTGCACTTGCTGTTGAGAGGGGTTGCGAAAAGATCGCAGCAAGGTTGACCCCATCTGCGGAAAACTTTGTCCGCTACTGACAGATTGAGAGACCACTCGTGAGGCATGAAAATAGCTCTGCTTAGCCTGTCCGCTATGACGTTGGACTTCCCAGGGATGTGCGTTGCTATCAGAAACCGTTGAGAGGAGATCACCCACTGCCAGAGTCTGAGTGCTTCTCGACATAAGGGATAGGACCTGGTTCCGCCCTGCTTGTTGATGTACCACACTACAGACATATTGTCCGTCTGAATTGCAATAGTCCCGGTGGGTAGAGAGTCCTGAAGAGCTTGCAACGCTAAAAGTACCACTCTCATCTCCAAGACATTTATGTGCAGGTGGTACTCTAGAGGTTGCCAAGTGCCCTGGACAGTCCTGCCCTGAAAATGCCCCCCCCCCCAATCAGGGAGGCATCCATTGTCACCGTGGCAACAGGAGGAGGAAGAACAAATGGTCTGCCTTGAAGTACTTGAGAGGAGACCATCCACCAAGAAAGGTGGTCTTTGCACGATTGGGTGATTACTATGTTATGAGACATCGGAAGCTGCTGAAACGACCATTGGGTAAAAAGCATCCAATGAAGGATCCGCATGTGAAGACGAGCCAGGGGAAGTAATGTGATTGCTGCTGCCATGAGACCCAAGGTTTTCAGTACAAATCTGGCCTGAATTCTCTTGCACTGTAGTAAGGTCTGTACATGTCGGCGAATGTCTGAAACTCTTTCTAAGGGAAGTTTTGCCGACAGCTCTTTTGTATTTAATCTTGCGCCTATAAAGGGATTGACAAGGCGACAATGCAGACTTTTCGAAGTTTATAAAGATACCTAGCTCAGAGCACGTTTGTATGGTATAATCCCTGGCTCGCAGTAGCTGATGCCTAGTGGAAGCAGTTAGGAGCCAGTTGTCTAGATATGGAAACACCTGTAATCCCCGCCGTCTCAGGTGAGCCGTAACCACTGCCATGCAATTGGTGAACACCCTGGGGGCTGTGGTGAGACCAAAGGGCAGGGCTCTGAACTGAAAGCGACCAGCTCCCAGCTGGAAGCGGAGAAACCTTCTGGAGCGCCTGTCCATTTTGATCTTGTAGTACGCATCCTGAAGGTCTATGGAGCACATCCAAATGTCCTGACCCTAAAAGGGTAGAATGGACTGAAGCGTGACCATCCGGAACTTCGCTCTTTGAACAGATTTGTTTAACCTGCTGAGATCCAAAATGGGTCTCCAGTCCCCTGTCTTTTTCGGTACCAAAAAGAACTTGGAGTTAATCCCGGATCCTTGCTGGTCTGCTGGGACTGGTTGGATGGCCCTTTTTTTTAGCAGTTTTGAAATTTCTAGTACTGCTTGTTCCCTTAGACCAGGTGGAACATCTGGAAGGGACCTGTTTGTGTAGGGGTGTGGACAAAGGGGATTTTGTAACCCTCGGATATGATAGACCATACCCATTTGTCTTGTGTGAGGATTCACTAGGCTTCTGGGTACAGTGACAATCTTCCCCCAACTGCCTCCGAAGGTGGACAGTCAGGCAGCCCCTCAGGGGTGCTGAAAGGGTTTGTCAGAGAAGGATTCTCTGCTACCCTGATTTTGCGGACCCCCTCTGAACCCTTGGGCGGCGTCTATTACTGTTTTCTCCTCTGCCCCTGGAGGGAAACTCGCCACGTGTGTCAGGCACGACTCCTTGGGGTTTCCGAAACCACATTTTTCCACTCTTCTGACCTTTAGGGTATGGTCTAGAAGGAGTAGAAAAACAGACTCCCATGGCAGACAAGAGTCTTGCCTTCCTGCTCACACCTGGTAAGGATATCCTTCACCTGTGGTCCAAACAAAGCCTAACCATCGAAGGGGGTATTGGTGAAGGATGCCTTAAAGGAGTCAGCAAAGTTACATAACCGCATCCAGGCATGTCTCTTCAAAGCCATGCCTGTACCTGCGGCCCTACTCGCCCCATCGGCTGCATAAGAAATGAGCCACATGGAGGAGTTGACTATAGAGTCAAGGGTCGCCAGCTGGGAGTTATCTTATCCTGAGACCCCGCAGCTGAGGGATCCTGAAGGGCATCACCCAGTTCCTTAGGAAGATCCCTTTGAAGGCGGGTGAAATGGCATAGATAATTCAGTGACCACATGGAAAAGGTTGCTGAAGAAAACATCCACTTCCAGTACCTGTCCATTGTCCTAGACTCTTTATTAGGTAGGTGGACAGGTACTGAAGGGTCAGCCAACTCCTTCTTAGTGGCTGCTGCCACCACCATAGCATCAACAGGGACCCCTTTTGTCAGAAATTGTTTGTCAGATGGGGTCGTGATGAACTTAGTGGGCCTGCGGGGGGTTGGTTCCACTGTGTCCGGGGCTGTCCACGCCTTCCGAGCCACCACTTCCATGAGCGGGTCGAAAGGTGGAGACACCCAGGAGGTGGAAGGGCGAGAACCAAACGCGTCCAGGCACACCGACTCGTCCTCGGCAGGGTTAAGGGCAGTCCAGTTCCCCCTCTGTCTAAGGATCTCAAGGATGTCTGAAAAGGAGACATCCTCAGAGGGGGACCTTGGAGACCCTTCTGAATCCTCCAAGTCGGTATCAGACGTGACTGACTCGGGGGGAGTCAATATGTTTCCTCTTACATTTTTTCTTCCGAGGGGGCCCCTCTGAATGATCAGGGGAGGCCTCGGAAGAGGAAGATACGCCCAATGGGGCGAACAGGAGCTCCTGTTCTCCACGCTTGGGGTCAGGAGGGTGGACAGAGATCGATGCAGGCACCATGGGGGGAGGAACCGAAGGGGCCGATCGTGGAGCTGATACAGGAGTCAGCACACTCCTCATGACCTTGAAGGTGCCCCCATCAGGCAGAGAAGAGGGTCTCCACTCCGAAGAGACATGAACCCCTCCCGGCACTGAGAGGGACAGCTCAGAGGCCGATGTCGGGGCCGAGCTCACCTGCGCCGAGGCTCCGAGAGGGAGAATGGGGTCGGACAAAGGTCCGATGCCACTCGTCCCCTCGGAGCCGACGAGGGAGTCTTGGCGCCCGGATCTCTCCAAAGACGGAACCAACAAAGAGATTGGAGCCGACGAGGGAGCCGAAAGGTGTGGTATCGACTCCGACGTATCTACGATTCAAGCCCCAATGAGCTCCAGCTCCGAACACAGTGGAAGAGTCTGAGGAGGAACTGCAGAAGACACAGGGGTAGCCACAGTCTGTTGAGAAGGGCTGGTCAAAATTTTGGCCAGGGCCTGCGACTTTAGGAGTCTACTGACCACCCTCTCCAAGTCATGATCGGATAGCCTGGAAGACCGAAAGGAATGAGACCTATGGCTTCACAACAACTGAAGCAATGGAGACCTCAGAGCCGAATGGATAGACTCTACAGATGGGGACCTTGAGCGTTTTCGGCTCAGAGAAAGTTCCGACACTAAAGTCGGAGCCAACTGAGGTCTGGAGACGTCGGTTCCAGCCGGAACCGACAAGGAGGCAGGAGGTCCGCTCTGCGACGGCTCAGAACAGGAAGCCGACGGTTTGGCGGGCTTAAAAGATTTTCCTGACGGAGGCTTAGCCGGGGATCCTTCTGGCTTAAGTAAGCCTCTCAAAATGAGCTTGTTCCTACGCTCCTGCAGGACTCTCGGACTGAAGGCGTAGCAGACTGAGCAAGAGTCCTGCAGGTGTAGGGGACCCAAGCAATAAACACAAGAAGTGTGACCGTCTGTCAGAGACATCTTCTGACAGCACGAGTCACACTTCTTGAAACCTGAAACTTTGGTATCTTTAGACATAAGAAAAAAATGGGATACCAAAGGGAAAAAAAATAACTACTGCTTAAACACAACAACACACACGCACTAGATAAACGACTATAGCCACACAACTACCTTACTACTAACAAATATATATATATATATATATATATATATATATATATATATATAAAACAATACAAGAAAAACACTAATTGTCTAACAAGGCCTAACACTACCCTAAAGGGGGGGGGGGGAGAGAAACTCTCCAACAAAAAACGAGTTTCTGAGTGGGATATCAAAAGGGGACACAATCTAATCAAGACTAAGAGGGAAGAATTTCTAAATACAAGACAGTATATGAAAAAAATTCAAGGTAATAACACAAGAAAAGCTTTATACGACTTGGAGCCGGTAAAATCGCAACCCCGTAGCTGAAGTGGCAAATGAGATCTGGGTATCTGATGCCTAGCATTGTGGGATATGGGGAGGCCTCGAGCTGGTAAATAGCTCTCGAGCTTTAGTAGAAGGCCGAATCGGAGCAGAGGATCGGCTCCGAACCCATCCAGCAAGAATGAAGGCGAGATAGACAACTTAACATCAAATGCATACGGACCTAGAAGAACCATTAAAATGCAACATTACGGACTAAGTAAAGGATTTGTTTTTATATGGAAGCCTATTCCAGACTACTGAATGTGAAAGGCACCAAGATCTTAAAGTTCTACATTTATCAAGTTCAAAGGTGTCATATACCACCTCGGGAACATAAAGTACAGTTTTCTACCTACCATAAATGTAGATGTTCGAGTGTTCACACTGCTGCAGTCATCACACTTGGTTATCCTGCCATCAGGTAGTCCCACAGTTGGCCAGAGTTCCAAAGTCTTGGTCCGGCGTCGGTTGCGGTCGCTTCTTCCCTGACGTCAGTGCGACAAGGGTATAAAAGAGGCAGCCGATGCCATTTTCTTCAGTTTTTCTTGCCCCAGATATCAGGTGCCCCCAATAGGAAGGCAATACATAATCCTAAGTAAATTACATAAGTAGAAAACAATAGCTACAGCTGAAAGCAAATACACCATACAGAAATACATCATAGAGATTGTATAAAGAGGGAGATATAGATAAAACCCAGATAAGAAGACGGGATGGTGGGAGGGTAACCTGGACTGCAGCAGTGTGAACACTTGAACATCGACATTTATGGTAGGTACAAAACTGCACTATGTTCATCATGTTACACTGCTGCAGTCATCACACTTGGGTTGAATCCCAAAGCTAAGGCTGGGCGGTTGGTACTACACAGGGTTTGAAGAAGCTAGTAGGCCCTGCAAAACTGCAGTGGCAAAGCCAGCTCTGGTTTTTGAGTATAGAGGTAAGTGGTAGTGCTTGGTGAAGGTGTGCACTGAACTCCAAGTTGCAGCTTCCAAGATATCCTTGGTTGGTACTCCTCTGAGGAAGGCTGCTGATGTTGCTGTAGCCGTGGTGGAATGAGGCCTAATGTTACCAGGGACAAGTTTCCCATGGTGTGTGTAGCAGAAACGGATACAATGTCCTATCTATTTTGAAATGGTCTGTTTTGAGATAGGCTTTCCTTGAGATCCTGCAGCATAGGATATAAAGAGCTGATCAGATTTTCTGAAAGCCTTTGTTTTATCCAAGTAGAAATGTAATTGCCTGTGAATGTCCAAAGAGTGTAGGAGTTTTTCCCCTTTATTCTGGGGGTGTGGGTAAATGAATGGTTTGGTTTAGAGCCACACTGGATACTACCTTTGGCATAAAGGAAGGGTTAGTTCATAAAGAGACTCTGTCTTGATGAAAAATGATGAAAGGCTCCACTGCCATTAGGGCCTGTAGCTCTGAGACTCTTCGTGCTGAAGTTATTGCTAGCAGCAGGGCAGTTTTCCATGATAAAAATTTTAGCTGGTTTGAACGGCGGCAGTGAAAGTTTTTCCAGAACAAAATCGAGGTCCCAAGTTGGTGCTCTCCGGGGCAGTCTTATGTTCTAAGCCCCTCTGAGGTACTGTCTTAGTAATGGATGTGAAAAAATAGGAGGATCCATGTTGTAATGAGCTGAAATAGCTGAAGCATTCATCTTTATAGATGAAAAGGAAAGGCCTTTGTGCAACATCTCAGTCAAATATTGCAGAATCTGAGGAATATTTAGGACAAGAGGATTTTGGCCTGTAGCCTGGTTCCAGGCGCAGAATCTTTTCCATTTGTCTGAGTAGGTTTTCCTGGTGCTAGGTCTCCTGGCCTCCAGAATGGCATCCATAACAGCTGTAGAGAGAAGTGTTGACTGGTTGTTTAGATAATCTGCCATGCAGCCAGATTTAAAGTATTCAGCTGGCTGTGTAGAATCTGATTGTTTTGCTGAGTCAGCAGGTGAGGAATTTGAGGTAAAATCCATCGGGGGGCCTTGAGCCATGTTCCTTAACATTGGATACCAGTGTTGGCGTGGCCAGTCTGGAGCAATGAGGATCACTTGTGGCCTCTCTAGTCTGGCTTTTAGCAGCACCTTTGCCAGAAGAGGCAGTGGAGGAAAGGCATACACTGTTAGCGTTTTCCAACTGAATGAGAGGGCGTCCACTTTCCAAGCTAGTGTGTGGTATGTCCTTGTGCAAAACTTTCGTAGTTGGCAGTTTTGGGGGGAGGCAAACAGATCTATGTCTGGGCTCCCCCATTTTTGAGTTATCATTGTGAATACTTGTGGGTCTAGTTTCCACTCGTGAGGATCCATGATATTTCTGCTTAGTTAATCTGCCAATGTATTTTTCTTTCCTGGCAGGAATTGTGCTTGTAGTTGAACTTGGTAGGTCAGTGCTGTGTTCCACAAGGTCATTGCTTGCCGGCATAGGGGGTAGGAATGTGTGCCCCCTTGTTTGTTTATGTACCACATCACTGTGGTGTTGTCCGTCTTTATTAGAAGTTGTCCTGGATGTAGGAGGTCCTTGAAAGCTGTTAGGGCATGTTGTACAGCTAGCATCTCTTTTTGATTGATGTGGAGATGCATTTGATCCGCAGACCATTTGCCCTGAATACACTGTCCTGCCATGTGTGCTCCCCAGGCGTAATCCGATGCATCTGTTGTTATTGTTTGCCTGGCTGTGGGCAAGGTGAAAGGCTGACCCTTGTTGAGGTGACATGCCTGAGCCCACCATATAAACTCCAGTTGAAGGCAGGGAATGAATGGTATTATTGTTTCCAAGCTGTGGCTGTGTTGAGTCCATACGCTTTTCAGGTACCATTGTAATTTCCTCATATGCAGTTTGGCATATGGTATTAGTAGAATACAAGATGCCATGAATCCCAATGCCTGCAGAATTTTTCTTGCAGGGAGTTGGGTCTTTGTTGCCATCATTTTGAAGTATTGAGTCAGTTGTCCTTGCTTGTCTGGCGTGAGATAAACCATCTGGGCCGTTGTATTTAAGCTGGCACCCAGGAATATTATGTCTTGTGAGGGCACTAGTTTTGACTTCTTTTCGTTTACTGCGTACCCTAGGCAACTTAGTAGGTTTTTTACAAATGACAGAGGTTTTAAAAGAATGTCCTTGCTTTCTGCTTGAATAAGGCAGTCGTCCAGGTATGGATATATTTGAATTCCTCTTTGTCTGCAGTATGCAATTACTGGTGCCAGGCATTTTGTGAAGACCCTGGGTGCAGTAGATAAGCCAAAAGGCAGTGCAGAGAATTGATAATGAGGTGTACCTGCTATAAATCGGAGGTATCTTCTGCAATTTTGTCTGATAGGGACATGCAGGTATGCCTCCTTGAGGTCCAGTGTTACTAGTCAAGCCTCGCATGGGAAGAAGTTGCTGTAGTGTGAGCATCTTGAATGTGGGTACTTCCAGGTATGCGTTTAGAATTGAAAGGTCCAGAATGGGTTTCCATGCTTTGTCCTTTCGGGGAACCAGAAAAAGTCTGGAGTAAAATCCTTGTCCTTGCTCCTGTGTAGGAACCTGTTGAATGGCTCTCATATCCATGAGTGCTGTAATTTGTCTTTGAGCCTCTGCCCATTGATTTAGTGGCAGGTTTGGCATTCCTTTTATCCTTGGTAAAGTGTCAAAGTGGAACCTGTATCCTTGAGATACAATATTTAGGACCCATTTGTCTTTTGTGATGATGTGCCAATTGTCTGCAAAAAGTGAAAGTTTTCCTCCCAAGGGAGCTGCCAAGAGTGATTTGCTTGGCAGTCTGTGGGGTAAGTCATTGTGATTGTCTTCTGATAGTTTGAGACCTGTCTTCTCCTCCTTTCTGGGTTGTGGCACCCCATTGGCATGGCTTGTAAGAGCCTTGTGGCTGACCTCTGACCCTTGGGCGTCTGTATTTGCCCCTCTGTGGTCTGTCAGAGGTTGGAAAGGACCAGTTTTTGGTTGGCCAATTTCTGCTGAAACAAGGGGGTTGAACCTGTAAAAAATCCTTGACAGTCTGCATAGATTTTGCCTTATCCTCCATTTTCTTTAAAACCTCTTCTGCTTTCACACCAAATAAAACATCCTGCTGTAAGGGTGCATCCAATAACTTTGCTTTAACATGATTAGGTAAAGTTTGTTGTTTTAAACAAGTATGTCTATGAATGACAGACCCTGTTGCAGCTGCTTTAAAAGAAACTTCCAATGAATCACATCCACATTGCAAAGTATGTTTTCCCACTTGTTCTGCTGCATGCAACAAATCTTGCATTTCCTTGTAATCAGGCTGCTCTGTATGTGTGCTCATTTTTTGTTTTAATTGAGAAATCAAATATTGTTGATATTTCAGCATGTGAAACTGGCAATTTAAGGCCCTCATAGCTAGAGTAGCTGAGGTGTATACTTTCTTTCCCCATCTGTCTAGTGCTCTAGAATCCCTTTCAGAAGGTACAGGATTTTTAGCAATAGAGGCCTTAACCCCTTTGGGACCCTGGGAAATGGTTTCTGGGTCAGCAACCAGGCTTTTATATAGGAATTTATGTGAGTCAGGGACTCTGTAGTATCTGTCTGGTTTGGCTGGTGCAAGAGGTAATGAATCTGGGTTAAGGCTAGAATCTGAATAAACATCATCCACAATGTCTGACACAGGTGGAATAGCAAGGGGTCTGTGCTGGGGTAGTAAGAGGAACTCTCAGAGCCTTTTCTTAGAATCAGAGTAATCCTGGCCTTCCCAGTGGAAATGTTCCCTAAGGGTATGTAAAGTTTCCCCAAAAGAGTAGTCTTCTGGGGGAGATACTGAAGGAATGGACTCTTCAGCATCAGAGTCTTCATAAGGGGGAAAAGAGTATTCCTGTTCCTCAGAAGAATCTGAGGAAATGGAGACCTGGTCAGAGGAGGCATAGTCCTCCTCCTGTCTAGGCCTTTTGTCAGGTGGGGGATGGGAACCCCTGATTAGGGTAATTAAGTCTTCAGTCATCTTAAGCATCTGTTTCTTAGGCATGGGGCCTTGTACTGGAGACTGCTGTACAGGCTTCCTTACTTTTAAAGGAGTTTTCTGTTTTGCATAGGACTTAATAGTAAGTGTAGTCTGTCTGAAGACACCTTCAGCAAATGACGGCCTTTCAACAGCACCAGAATCCCCTTCAGCCATGGAGTCGGAAGGACCTAAAGATAAAGGGTGTGGAGGCCCAGCAATCTCCGCTTGGGAGTCGGCTTCAGCCTGGGGTTCTAAATAAGCGGGCTTCAGGGGCTGCGTGGGCGCCTCACTGAAGACCGGAGAACCAGCGACTGGCCTAGCAGAGGCCTCGGTGTCTGGTTTGGGTCTCGGCTGCCTGTCCTTATCTTTGTGCTTTTTATGCATCCCGGTCGTCGGCTGCTCCGACGGTATGGTATAATTAAATTTTCTACCAAAATAATGTCGGGCGAAATCAAACCGACGTTTAATAGTTCGTTTGTTAAACCTAGCACAAAACCGACAACCTGTGACGTCGTGCTCTGGGCCTAGACAAGGGATACAATAAAAATGAAAATCCTTATGAGGTATTTGCTTCCCACAAGAAATGCAATTATTAACTTTTTCTGACATCCGTCTGAGGCAAGAAAAGGTTCCCCAATGGGGTACTTAGCTTTATTGAAGACTACAGTCTGAAATTCGATTTGAAAATCTTAGGAGTCGGCTGACCGGCACTTGCGAACTGCTTCTGCTTCGAGCACCGCGCGGCAAGAAAGACTGGAGAAAATGGCGTCGGCTGCCTCTTTTATACCTCTGTCGCACTGATGTCAGGGAAGAAGCGACCGCAACTGACGCCGGACCAAGACTTTGGAACTCATGCCGACTGCGGGACCGCCTGACGGTAGGATAACCCAAGTGTGATGACTGCAGCAGTGTAACACGATGAGCATCTTAGCTGCAAAAGTTCAGTGTCTGTTTCACGACGCTCCTCATCATAAATAGTCTTAAATGACATGCATAATTTACCTCACACATGCCTGTAATTTATTAAGACACCTATGTGTCGCAGTCTATCAGCATATAAGAGATCACTTAAATTATAAATTCTCTTGGTAAATATTTGCTGAATACCTTCCAAAATAATCAAATAACATGTATTGTGGGCACAAAACAGTGAGATAAATTCCATTACTAGTTTTCTACATGCCACATATAATTTACCCAAAAAATCAAGAGTTTAGTGAGGACACATTCCTAAAGATAATCCTACTATCCTTATGGTTTTGTTTTTTGTAATCTGTACCCAGTTTTTGAATTTCACATTTTACAAACTGTAACACCCAAATCCTTATACTTGTCTAGTTCTTCAATGAATAGTATGCCCAAATATCAAAGTTAGTTAGGTAAAAAAAAAAAGAAAAAACAGTAATTCACATTCATCTCTACTAATTTGTAATCCGTTATCACTCAGCCAGTCAAAAACGCTCGCATAACTACATTTCTGTATGTCATCCTGACATGTCACATAGACCCTAATTCTGACGTCATTATCATGTCAGCAGGAAACTAATTTTGAGAGAGGAAAAAAAAAACATTAAATAAAAGGGAGCCAGTCATACATCCCTTGGGGGCCACCTGTCGTGATTCCCAACCTGGAAAAAAAAGTTGTTTATCTTACCCCTTTGAAGCCTCTCCGATAACTACATTTCTCACTCAGTTAACTATATATGGATTAATACAAAAACTGCATAGAATGAATGCTACAGAAGGAGTGATACCATAAAATGCCTTATATATAACTCTATAAGCTACTCCTGCTTCCCATCATCAGCCCCATTTTTCTCATTTTCAAAATTGGATCAGGTTGTCACATCTACTTTTGCCACTTCTATCAATTCAATCCCACTCTCCTACATTATTTGACAGATATGCCTGACTGTCACAGGTCGTCTCTCACACAGCCCATCCATCTCTGTGCTGAATGTCCTCATTTCCTCTTGCCATCTTCCTGTCTCTCCCAAACTTTCTTCAGTAAATCATCATCTGTTTTCTTGCACATGTACCTGAACCACTGTAATATGATCCCTTTGAATTTTCTTCAATTGGAACTACTTCAATTTCTGCTCTGTCATCAAGTGCTCATCTGCTCCACAGTCTGCATCTTATCACTTGTCTCTGGCACTTCATATCCATCACCTCCAACTACCTCAACTTCCCTTCCTTCACTGCTGAAGTTTCTGTACCATACAGAAGTACCAGCCATGTCACTATTTTATAAACCTTAAAGTTCAGCTTCTTTGGCATTCTTCTGTCACAAATACCCGACACACTGTACCAGACTGCTGCAGCCCCCCGATATTAACTCTGATCTACTCATTCAGACTTCCCCTTCCTCTCAACCACCTTTCCCAAACAGTTAAGCTGTTAAGCTATTCCACTGTTTTCCATTCCATCTCAAATGTTCAGCTTCTTCTGATTTCACCACCTGCAGCCATGATAACTGTCATGTCATGTCTGTACTCATTTCCAACTTATGTACCTTCTGTTTTGCATTCCATTCACCTACCATTTTTGCTGAACTTTAAGAGTCTGCCTGTCTGCACTGAGCAGTTTTGCTGACCCATCCCCTCCAATCTATTTATTATTGTAATCTATCACAAGTACAAACAGCAATAGCTTAGAGATAAACCCTGATGCACCCCCACTCAGTACTGCTCCTAGGGTAGGGTGAAGTTGCTGCTGCCCTGAGCACGAAGTGTTAGGGGTGTGAATGATCATTCTCAATCTCTCTCAAGTCCATACTTGCATACATAAATAAATGTAGGTATTACAATATCAGTCAAAGTTTAAGTCCTGTAGTGCTCAGTGTATAGCAGAAAAGTGTAGTAGCTGTTTGCAATAGTTTAACTTTTTTTTAGCTCTTCAATTTGGAGAGGAGCCATCTTGTGTGTGTGTGTGTGTGGGGGGGGGGGGGGGCGGCAAACACTCCCATTGGAAACCCTTTGTAAGTCCAAAGTTTGTACTTTTGCCACTGTGTCCTTAATACATATACTGCACTAATTGTACCAATGTTTCTGAGACTTCAAATTCAATAATTAAAAAGTCAGTATAAATGATAATTATGTACTTACCACAATGTTAGATCTGTGCTGTCTCATTTTCATCTAGTTCAAAGTTTGGGTTGTTGGTTCAAAGCAGATTCAGCCTTAGCCCCTTCTATCAAAGCTTTGGATCCAAGAGCTCTAACTCCTCCCTTACCCAGAATTCCTTGATTTAACTCCGCTCGAGTATAAGGACTACTCTAACCATATGGACCAAATTTTATGGATTTTGAGTAATAGTCTAAAAGTGTTCCATGCATAGGGAAGGTGATGCTTAACAAACACATAGGGTCTTCGTTGGGGTCCGTCTGAGCCCCAGAAGATATAAATGGCAATTTGAAAGGTGGAAGGACGGAGGGATTTTGAAATTGACAAATTGAGACAACACAGAGCTAACATTATGGGTACATAACTATCTTATCTGATGTTGTCTATTTCTGTCTGATACAACATTTGGGAGAGATTCGCAAGCTGCCTAAAAGAACCTGGGTCTCAAGGAAGGACATTCCTGAGAATAGCAGAGCCACAGGATGCATGAGTTCTGGATTGCACATGCAACTTATAATGAGCTACAAAGGTGTGAACTGATGACCAGGTTAATGTTGCACAGATGTCAATAAAAGGAACTCTTTTTGCAAATGTTTTAGGAGTAGCGATTGCTATAGTGGAGTAAGTCTTGGGTTATGAATGCAAAGGCAGTCCTAGAGTTAAATTATAAACAAAAGAAATACAGTCTGCCACCACTTAGCAAGTGTAACGTTCGACAGATCTTCTATTTTTGCTTTGGAAAAGTAGACAAATATCTGGTCTGACTTTCTAACATCTTTAGTACGATGTAGGTAAAACTGGAGCTGTCTGTGGACATCTAAAGTATGAAGTGTGTGTTCATCTTTGGTACAGAGGTTCAGAATAAAACACAGGTAAGTTAATGTAAAGATTAAAATTTGTTTCAGGCGACACCTTTAGGAAATTTTGTGGAAGATGAGAAAGGGTGGCTTGCATGAGAGTATTTGTAACTCAGAAACTCCTCTAGCAGAGGTAATGGCACGCAGAATAATAGTTTTCCAAGAAAGAAACGAAGTTTTAAGCAGGTTCAAAGAGTTTTTGAGTCAACAACTGAAGCAGCAATGTGATATTCCATGGAGGGATTGAATCCCAAATGGGAGGTCTCAACAAAAATGTTCTTTTAAGGAAGGCTTTAGGCATCCTAAGAGAAGCAACAGATAAATCATTATGTCCTATGTCAAAATTAGAAATGGCAGCCATATGAACTTTTATAGTGGAGTTACTGAAACCCTGTTGAAAAAGTTCTGAAAGAAATTCCCACACTGACAGATGGGGACTGATAAAAAATCTAATCCTCTTGAAGATGCCCAAAGGGAAAATATTCTACACTTGCTTTTGTAAGTCTTTTTTTCAATTCTTTCTGAGAAGAAGATATTTATATGGACAGCATGAGAAGACTGGCTAGTGTCTCTGGCTGTGAAGATAGATGAAGGCTGTCAGCCTAGCTAGATAAAATTTTGTAGATAATTCTGTCATTTGTAAATATTAATGTAAGCCACAGGCTCGTTCTCTTAAATGTGAAAAGACTGCATTGGGTACTGAACTGTAAAAATCTAACAACAGTGCACTCTACTGTAAGAAAGTTAAGTCAAGCATTTTATGACCGTCTTTGATGTCAAAATTCGGAGCCGATATGTCTGGATGAAGGACTTCTGCCTATTGTTTTGAGGCCAGAGTTAATGGCTAGAATTTGCATGTATAATTTATTTTATTGCTCTGGTTCCTGACCAGCTGCAAGCTCAAAAGGGCTATTAACCTCTGATAATCTGTTAGCCTGGGAACTAGAAAGAAATTATGTAATCTAAAATGAATCAGTGGTACTGTGTTATCAATTTAAAGACAGAAAGAATGAGAGCATTAGAGCATTTTTGCTTGAGAGCATCCAACTCAGCACTGCCTGTGTCTATATGTAAGTAGGATCTTAAGACTTTAGTGTTTCTCTTAGAAATAGCTAGGACTTAGTATGATTAGACTAAGTGTTTTTCTGTGATCAGAACGTTTCTACTGTATTATTTTAAACAATTCTCTGTGATCTCTGAACTCTTGACTAGCATTGGGTAGTAAGAAATATTGTCTTGTCTTTTTATTATTTATTATTAAATATTTTTAAACCTTTCAACTGTGGCTGTTTTGTGTAGACATAATTTAAGCTCTAAGAGTACACTGCATGTATATAGTGATACTGTAACAAGTCACTCCAAATAAGCTTTGCTGTTCAGTCACACTTACCATTTGGATAATTATACTGCACAGTAATAATTGGACACCCTTCATAAGGGCCTTGGAGTAGCTGATAAATATTAGCTGGGTGGTGGCAATGATTTCTACCATATAGTCTGGGTAAAAGGGGCACAAGCTGGAGAACCTGTGCCAGCCTTCCCCAGGAGTATCTGTGTGGTTGTAAATAACTCTCATCTCCAAGTGTGTGCGTGTCAGCTACTTGGGCAGGGACACAAAGCACTGGCTGGACAGAGAGGGTGCTGGAGGTTTTAGTTTGCCCACTAGGCTGAGACCTGGACCCTATAGCTATGCCAGTGGGGAGTCTTATTGGGGACATGGAGAGAAACCAGTCCCAGACTGACTGTGATCCTTGTGTGCTCTTAAGGGAAATTGTACTTTACTGTATGTGTATTTATTACTTTTTCCCTATATGGATGCCCGTCACTGGTGTTAGTGGTGAGGCTTGAGGCTCCTTGACTGCTGGGCCACTGCACAGGCGTCACACTGGCTATCACTACAATTGGAGAAACCATGCAGCCAATTTCAGGATCTGAAGATCCAGTAGAGGCATTCCAGATGGTTGACTTAAAATATCTGGAATAGGATTCAGTACCCAAGGTGGGTGTAGCAAATGAGGCCAAAAGAAGGGAAACCAAACCTGCGAGACCCAAAATAGGGAAATGAGGATTACCTTGGACTTGCACCTCATTGCCTTCAGTATGAATTTTGTTTGAAGAGTAATCAGTGGGAAAGCATAGAAGAGACTTGCATGCCAAATGTGGACTAGAGCACTTCTCTGTGACTATCCTGGTGGAGGGCAAAGTGACTGCTGCACTTGTTCAGGTAGGATGCAAAGAGGTCGTAGCAAGGTTGGTCCCGCTCTCCGTTTGAGAGCCCACTCATGAGGTAATAGGATGCATCTGCTCTCTGTCTGTCTGCTAGTATATTTGGCATAGCTGGAATATGTGTTGCTACTAGAAAGTGATGGGAAGACACTGTCCATTGTCAGATTAGCATGGCATCCCGGCAAAGACGATATGAATGTGTTCCACATCAAGTAGCATACCACTGACATACTCTCCAAGTGAATGGAAATCACATCATTAAGTAGGTTGTCCTGAAATGCCTGCAGTCCTAGGAGAAGTGTCTTATCTCCAAGACAGTGATGTGAACTTTAGCCTCCGTGGGTGACCAAGTCCCTTGAACGGTCTTTCCTTCAAAATGTCCAACCCTAGAAGGGAAACATCTGTGGTTACTGTGGCCTGAGGAACAGGTTGACAGAAAGGTCTCCTTTCTACCACTGATGGAGGAGTTTATCCACCATCTTATATAGGTTCTGCATACTTGAGTGAGATGGATCCTAGAATATATAGGTCGAATGATCTGTGACCACTGGACGGACAGTGTCCACTGCAGCACTCTCATGTTGTAACTTGGTAATGGCACTAATGTAATAGGTTCATAGGTAGGTACTAGGCTATCGGCCCTAGGGCCTATACAAGCCTAGCCATAATGATTCCCTGGATATTGCTTCCCACATATATTTACTTTCCTGGACCCCCGTCTAGCAAGGCTACTGATGTGATCCCCGGGGTGAATTTCCTATCTCCCATCCAGTCGTCAAGGTTACCCTTAAAGAGGGCCATCAGAACTCAGAGAGAGAGAGAATCTGTCTTGCCTTTGGGGGTGCATGCTGAACTACTTGAAAATCTACAAGTCTTAACCACCAGACTCTTGCGACTGTGAGTTTGGCAATTTGTAGAACTCTATCTGACATCCAATGAGTTCTGTGCGTTATGTGGGCGGCAATTTGCTCTTCATATGATTTAATGTTATCCCTAACTGGTCTGTAAGACTGAGCAGAAAAGTTTGGTTTTGTAATAGTCGAGGCCTGTAAGTAGCAGTTAAGAGCCATTCATCTAGATATGGGAAGACTTGGATCCTCTGCCATCGCAGATCAACTGCTACTACAGCCATAACCTTGGTGAACACTCAGGGGAACTGTGGTGAGACTGAATGACACTGCTCTGAATTGGTAGTAAAGGGCTTTCAGCCAGAAATGTAAGAATCTCCTGGACTGCCTTTGAATCCTGATGTGGTAGTAGGTGTCCTGGAAATCTACACTTCCAATCATCCTTCCTCAACAGAGGTAGAATGGGCTATACTTTGACTATCCAGAATTTGTTTGGCAAACAGATTCATGTGACTGGGATTCAATATTGGTCTGAGGTCCCTATCTTCTTTGGAATAAAAGAAACCTGGAATAGACTCAGGATTCTAACTGATTTGGGGGGGCCAGCTCAAAGATTCTTATGTTTAGAAACTTTAACACTTCTGTTGTTGCGGATTTCAACCGATCAGGTGGCGTGTCGGGAAACTTCAATTTTTCTTTGTGGAAAACACGGGATACCCTCTGGTGATCATCCTTAACACCTGTGAGTCACAAGTTATGGCTTACCAGGTCAGAGGATGTAAGGTTAAGCCTCCCTGCCTCCAGAGTACAGCAGCCAGGAAACTGTTCAGGGATGGTGGCATGGTTTTTCAGTGAAAGAGTCATGGAAACCCTGGTTCTTCAGTCTGTTTGCCTCTTGGGCAACACCCATTCAGTCTTCCTCCACCTCTGCCTTGAGGAGGTCTATCTCCAAAAGTGTTGTGGTGAAAACCCTGTGATTTTTTGAACCCCATTTTATTATTTCTCCTACGACTCATGGAAGAGGATCTTTGTGGAGTGGAGAAAAGGATTCTTATGGTAGACAGTAACTCTCTTAGTAACATGGACAGCGGAACTTTACTCACATATTTTTTTCTTTGTGGATGTAGCTACTACCATGGCATTTACTGGAGAGCATTTAGACTAGTGTTTTCTGTCTTTTGGAGTTAAAAGGATTCTGTCTGGCTCATTGGGACTGGGTTCTGTAATGTCAGGGTCCTACCAAGCCTTTTGTGTAATGGGGGGGACCACTCAGGATGTAAATAGGCCAGACCCAAATTCTTCAAGGAATGGGGGCTCATCTGATGCATGATTCATTGGACCATCCCCCCTCTGCTTCATCAATTCTAGGATGCCCCCAAATATGTCTTTCAGGCAGGACCTGGGGGGTACTTCTTCATCCAAATCCGTGTCTTCAGTGACAGACTCAGGCAAGGAGTCTATGTACCTATGTTTGCACTTCTCTTTTTAGAGAACAGGTTTCTGGGGCTCTGATGGAGATGCACTGGAATCAGATGGGGAGCTCAAATATAGAACTGCCTCAAAGCCTACAAGTTCTGTCTACCCCTGTCGACTCAAATGAGATGAATGAGGCACAGGATCTATTGGGTGCTTGGATGGATCCAAACTTAGTGCATGCACCTGATTTCTTGGATCAGCCAAGGCCCTTTCCACAGCCTAGAAAGTCAACTCTGCCACTGGAACTGAGAAAATCCTTCCCCTGTCAGCAGACTCATGGAGTTTCCCAGATCCAATGGAGACTGGCTCCAAGGAGAACCTCTGAGAAGAGCTGTTGGAGGCAAAAGCAACAAAGGGGAGGAACAGCTCTGAAAACTTTGGTGTCAACTCCACAGTCAGTGCTCTAACCTAGACGATTTGACTCCAGAACTCTTCTCAACCCACTAGCAACAGAGTCGAGAGAGTAAGGAAATCATGAAAAGCCGAAGTCTCAAGGTCAAACTGATCCAACAAAGGTGTGCAAAAAGGGGTTGGTCCCGTAGAAACCTGCTCTAAGGCAGAAGTTACTAGAGTGGAAATAGGGCAGGGTTGATCGGTTTGTTCCCAGCCCTACTCTATGTGACAGTGCCAAGGGAACCCCCAGCTGGATCTGTGTCCTCAAGAATTTTTTCATTAACCAAATGATGTCTATCTTGGTGAGACTACTGGTGGAACTTCCAGACCTAGACTATGAAGTTACAGACGCCAGTTTTGACAGTAGCTTGTGTTGTAGTACCAGCGAACATAACCAATGACTCACTGGTCCTGGGGAAAAAATAGCTCTAAGGAGGAAGTTTGGATCCGGGTTGCAGATGGATCCAACTGCCTCAGAGCCATAGGTGCCAGACCCAAGAGACTGGTCAGTTCCGGAGACCTTTTCCTAGATTTCTCTGCTTTTTTCTCTACTAGCCTTTTTTCACCAGTCCTTTTCTCTACTGACTTCTCCCCATGTTTTTCTTTAATTCTATCATTCTCTTTCTCCTTTCCATTCTCAGAATTGGGAGAAGCAGATGATTGTCTAGCTTTAGACACAATGAAAGACCTGTCTGAGGAGGAAGCAAGCCTTTATGTATTAGTTTTCCTCTCCTGTCCTGGAGGGCTCTAGAACCAAAGGCAGCATAAATACCACAATTAGCCTGAAGGTGAAAAGCACCCAAACAATACAAACAAAGGGAGTGGGGGGGGGGGGTCTTGAGGAGGGATTTTGTATCCACAGGCTGAACACTTTTTAAACCCTGATGTTTTTTCATACATTACAAAGTAGACAAAAACTAAATCTGTCATTATATAAATGTAAGCCCAGACTTATTACAAATATTTTATATACACACACGTGCATGTATTATATGGAATACATGTGTTTGGTCGCGCGACCGAATGTCGAACCGCCATAATTCCAACCCGTAATGTCAAAGCTCATAGGCATGAATGCTCGGAATGTCGCAGGCAACATCGAATTCGAAATTCCCGATTGCACAACCGCTGCAACAAGTGCTACCATGGGTCAAGAGGGGTTAATATTAGCCTGGCTGGCGTTCAGTAATTCTGGGTTCAGCATCTGAAGAGTCGACATATTGCGATCTTAGGATTCTGCTTTCGAAATGTTCGTGTTCGGACATCGGCTGTTCGCTCATATGCATGTAAACCGTATTTTTGATATATATATATATATATATATATATAATGTACATGTATATATATCATCATCATCATCAGCCCCCTTTTTTCCATTTTTCTACATGGGGTTGGGGTATCGTGTCAACTGTCGCCAACTCTCTCTATTCAGTGCCACACTCCTGCCTTCAACACTCATGCCTGACTGTCGCAGATCTTCTTTCACACAATCCAGCCACCTCTTTGCTGGATGTCCTCGCTTCCTCTTAACTTCTTCCTGTCTGTCCCAAATCTTCCTCAACAGATTGTCTTCTGCTTTTCTACACGTGCCCAAAAGTACAGTTGTGTACACCTACCATAAATGTAGATGTTCGAGTGTCTTCACTGTTGCAGTCATGAATGTAGGGTTCTCCCCTGCCGGCAGGCAGCCCTCGGTCGGCCAGAATCCCAAAGTCTGGGTCCGGTGTCGGTTGTTCAACTCTGCTCCCTGACGTCAGAGCGCCAGGAGTATAAAGCTGACAGCTGACACCAACTTCTCCAGTTTTTCTTGCCCCAGATGTCAGGAGTCCCAAAATGAAAATGATCCCAAAACCTTTGCAAATACACCTCAGAAGAATGGTGAAAGAAGGAACCACACAAAAGTAAAAATAAGAGGGGACAGGAGGGAGGGAAACCCAGACTGCAACAGTGAAGACACTCAAACATCTACATTTATGGTAGGTGTACACAACTGTACTATGTTCATCGTGTTTCACTGTTGCAGTCATGACTGTAAGGTAGAATCCCAAAGCTGAAAGAAAGGGAGGAGGTCATAAAGAAGAAGGGGCGGCTAAAATGCCCTGCAAGACTGCAGAGGCAAAGCTTGCCCTAGACCTAGAGTAAAGAGGCAAATTGTAGTGCTTAGAGAAAGTATGCACTGAACTCCAAATTGCAGCTTCCAAAATATCCTTGGTAGGAACTCCCCTGAGGAAGGCTGCAGAAGTGGCAGCAGCTCTGGTGGAATGAGTCCGTATGCTCCCTGGGATTTGCTTTCCATGGTGTGAATAACAAAATCTAATTCCATGAGCAATCCATTTAGAAATGGTTTGTTTAGAAATGGCTTTACCTTGGGAACTGGAGGCATAAGAAACAAACAATTGTTCTGATTTTCTGATGTCCTTGGTTCTGTTCAGGTAAAAACGTAGTTGTCCATGTACATCCAAGGAATGTAAGATCCGTTCCCCTTTATTTTGAGGAGTGGGGAAAAAGGTTGGCAAGTGGATAGTTTGATTTAAAGCCACTTTAGAAACCACCTTAGGCATGAAGGTTGGATTAGTTTTCAAAGATACCCTGTCTTGATGAAAAATAATATAAGGTTCCACCGCCATAAGAGCTTGTAACTCTGAAACTCTCCTGGCAGAGGTTAGTGCCAACAGGATAGCCGTCTTCCAAGATAAAAACTTGATGTCAGCAGAAGCGGCAGGCTCAAAAGGAGGCAAGGTTAGTTTTTCCAAAACATAATTGAGATCCCAAGCAGGAATAGGAGGAGATCTAGGAGGTCTTAAGTTCTTAGCTCCTCTGAGGAACTGTCTCATGAGCTGGTAGGAAAATATGGGAGGGTCTGTATTATAATGAGCAGAAATAGCAGAAGCATGGATCTTAATGGAAGAGAAAGAGAGACCCTTATGTAAGAGATCCGTCAAGTAAAGTAGAATTAAAGTAATGTTAGGAAGAAGAGGATCAGAATCCTGAGCCTGCATCCAGGAACAAAATCTTTTCCATTTTCCTGCATAAGATTTCCTAGTGCTAGGACGTCTGGCTTCTAAAATGACATCCATAACCTGCTTGGGTAGAAAAGAAGAAATCAAAGGCCCTGGATTAACCAGGCCGCCAGGCTGAGAGTTCTGACATGAGAGTGTAGAACCTGCCCCTGATGTTGGGACAGAAGGTTCGGAGACTGAGGTAAAATCCAAGGGGACTGCAGGCACAGGTTTATTAGAGCTGGATACCAAAACTGCCGAGGCCAATTCGGAGCCAACAAGATAATCATCTTGGGTTTGTCCTGTTTTATCTTCAATAAAACTCGTGGAAGAAGAGGTAGAGGTGGAAAGGCATATCCCGAGAGATTCCTCCAACTGAATGACAGGGCATCCAATTTCCAAGCCTCTCTGTGGAATGTCCTGGTGCAAAAATTATGAAGCTGATTATTTAGATGGGATGCAAAGAGATCTATGTGAGGACATCCCCATACTGCTGTTATCATCCTGAATATTTTGGTGTCCAGCATCCACTCGTGTGGATCCGAAAGGTTTCTGCTCAAACTGTCTGCCAGCAAGTTTTGTTTCCCTGGTAGAAACTGAGCTTGAAGATCCAGATTGCAAGCTAGAGCTGTGTTCCATAAGTCCATGGCTAGTCTGCAAAGGGGGCAGGAATGAGATCCCCCTTGCTTGTTTATGTACCACATAACTGTGGTGTTGTCGGTCCGTATTAGTAGTTGTCCTGGTTGTATGAGATTCCTGAAGGCCAATAGAGCTTTCTGAATGGCTAGCATTTCCTTTAAGTTGATATGCAGGTGCTTTTGATCCTTTGTCCAAAGGCCCTGCAGACAATTGCCCTGAAAATGGGCTCCCCAAGCATAATCCGAGGTGTCCGTGGTTAGAATCTGAGAGGCAGGAGGTAGACAGAAGGGCTTCCCTTTGTTTAGAGCACATGCCCTGGACCACCAAAGAAATTCCTTTTGAAGGCAAGGAAGGACATAAATCAGTATGTCCAAACTGTGGTAATGCTGAGACCATACACTTTTTAGGTACCACTGTATTTTCCTCATGTGTAGTCTTGCATATGGAACGAGAAGGATGCAGGAGGCCATGTAACCCAAAGCCTGCAGGAATTTCCTTGCAGAAAGATGGGTTAGAGTTGCCAAGGCTTTGAAAGTTGATGCCAGCTGTAATTGTTTTCCGGATGTCAGAAATGCCATCTGGGTTGTAGTGTTTAGAAGAGCACCCAGAAAGGTTATCTGTTGTGATGGTATCAAATTTGACTTTTTTATGTTTACAGAGAATCCGAGGAATTTGAGGAGGTTTTGTACAAAGTCCAGATGCTGGAGTAAGACATCCTTGCTGTCTGCCTGAATTAGACAATCGTCCAGATAAGGGTAAATTTGAATTCCCTTGAGTCTGCAGTAAGCTACTACTGGAGCCAGGCATTTGGTAAAGACCCTGGGCGCAGCAGACAATCCAAAGGGCAGCGCAGAGAATTAAAAGTGCCTCGATCCTGCCTTGAACATGAGGTATTTTCTGCAATCCTGCCTGATGGGGATGTGTAAATATGCCTCCTTTAAATCCAAAGTCACCATCCATGCATCTTTGGACAGCATTGGAAGTAACTGCTGTAGAGTAAGCATCTTGAATTTTGGAATCTCTAGAAAGGTGTTCAAGATCGACAGATCCAGAATGGGTCTCCATGAATTTAGCTTTCTTGGGACTAGAAAGAGCCTTGAGTAAAACCCTTTTCCCATCTCTGAAAGAGGTACCAGTTCTATGGCATTCATAACCAAAAGAGCTTCACCTGGTTTAAGGCCTCCGTCCATTGATGTTTTGGAAGATCGGACCAACCGCTTGGCCTTGTCAAAGTATGAAAATGGAATTTGTAACCTCTTAAAATCACATCCAAAACCCATTTGTCCTGGGTTGAGTCCAATTTTGGTAAAAAAGAGAGAGTTTTCCTCCGAGAGGGGCTTGCAGGCAAGACGTTCCTGTAGCCCAACAGAGGGAGTCATTGAGTTTGTTTCCTTTGAGATTGTGGCCTGGCCTGTCCTCTCCTCCCCTAGGGGTAGAAGCAGTCCACTGCCTTGGTCTATAAGCAGCGTGTGTTTGAGGCCTCCCTCTGGAGCGTCTATATCTACCCCTTTGAGGCCTGTCTGAAGAGGGAAAGGACCAGTTTTTTGAAGGCCAATTCCTGCTAAATCTAGGAGGCTGTACTTGTAAGAAATCTTTAACTGCATGGATTTCACCTTATCCTCCATCTTTTTAATCACCTTTTCAGCTTTAGATCCAAACAAAACATTATGTTGAACAGGAACATCCAATAATTTAGCCTTTACTTGTTCAGGTAAATTTTGTTCCTTAAGCCATGCATGTCTTCTAATGACTGTGCCAGAGGCCGCAGCCCTACAGGAAGCCTCCAAGGCATCAAAACCACAGTGTAAAACATGCTTCCCAACTTGTTCAGTGGCATGCAATAAGTCATGTAATTCCTTATCCTCTGCACAGGCAGAAATTGAAGTAAATTTTTGTTTTAAGACAAGACAAAAGAAATTGCTGATATTTAAGCATATGAAATTGACAGTTTAAAGCCCTAATGGACAAAGTAGCAGAAGTGTATACCTTTTTGCCCCATCTCTCCAAGGCTCGAGAATCATTTTGAGTAGGAATAGGATTTTTTGCAGTAGCGGCCTTAACACCCTTAGGACCCTGAGAAATGGTTTCAGGGTCAGCAGTAGGATTCTTGTATAAAAACTGATGGGAATCAGGAACCCTGTAGTACCTATCAGGCTTAACAGGAGCAGGTGGAAAAATATCAGGGGTTAAATTAGCCTCCGAAAAGGCATCATCCACAATATCTAAAACAGGAGGAATAGCCAGGGGTCTATGTTGGGGAAGAAGAAGAAAATCCCTCAGTCTTTTCTTGGATTCTGAATACTCCTGTCCCTCCCAGTGGAAATGTTCCCTCATTTCATGCAGAGTTTCCCCAAAAGAAAAATCCTCAGGAGGAGAAGCTGAAAGAATGGATTCTTCTGCATCAGAATCCTCATAAGGAGGAAAAGAATATTCCTGATCAGAAGAAGAAACTGAGGAAACAGAAGCCTGATCAGAGGAATCATAATAAACATCCTGCCTTGGCCTTTTGTCTGGAAGGGGATGAGAACCCCTAATCATAGTAAGTAAATCCTCCGCCATCTTGAGTAACTGTTTCTGTGACTTGGGAGCCGGTTCAGAAGAGGCCTGTGCTGAAGTCTTTGATTTAGAAGGAGTCTTTGCCTTTGTCTTTGGCTTTGCCTTTACTTGAAGCTGAGTAGGCCTGAAACCCCCTTCGGAAGCCGATACCTGCACAGCGGCTCTGGACCCATCCGAAGGAGCATTGTCCGAAGGTCCTGCAACAGAGATATTTAAAGGCCTGGTTGGCTCCTCATGAGAGTCCGTTTCAGCCGTTGGTTCTGAAATGGCCGACGACAGGGGCTGCAAAAGCGCCTCACTGACGACGGCCAAACCTGAAGCTGGCTCCGCATGTGCGCTATCATCAGATTTGGACCTCGGAGGCCTGTCTTTATCCTTGCGACGCTTGTGAACTCCGGTAGATGGAACCGTGTCCGACGACATTTTGTAGTTAAAGCGCCTACCGAAGTAATGAAAAGCAAAATCGTACCTTCGCTTGATAGTACGCTGATTGAATCTAGCACAAAACCGACAACTAGCTACGTCGTGGTCAGGGCCTAAGCAAGGAATACAGTAAGAATGAAAATCCTTATGAGGTTATTTGCTTCCCACATGAAATACAATTATTAACTTTTTCTGTCATAGGAGTGGAGCAAGAAAAAAGTTTCCCCAACGGGGTACTTAGCTTTGAGTGGAGAAGAAAGTCTTCGGACCGAAGTAAGTAGAAATATTAGTCAGGAGTCTACCGACCGGCAATTGCGAACTGCTATCACCGCACGGCAAGAAAGACTGGAGAAGATGGCGTCGGCTGTCAGCTTTATACTCCTGGCGCTCTGACGTCAGGGAGCAGAGTTGAACAGCCGACGCCGGACCCAGACTTTGGGATTCTGGCCGACCGAGGGCTGCCTGCTGGCAGGGGAGAACCCTACAGTCATGACTGCAACAGTGAAACACGATGAACATCCACGGTAATCTCTTCTCTTTGAACTTTCCTGCAATTGTAGCTACTCTGGCTTCTGCTCTTATGTCCTCACTTCTTCGTCTGTCCCACAGTGTGCATCCTACCACCATTCTCAGGCACTTCATTTCCATCATCTCTAGCTTATTCACCTGTTTTGCCTTTATTGCCCAGGTTTCTGTACCATACAGTAGTACTGGTCACACCACTGTCTTGTACACCTTACTTTTCAGCTTTTTTTGCATTCTACTGTCATAGACTACACCTGATACTCTATGCCAGTTGACTGCAGCCTCTCCGATTCTAGCTTTGACCTCTTCATTCAGACTACCCTTCTCCTCAACTACCCCTTCCCAGATACTTGACGTTGTTTACCTGTTCCACTGTCTTCCCTTCTACCTCTATTCTCAGCTTCTTCTGATTTACCCAATTTGCTGCCATTACCACCATCTTATCTGTGCTTAGTTTCATCCTGTGTGCCTTCAGATTTGCATTCCATTCTCCGATCCTTTGCTGAAGTTCTAGCTCAGAGTCTGCCTGTACTACCACGTCATCTGCATACAGCAGCTTTGTTGATCCGTCTCCTCCAACCTGTTTGCTAATGTAGTCCATCACCAGTATGAACAGCAGTGGGCTCAAAGCTGAACCCTAATGTACACCCACTCCTACTGAGAACCCCTCTGTGAGCCCGAACACTGTTCGTACTTGAGTAATTGGTTCCTTGTATGTACATAGCCTGCACTAATTCTACTAATGTTTCTGAGACTTCAAACAGCTGCAGTACTGCCCAGATCAGCTTTCTTGGGACCTTGTCATATGCTTCCTCCAAGTCTAGGAATGCCCAGTTGGACTCTCTCCTCATCTCTATCTTTTTCCTCAAGTATCTATCTCAATGCAAACATCGGGTCAGTTGTGCTGCATCCTGATATGAATCCAAACTGCTCATCTCCCATCTTACATTCTATACTCTGCGTACCCGTTTACCAATCACACTCTCCAGAACTTTCATGCAATGTGATAGGAGTTTGATGCCTCTGTACTGCCCACAGTTGTGGATGCCCCCTTTGTTCTTGCACACTGGCACAAGTATGCTTACTCTCCAGTCATCTGCGATACGCCTTCCTCTCCACACTGCTATTAGTACCCTCAGGAGCCATTTCTCCCCAATCTGACCCAACATCTTTATCATATCTGATGTGTTTTTCATCTGAGCCTGCTGCTTTCCCTGACTTCATCTTCCTTAGTGCTGTTCTTACTTCTTCTAGGGTGGGCTCCTCTTCTTCTCTCATTGTAGGCTGTTTCTGGGGAAGTACAGCTTCTGTGAGGTATTCTTCATTCAGAAGCTTCTGGAAATACTCCTCGATCTACCTTTGATGTCCTCTAGACTGGTGAGCAGGTTGTTGCTGGCATCACTTATGAAAGGTGTCTGACTATCTTCTTTATCTTTCAGTCTTTGCTTTGCAACCTGATATAGTTTCTTTGTGCCTCTTACTGAGTCACTTTCCAGAAGTTGGTAATATGTCTTTGATCCCCTATTCTTTGCTAATGCAACTTCTTTCTTAGCTTCTTTGTTAGCCAACCAGTAGTCCTTCCTAGCCTGGTCAGTCTTTTCGGTCTCCCAAGTCTTCCTGCACTCCTCCTTTCTTTTGGTGACTTCCTGGACTTCTGCATTGTACCAGCAGCTTTCCTGATATACCTTATTTCCATACCTGGCTCGGCCACATATTTTTTCTGTAGTCTTAACACATGCTGTTTTTAGGGGCTGCCATTTTTCTTCAACTCCACCTATTTCCTCCTCTTCTTGGGGTGCTAGTAACCTGAGTAATTCCTTGAACTGTTGTACTTTCCCTCCTGTCAACTTCCAGGTCTTCCGCCTGGTCCCTGTTGACCTTAGACCCTTCTCTGACCACTGCTTGCAGCTGACTGTGGCAACTAGTGGTTTATGCTGTGGGCAGACTGTTTCACCGGGGATGACTTTGCAATCATGGATTCTACCCTGGTGCCTTTCTCTTACTAGGAGAAAGTCTGAGTTGCATGTTGATACTCTTGGATGTGATCTTGTGACTGTCTCTCTCTTTCTGAATCATGTGTTGGCTACTATCAAGCCATTTGCCAGAAAGAAGTCTAGTATGGCTTCTCCTTTATTCCTGTTGCCCCATCCATGTGGGCCTAGGCAGTCCTCATAACCTGTTCTGTCTGTCCCGATATGTGCATTCAAATCAACCATCAACACCAATTCATGTTGTCCTGCTTTATCTAGTAGGTCCTGCAACTGCTGTCTGAATGCACTCCTTTCCTCACTATCACAACCCTGCTGTGGGGCATAGGCTGAGATTATGAATACTGCCCTATCATTACACTGGAGTCTGACTGCCATGAGTCCGTCATTAATTCTGATGATATCCCTTACTGCCTTCTGAAACCTCTATCTCTCACCACAATTCCTACACCATTTCTAGCCTGCCCTCCACCTGAGTAGTAGACTCTAGATCCCAAGCCAAGTGGCTTTGCTGCACTGCCCTTACATCTCATCTCCTGGATACATAGGATGTCAAGCCTCCCTCTATATCATCATGTCATCCACTTCCAAGCTGTGTCCTGTCAGTGAACATGCATTAAGAGTAGCGATTCTCAGTTCATGTTTGGCAGGTTGCTTGATTTTATGTCCAGCTATCGCTCAACAGAGCTAACCCAGGCTGGGCAACTAGACATCGGCCAGCCAGTAGCTTATTGGCCCAGGGCTGCTAGGCTTTATGGCGGGCACACACTGGCCAATAGGGGCACATATACCCCTCAACCCACTTATCACCAGTAACTACCCATGCCCATTTTTGGCGACATTAGTCAACATGACCGAATCACCTAGAGCCATATTTTACACCGAGTGGCTAGCCCTGCCACGGAGTGCAGTCTGTGATCCATGTTCTCCTATCTTGAGGACACCGTGCACCACAGCAGATGTCCAAAGTGGTTGGTCTGTACAACTCTTCTCCCTATAGGGCAACATGTATTGTAGAGTCTGTGCTGCTGCCCACAGCTCCATTCATTGGTGAGTTTGAGATGGAAACACTCAGCATGTTTTTCAGACATGGGAGAAACCCACGAAGACACAGGGAGAACATGCAAACTCCAAACAGGCATTGGTAGGAGGTTAGGATTAAACCTTGCACCTTATGCATGGGAGGCAAAGACCTTAACCCGTAAGTCATCATTCCTTAGCATATATTATATACACACCCACAAATTTGAGATATATATATATATATACACACACACACACACACACACACACACACACACACACACACACACACACACACACACAGTGGATATAAAAAGTTTACAAACCTCTGTTAAAATGCCAGGTTTTTGTGATATAAAAAAATTAGACCACAATAAATCACTTCAAAACTATTCCCACCTTTAGTGTGACCTATACGCTATACAATTCAACTGAAAAACAAACACATCTGCTAGGGGAAAAATATAAAAAATAAAAAACATACAATACCCAGACAGTTCCAAAAGTAATGGGACTCAAAGAATTCACTGTCTTATTTAGATATGCTACAGATACATATAATTCTGTATGAATTGCAGGAGGAGTCAATTCTGGGCAGACTGCGGATGCTGCAAAGAGCAATTTTGGCTACTATCAAAGACTGAAATACTAATTTCACAACAGTTTAATCATACTTGGACTTAGGAATGGGGTCCATTCCTGCCATGGTATTAGAAACCCAAAGCACTTGGAGAAATTAAACCGGAAAGGACATCAATGACAAGTTAGGTAAGATGCATAAAATCCACCAGGCATTAATAAAATACAACTTTTAAAGCTATTTTAGAGAGGAGATTTTAAATTGAAGTCTTTTACTTTGCCTTTAACTTTTAATTGACATTTAATAAAAAGAAAGTACCACATGTCGTGATCTAAAGCATTTTTTCTTTTGTACTTGGTTACGCTAAGGCTCATGGACTCATTACTCATTTTGCTTCAATGAGAATACAGTACACTGCAGTGAGGACATTGTCCGAAGGATTAAAACCTTTTTTAAAAATGTCTTATTCTATGTTTAAATTTCTAACATTTTCTAGATGCAAGACTACATTTCATGCAAAGACTTTAGGTTTCATAGTAATACACTACACAAGGCACACTGATGTCCCACTCACCAGGCTGAACAAGGAGAAAATTACAGTCAGCTGCCTGTCGGGTGCCAGGATCCGCCACATAACGCATGCACTCAAGTCACACCACAATAAGTACAAATATGACTCTGTCATTGTCCATGCTGGAATGAATGACTTCAGGCATACCTTCCTGGACTACATGAAAAGAGACCCGGAAGAGCTCTCGGATCATGTGGCCCTGGCAGGTATGACCCTAGACCTGAGTAGCATCCTCCCTTCGCCCACAATGATACCGCAGTATAAGGACATAATTATTGACTTCAACAATTGGCTAAGCTTCTGGTGTCATTCAAAGGGGATCCAGTATCTGTCTGCCTGGGACGACATGATCCACAGACCATGATGCTTTGCCAGAGATGGTCTGCACCTGTCTTCCCTTGGAATCAGGTAACTGGCTAAGGCTCTTGTCACCCCTATAGTGCCTTTTTTAGGCAAAGTTCAAAAGACAAAACCACCACCGTAACAGATACATTCATGCAAACTCTGAAGGTACTGCTACTCAATGCTTGAAGTCTAAACCTCAAAATGCAGTCTCTCGAGCCACCCCTAAAAATGGAGATCATCGATATCTGTGCACTAGCTGAAAACTGCTTCAAGGATACAGAGAGCACCCCTGCAATACCAGGCTACAACTCTTACCACACTTTTCGGCCACCAAACCAGGACCGAAACACTAAAGGTGGAGGAGTGTCCGTATTCACAAAGGATATTCACAACACCAAGCTAGCTGCCCAACACGATGCATCTGAAATTCTCCAGATGCAACTAACACTAGGTAAGACTGCAATCCAAATTGTAGCTTGCTACAGCTCCCCCATCATCCCCCAAGAATCTCACTACACGTTCTAAACATACTGGAAAATATTAAGATACAACCAAACACCCTAATACTGAGTGATTTCAACTACCCTGCCATTTACTGGGAAAATGACTCATGTAACAACAGCTTTGCCCAATGGTTTTTGGAATTCAGAAATTCCAATGCCCTGGATCAGCTAATCTTTAATCCCACCAGAGGCTCCAATATCCTAGACCTGGTCATTACTAACATGGGAAATCGATGCTCCACACCTATGGTCAACCCCCTCATTGGTCAGGTCTGACCATAAGCTAATCACCCTTGACATCCATCCCAAGCCCCCAGTAAGGAAACCTCTTTAAAAAAACTTATCTAAAGCCAACTTCCTACTGCTCAAGTCAGAAGTGACAAACTTCATGACACCCATGCAGACAGGAACTGAAAGTTCGACTGCTGAATCCTACACTAAGGCACTGTACGAGCACATACACTCAAGCATGAATCGTGCCATCCCCAATAGAACCAAGATGCTCTCCTCCAAAAAAGGAAGCCAATCTGGTGCCATAAACAAAATTTACAACTGTTGCAGAAGAGAGGAAAACCCCAGGATGCAAAAAAACTCCCTTACCAGCCTCAGTAAGAAGCTGAGATCCCTCATAAAATCCTCCAAAGCTAGTTATGAAAATAAAATTGCCAAAGATTCCAAAGACAACCACAAGGCACTCTATACCTATGCCAAGAATCTAAATGGCAATGCTCAGACCTGCTCTGAGCTACAACAGAATGGCATTAAATATACTGATCCCAAGGATATTGCCAATATCCTGGCAGATTGATTCAGTGCAAACTTCACCCCCCTCTCACCACCTAAAGGGCCCATCTCAATACCGAAAGACTGCCAAATTCTGGTAACAATGGCCACACAGGTAAAAAAAACACACTCTCCAAAGCTAAGAATACAGCATCCATGGGACCAGATGACATCCCAGGCTGTGTACTACATGAACTACAAAATGAACTTGCACCTCACCTAAGTGTCATGTTTAATCATAGCCTCACCTCAGACTTCATGCCCACTGAGTGGCGCACAGCTACAGTTATCCTACTTCACAAGGGGGGATCCACCTCAGATCTCGGGAACTACTTCCCCATCAGTCTGACGAGCCTGATCTGCAAAGCCATGGAACATATTATAATGCAACATAAACAAAGACATTGGCAACCTTCAAACACTGGACCCCACGCAGTTTGGGTTCGTGAAGTGCCGATCTTGTCTCCTGAACCTGAATGACTTCTTCGAATCAGTCTCCAGAGCCGTGGACAAGAGTAAGGTGGTCCACAAAGCCTATTTGGACCTCACCAAGGCCTTCGACACCATCCCCCACTATGGAATCATAGATAAACTTACTAAGCTGGGCATTAATCCCTACGTCACTCGATGGGTTGCCAACTGGCTTACTGACAGAACCCATACTGTAAAAGTAGCCAACTCCAAATCCAGTTCCAGACAAGTGGAGTACCTCAGGGTTCAATCCTGGGACTGCTCTAGTTCGGCATCTACATCTCTGAAGTACCGGCAAACACTAAGGGACTTTGGCCAACAAAGTTCGCAGATGACTGCAAACTGGGAGCCATTAATGAATCCCTAAATGATGTGGGTATTCTACAAAAGGACCTTACAGAAACATATGCTTGGTGTCAGAGCCATGGGCTCAAGCTTAATGCCAAGAAATGTATAGTTATCCCCTTTGGGGAAAAAACATGTACCCAGGAATTATGACACAGGTGGAAGTACACAAAACATCGAAAGTGTGATAAGAGACTTAGGGACACAGGTGGACAGTGGTCTCACCTTCGATAACCACATTGCCACAACAGTCAGGAAATCCTTCTATGTGGCACACCTCATCACCAAGGGCTTTTCATCCAGAAAAAAGGAGGTTGTTGTCCCACTGTACTCATCCCTCATTAGACCCATTATAGAATACAACACCCCGTTTGGTATGTACCTCTCAAGACATCTGCAACAACTGGAAAGGCCACAGAAATACCTCACTAAAAGAATCACAGGCCCAACGCAGATGCCCTACGCTGACCGTCTAAAAAACCCCACCTATACTCTGTCGCATATCGTCTACTCAGAAGCGATCTCTGCTTAACATAGAAGGCCATGCCAAACCCAGAGCTGTTGGGCATGCTACACTTAAAGAAATCCCAATCCCTCAGAGACACACGCTCCAGGAATCTAAACCTTGTCATCACAATGAACAAAACATGCTGGAGGGATAGGTTCCTGACCCAGAGACTCCCCAGACTCTGGAATAGATTGCCCATACATGTCAAGCAGAGCGCCTCTTTGGCCCTCTTCAAAAGGAACTTTGATGATTGGATGGGAGATAGGAAATTCACCCTGGGGATCATATCAGTCGCCCTGCTAGACAGGGGTCCAGGGAAGTAAATACTGTGGGAAGAAATAGGCAGGGAATTGTTATGGCTAGGCTTGTACAGGCCCTAGGGCCAATAGCCTAGTTCCAACCCATGAAACTATAATACAAGAAATAACTCTTGAGAAAGGAAATATAAATCATTCCTTAGCATATGAACCATCTAAATGAGATGGCTGCATGAAGTACATACACAATATATGTTTGGAAAAAGAGCAAAACACAGATGAGGTTCAGTCCTTCCCTTTCATCTTCAGTTTCAGAAAGCAAGATGATCACACAGCTTTTAACAATTCATATTCAACCCAGTTTCCCATTTTTGAACATAGAGTCAGGGTGTCACTTCAAAAGTGACAATCATCTAGAGCCAAGATTTACACCGCCAGGTGGCTAGCCCTGCTCAAGTAGTTCATCCATACCACACACTTGCACACACATTCACATCTAGGGCCAGTTTAGAGTGTCTAATCCATCTGCTGCACATCTTTGGAATGTGGGAGGAAACCAGGGCACCAGAGGAAGCCCACAAGAAGGCAGGGAGGACATGCAGACTCCATAAACAAGGCAACCCAGCCAAGAATCGAACCAGAGAACTTCTTGCTGTGAGGCGACAAAGCTAACCGTTTCATCGCCCAACTTCCCTTCTCAGCACAGCTTTTTATACAGTTCAGCAATTAGGCCATCCCAGCTCACAACTTTTCCAAGTGTCATGTGTCACAGTAAATTTGATTTCATTAGCTGATGCAGGAGCGACTCAACATATTAGTGCAGTCCTTTGATAAGGCAAGTCAGAAAAAGCAGTTTAATCTTGTTTCTTGAATGGAAGGGCTGCAGGGTCTCTAAAGCTTTTTAGAATAGTTAGGAAACTACTCCACACTAGTTCCAGTGTATATGGAATGCTCGTCTGTTAAATTGCTGTTAAGGGTGAGTAGATGATATGTTCACACTCCAAAATCTTAGAATATGCCTTGCTATGAAATTCACCTACCTCACTAAAAATAAATACATGTTTAAGCCTAGTAAAATTTATAGGAACACAACCCCTTTTCACAGGTGATCTGACAGCAATGTCTGGTTAAATAATAAGCTAAAAGCCGAACAGCAGGTAAAACGAGGTTGTGGGAGTCAAACCCACAGGTCTGGATTTCAGAGATTTAATATGAAAAACTTCCTATTTCCTCCAAAAACTTCATTTTTACTTTACATAAAAATCTGAAGAAATTTGATGAATGAAGACTTCTGAATGCAAGTGAAAGCTCATTCCGCAAAGCTAGAAGGCACTATATAATGCATCTCTCATGTTTTTCTAATATTGATATTTTTAATACCGAGTTCCCCAGTCTGGTCTTAGCGCTCAAACCAATGCACTCCAGGGCACGGACTTTAAAAGGAGAAGCCGAACAGGCATTGCCTTACAAACCAGGCAGAAGTCTTCTCTTTATCTGTAAGAAATATCAACAAAAATGTTATCCACACTTATTTTTTTTTTTTTCAAGTAAGGAACCACTGGACCCTTTCAAGTTCTTCCAGGTGGATACAAAGCACTGCATTCAATAATGGGTCAAATTAGTGATGTATAAAGTGGTACAATGATATCCTTTAACTGACTACACATGCACTTTTTACAGGGATTGTGTCAATATCCTTGAGAAGGAGAAATCAGCCCAGCTGCGGTAATAGCGCAGAGCTCTGGAATTTAAGCTGGACAATGGACCTCACAATTGATATTTCAAAGGATATAACTGCAACAATAATCCGTATGATCATCATCCATGGCTACTTTGGTCAAAAGTTAGCAAAAACAATCCAGTGAGTTCTTTTTTCTTGTATTCACAATAACATTTTGTATTAATGGAAATAGACAGAACATGTGCAGCAGGATCCCCTGCACCAAAAAATACAATGTCAAGAGTTGTCAGACCTTTGGAAAATGAACACTGACAGGGACTGGGGGAGACCCTTTTTTCTCTCAACCAGAAATGCGTCTGGACTGAGAGGTCAATAAGGATCCAACTGAAGAATATGACTTCTATGTCCTGCTGGAACACTGCTGCATCTTTGTGAAGGCTCTGAAATACTGTCAAATTCCATAGCTACATAGCTAACTTGTATTGGGTTTTGTCATACAGTTCTAAGACTTTGATGTTAGGTACTGGACGCTGGATGATGTCACCAAAATAATACTTATAGAAACATGAACTGATCATCAGCGGACTTTCTTCCTCATCTAATAGAGAAAACAATACTGTGCTATGGAAGTAAATGAGATATGGCTGAGTGCAAACCTGGACAAGACATGTTCTCATTTTAAAAGAAGCAGTATAGTAACTATCTTGGTATATCTGAAGAGAAGTCCCTGGCACCCTTTTACTCCTTTATTTCTTAGTAGTTGAACATATTCAGTTTTAATATATTGCCCTTTCACAAAACACTTAAGTGAAATTTCAACAAGGGATTTCTGAGTTGGGAAGCACACAAAGTACATACCAAATATACAGCATTTCACTTCCCTATGTAGAATCACCAGTTCCTGATATGAGGATACGTGGGACAATGGCATTAAGTAGTACAGTCATAGTCTTAATTTTGTGTCACTGGGACATTAAAAATTAAACCTAACATTTTTGTATCACTTAAGTCATACTAGTCCACATTTAATTTTGTTTTGATGTAACTGATGCTGCTTGAAACAAACTTTATTCCAAGCAGACTTAAATGTGTGAATTATTTTAACCAGTGTAGCTGCTCATTTATATAATCTACTGGAAATACTGCTGCTAGAAACAGATTGTGATAAAATGGAATCATTTCAAAAGTGAACTTTGATGAAAAAACAAATTAGAGTTAATTAATATGGTTACTGTTAAAGTACTAGATGTATATTTTGACCATGTTTAACTGCTCATCGTATACTCTGACCATCTTTAACAGCTCATCTAGCATTAATAAACAATGGTAATGAAGCAAATGAGACGACTTTACCACTGTGACTAATTTGTCAAAATTTTAAATATCTGTCTTGTGGGACTAGTACAGACCCAGGCTGTGATTCACAGAGATGCGCTGCAAGTCTGCAAAACATCACAGTAAGAAGTGGCAAGAAAATTACAAACAAGTCTACAGTAGGACAAACGGTGCTTTCCGGCAGTTAGATGCACTCACTTGTACATTAGATGGATATCACAGTAAAGATTCATCCAGACACTGCCCTGCAGAAAAAAGACGGATACAAAGCACAAGACACAATACATACAAAAACTTGTGTGCTGTGTGTTCTCACCGTGTGTCTGTGTGTGTAGTTGTACCAACTTGCATAAATCTAAGGAAAGCTGAAAATGTAATTACACAAATTGCTGCATATCTGAATGAAACTGTATTGCAATGGACAGAGGCAAAGCTGCACATGTTAAAGCATCCCACAGCAGGGCAAAATCAAGCGCTGCATAGTGATATACAGTAATACAACTGTCTGTAATTTTGACACGTTTTACAGATGTAATGGCAACCAGAAGAATAGCTGTCCATTAAAGAAACTTTATGTCTACAGATGCTGATGGTTCAAAAGGTTTTTGGATTAGTGAGTGGAATAAGACAGTAATATCTGAGGAAGGGATCGGATCACGAGCCCAAGGGTCTCAATGAAAAGGTCCCTCTTAAGGAAGACTTTGGTCACTTTCAGAGAAGCAAAAGATGTATTGTTGAGCTGTATGTGAAAATTTGGAATGGCTGTTAATTGCACCTTGTACAGTAACTTGAGCCATCCATGAACAGCTCTGAGAGAAATGCCAAAATTTCAGGTAAAGGTGCTAAAAATGGGTCTAGTCCCTTAGAAGAGGCCCAAATGGAAAAAAAAAACACTTCCTTCTGCTTTTGTAAGTACTGTTGTCTGTGTGCCTTTGAGAAGAAGATATGATATGGACTACCAGGTAGAAAGCCTGACATCTCTGGCAATAGTTAGAATTGGAACAACCATGCAGTCAATTTTAGGGTCTTGAGATTCAGTAGAAGTAGCCAGGAGGGGTCACTGAAGAGATCTGTAAATGGATCCAGAACTCATGGTGAATGAACCAGATGAGGCCAAAGAAAGGAGGACACATACCTACCAAAGCTAAAAAGGGGCAATGAGGATTACCCAGGTATTGCACTCCATAGTCTTGTGAAAGAACTTGGTGATAAGGAGAATTGCCAGAAAGACAAAGGAGATCTGGGGACCAAGGATGGACTAGACTAGGCATCTCTCTGTGACTGCCCGTGTGAAGGGACGAGGGCAAAGTAACTTCTGCATTTGTTATTGAGGTATAAAGCAAAAAGGATGCAGCAACATTGGTCCCAGCGACTGAAGAAAGTACAGTTGTGTACACTTAACATAAATGTAGATGTTCGAGTGTATTCACTGCTGCAGTCATCACACTTGGGTTATCCTGCCACGGGTAGACCTTAGTTGGCCCGAATACCAGAGGTTTAATATTTCTGCTTCGGTTGCTGTCACTACAGAACTAACATCAGGTCGTCAGAGGTATAAAAACAGGCAGCTGTTGTCATTATATCAGTTTTTCTTGCCCCAAATTTCAGGAGCCCCCAAATAGGGAACTAGGTTATGGTGGAATAACACCACCAATAGAAAGTAAATACCAAATAACACTGTAAGGAGTGAAGAAGGAAGAGAGAGAGAAGGGAGATGGAGGGTGGAAAACCAGGACTGCAACAGTGGATACACTTGAACATTTACATTTATGGCAAGTGTACACAAATGTACTATGTTCTTCATGTTTCACTGTTGCAGTCATCACACTTGGGTTGATTCCCAAAGCTGAAGAAACGTGTGAAGGCAGTCAAAAAGAGTTGGGGCTGGCTAGTATGCCCTGCAGGACTGCGGTTGCAAAGCATGCCCTGGATGTTTAAAAGATAGGCAGGTGGCAATGCTTGGTGAAGGTATGAACAGAAAGTACAGTTTTGTACCTACCATAAATGTAGATGTTCGAGTGCCTTCACTGCTGCAGTCATTACACTTGGGTTATCCTGCAGTCAGGCGGTCCTGCAGTCGGCCAGAGTTCCAAAGTCTTGGTCTGGCATCGGTTGCTGTCGCTTCTTCCCTGACTTCAGTGTGCCAGGGGTATATAAGATGCAGCAGATGCCATTTTCTTCAGTTTTTCTTGCCCCAGATGTCAGGTGCCCCCAAAAGGATAGGCAATACATATTGCTTACAAAACATACATAATGTAAAAACATAACCTTTAGTAGCCAGCAAATACACCAAATAAAAAGTATAGTGTAGAAAGTTATAGATAAGACCCAGCTAAGAAAGAGGGGAAGGCGGGTGGGTAACCAGGACTGCAGCAGTGAAGACACTCGAACATCTACATTTATGGTAGGTACAAAACTGTACTATGTTCATCATGTTTCACTGCTGCAGTCATTACACTTGGGAAGAATCCCAAAGTTGAGCCAGGGTGGCTGGTTCTAGAGAGGATTTGGTGTGGCTATGAGGCCCTGCAGCACTGCAGTGGCAAAGCCAGCTCTGGATCTGGAGTAAAGAGGCAAGTGGTAATGCTTGGTAAAGGTGTGCACTGAACTCCAAGTTGCAGCTTCCAAAATGTCCTTGGTAGGTACTCCTCTAAGATAGGCAGTAGAAGTTGCAGTTGCCCTGGTGGAATGTGGTCTAATGTTAGATGGTACAGGCTTCCCATGCTGTGTATAGCAGAACCGAATACAGTGTCCTATCCACTTTGAAATAGCCTTTCCCTGTGATCTTGCAGCATAAGATACAAACAATTGCTCAGTTTTCCTGAAAGCTTTTGTTTTGTCCAAGTAGAAGCGTAGTTGTCTGTGTATGTCCAAGGAATGTAGAATTCTCTCCCCTTTATTCTGGGGGTTTGGATAAAATGTTGGCAAGTGAATAGTTTGGTTGAGAGCCACACTGGATACCACCTTAGGCATAAATGAAGGGTTTGTTCTTAAGGAAACCCTGTCTTGGTGAAAAATGATGAAGGGCTCCACTGCCATTAGCGCCTGTAGTTCTGAGACTCTTTGTGCTGAGGTTATTGCCAGTAGCAGGGCAGTTTTCCATGATATATATTTTATTTCTGCTGCATTGGCTGGCTCAAAAGGAGGTAAAGTGAGTTTTTCCAAGACAAAATTGAGGTCCCAAGTAGGTGTTGGTGCTCTCCGGGGCGGTCTTATGTTTTTTGCCCCTCTGAGGTACTGCTTTAGCAATGGATGAGAGAAAATAGGAGGATATGTGTTGTAATGAGCCGAGATGGCATAAGCATGGATCTTAATGGATGAGAAGGATAGTCCTTTGTCCAGTATCTCAGTTAAGTATTGTAGTATCTGAGGTATGTTAAGGACAAGAGGGTCAAGGCTTTGAGCCTGATTCCAGGCACAGAATCTCTTCCACTTTTCTGAATAAAATTTCCTGGTGCTAGGCCTTCTGGCCTACAAAATGACATCCATAACAGCTTTTGAGAGAGGTGTTGCCTGTTTGGCTAATGACTCTGCCATGCAGTCAGGGATAAGGTTTTCAGGTGACTGTCCCCTGATCTGATTGTTTTGTTGAGTGAGAAGGTGTGCAAATTTGAGGCAAAATCCAAGGTGGGCCTTGAGCTAAGTTCTTTAAGATTGGGTACCAATGTTGGCGTGGCTAGTCTGGAGCAATCAGAATCATCTGTGATTTTTCTTGTCTGGCTTTTAGGAGAACCTTCGAAAGGAGAGGCAGAGGAGGGAAGGCATAAATGTGTAGGCTTTTCCAGCTGAACGAAAGAGCATCCATTTTCCATGCTTGTGTGTGATAAGTCCTTGTGCAGAATTTTTGTAGTTGGCAGTTCAGTGGGGAGGCAAAGAGATCTATGTCTGGGCACCCCCATTTTTGTATTATCATGCTGAAAACATGTGGATTTAATTTCCACTCGTGAGGATCCATGATGTTTCTGTTTAGGTCGTCTGCCAGAGTATTTTTCTTTCCTGGCAGGAATTGTGCTTGCAGATGAACTTGATAAGTTAGAGCCGTGTTCCACAAGGTCATGGCTTGTCTGCATAGGGGGTAAGAATGAGTGCCCCCTTGCTTGTTTATGTACCACATTACTGTGGTGTTGTCTTTCTTTAATAATAATTGTTCTGGATGCAGAAGGTCCTTGAAAGCTGTTAGGGCATTTTGTACAGCCAACATCTCTTTTTGATTGATGTGTAGATGCATTTGGTCTGTGCTCCATTTGCCCTGAATACATTTTCCTGTCGTGTGCTCCCCAGGCGTAATCCCGAAGCATCTGTTGTTAAAGTCTGCCTGGCTGTGGGTAGAGTGAAAGGCTGACCCTTGTTGAGGTGACATGCCTGTGCCCACCATCGAAACTCCTGTTGCAGGCAGGGAATTAGTGGTATTACCGTTTCCAAGCTGTGAGAGTGTTGAGTCCAAACACTTTTTAGGTACCATTGTAATTTCCTCATATGCAGTCTGGCATATGGAATTAGAAGTATGCAGGATGCCATGAATCCCAAGGCCTGCAGAATTTTTCTTGCAGGGAGTTGGGACTTTGTTGCCATCAATTAAAAATACTGAGTCAGTTGTCCTTGTTTGTCTGGCGTGAGATAAGCCATCTGGGCCATTGTATTTAAGCTGGCACCCAGGAATATTATCTCTTGTGAGGGCACTAGTTTTGACTTCTTTTCGTTTACTGTGTACCCTAGGCAACTTAATAACTTTTTAAAAATGCCAGATGCTTTAGAAGAATGTCCTTGCTCTCTGCTTGAATCAGGCAGTTGTCCAGGTATGGATTTATCTGAATTCCTTTTAGTCTGCAAAATGCAATTACTGGTGCCAGGCACTTTGTGAAGACCCTGGACGCAGTAGATAAGCCAAAGGGCAGTGCAGAGAATTGGTAGTGCATTGAACCAGCTACGAATCTGAGGTATCTTCTGCAATTTTGTCTGACAGAGACATGCAGGTATGCCTCTTTGAGGTTCAAAGTAACAAGCCAAGCTTTCTTGCCCAACATGGGAAGGAGCTGCTGTAGTGTCAACATTTTGAATTTCGGAACATCCAGGTAAGTATTTAGAGTGGAAAGGTCTAGAATGGGTCTCCAGGCTTTGTCCTTTCTGGGGACCAGGAAGAGTCTTGAGTAAAAACCTTGTCCTTGTTCCTGCTGTGGTACTTTTTGAATAGCTCATGTCCATGAGGGCTGTAATTTGTTTTTGTGCCTCTGCCCATTGATTTTGTGGCAGGTCTGGCATTCCTTTTAGCCTTGGTAAAGTGTGAAAGTGGAACCTGTAACCTTGAGACACAATATTCAGCACCCATTTGTCCTGGGTGATTGCTTGCCAGTTTTGTGAAAAAAGTGCTAGTTTCCCCCCTAAGGGAGCTGCCAACAGGGTAGAGTTTGGCATTGGAAGGGGAAAGTCATTGAGATGGTTTCCTGTAAGGTTGTGACTTGTCCTCACCTCCTTTTGGTGTTGAAGCACCCCACTGTCGTGGTCTGTAAGATCCTTGGGGCTGAGATCTGCCTCTTGGGCGTCTGTAACTGCCTCTTTGTGGCCTGTCTGACACTGAAAGGACCAATTTTTAGTAGGCCAATTTCTGCTAAATCTTGGTGGCTGTACCTGTAAGAAATCCTTTACTGTTTGCATAGATTTTGCCTTATCCTCCATTTTCTTTAATACCTCCTCTGCTTTAACACCAAATAAAATATCTTACTGTAAAGGAGCATCTAATAATTTCGCCTTAACATGATCTGGTAAGGTTTATTCCTTTAACCAAGCATGCCTACGAATCACAGATCCTGTAACTGCTGCACTACAAGAAGCTTCTAATGAATCAAAACCACATTGCAATGTTTTCCCACTTGTTCAGCTGCATGCAGTAAATTCTGCATTTCCTTAAAATCAGGTTGTTCTGCACTTGTACTCATTTTCTGTTTTAACTGAGACAGTAAATATTGTTGATATTTAAGCATGTGAAACTGGCAGTTTAAAGCCCTCACTGCTAATGTTGCAGAGGTGTAAACTTTCTTTCCTCATCTGTCTAATGCTCTGGAATCCCTGTCCGAGGGAACTGGATTTTTAGCTGTGGAGGCCTTTACCCCTTTGGGACCCTGGGAAATCGTTTCCGGGTCAGCAGCAGGGTTTTTATAAAGAAATTTGTAACAGTCAGGGACTCTGTAGTACCTGTCTGGCTTGACTGGAGCAGGGGGTAAAGAATCTGGATTTAAGCTGGATTCAGAGAACACATCGTCCACAATATCCAACACTGGCAGAATAGCAAGGGGCCTGTGTTGAGGCAATAAAAGAAAATCTCTGAGCCTTTTCTTGGACTCTCCTGGCCCTCCCAGTGGAAATGCTCCCTCATGGTGTGTAAAGTTTCACCAAAAGAATAATCCTCAGGAGGAGAGGCTGAAGGAATAGATTCTTCAGCATCAGAGTCCTCCATAGGAGGGTAAGGACTATTCCTGGTCTGAAGAGGAGTCAGAATATATAGAAATCTGGTCAGAGGAATCATAGTCTGTATCCTGCCTAAGCCTTTTATCAGGAGGGGGATGGGTACCCCTGATCAGAGTAATTAAGTCTTCAGCCATTTTGAGCATCTGCTTTTTAGGCATGGAGGCCTGTCCAGGCGAATGCTGCACTTGCTTCTTTGACTTTAATGTTGCTTTAGACTTGGCTGCAGATGCAATGGTAAGCTGTGAAGGTCTGAAAACACCCTCAGAAACCGAAGCCTGCTGAGCGGCTCCGGATCCATCTGAAGGGTTAGTCTCCATAGGCCCAACACCTTGAGTATCCAGAGGTCTAGGCAACTCCACGTGGGAGTCAGTCGCGGCCTGCGGCTCTGAGGTAGCGGGTGTCAGGGGCTGCGAAAGCACCTCACTGAGAACCAGCGACTGGCCTAGAAGAGGCTTTGTCAGTTTTGGGCCTCGGATGCCTGTCCTTATCCTTGCATTTTTTTTATGAATTCCGGTCGTCGGTTGCTCCGATGGCATGGTATAATTAAACCTTCGGCCAAAATAATGGCGTGCAAAATCAAACCAATGTTTAATAGTGCGTTTGTTAAATCTAGCACAAAACCAACTAGTGACGTCATGATCTCGGCTTAGGCATGGAATACAGTAAGAATGAAAATCCTTATGAGGTATTTGCTTCCCACAAGAAATACAATTATTAACTTTTACTGACATAGGTCTGCGGCAAGAAAATGTTTGCCCTACGGGGTACTTAGCTTTATTGAAGACTTCGGATCTGAAATCGAATTTGAAATCTCAGGAGTCGGCCGACCGGCACTTGCAAACTGCTTTTGCTTCGGGCACCGCGTGGCAAGAAAGACTGAAGAAAATGACATCGGCTGCATCTTGTATACCCCTGGCGCACTGATGTCAGGGAAGAAGTGACAGCAACCGACGCCGGACCAAGACTTTGGAACTTTGGCTGACTGCGGGACTGCCTGACGGCAGGATAACCCAAGTGTAATGGACTGCAGCAGTGAAACACGATGAACATCTCTATGTTGCAGCCTCCGGGATGTCTCTGGTAGGGACCCCTCTAAGAAAAGCTGCAGAGGTGGAAGTTGCCCTAGTGGAATGTGTTCTGACCACCTGTGGGGGTGGTTTCCCATGGTGTTTGTAACAGAACTGGATACAGTGTGCTATCCATTTGGAAATGGTTTGATTTGATATCGCCTTGCCCAGTGCCCCCCTGCTGCAAAGCTGACTAGTAACTGTTCAGATTTCTTAAAGGGTTTAGTCCTACCCAGGTAGAATCTGAGCGGTCTGTGCACATCTAAAGAGTGCAGGATCTTTCCCTCTTATTTTGAGGTTTAGGGAAAAAGGTGAGCAATGAATAGATAGATTGAGAGCCACAATGGACACCACCTTAGGCATGAAAGTTGGATTAGTCCTGAGGGAGACCGCATTAGCATGAAAAATGATGAAAGGCTCCACAGACATGAGTGCTTGTAGTTCAGACACTCTTCTACCTGAAGTGATGGCCAGAAGCAAGGCTGTTTTCCAAGAGAGGAATTTTAACTCTGCTGAAGCTGCAGGCTCAAAGGGGGGGGGGGTGCTTTTCCAACACAAAGTTACAGTCCCAAGCAGGGGTAGGGGCTCTTCTGGGTGGCCTTAAATTGTTAGCCCCTCTAAGGAACTGTTTGATGAGGGGGTGTGAAAAAGAGAGGTGGTTCTGTGCTGTAATGAGCAGAGATGGCAGGGGCACAGGGGCATGGATTTTAATAGACGAGAAGGATAGGCCCTGTGAAGCAGGTCTGCTAGGTAATCCAGAATGAGAGGTAAGGATGGCTATGCTGGTTCAACTCCTTTATCCTGGATCCAGGAGCAATACCTTTTCCACTTGTCAGCATAGGATTTTCTAGTGCTGGGTCATCTGGCTTCACGTACAACTTCCAGGACTTGCTTGCTTAGGTTGGTCACTGGAGGAGAGGTCAAGGAATAAGCCAGGCTCTGCCAGGTTCAGGGCTTGCAATTCTGGATGCAAGAACTCTCCCTTCTGCTGGGTCAGGAGAGTTGGAATCTGAGGGAGGTGCCATGGAGGAAACGGTGACAGACTGCGCAGTAGTGGGTACCAATGTTGGCATGGCCAGTCTGGAGCAATGAGGATTGCCCTTGGTCTTTCCTCCCTTATTTTGAGTAACACCACTGTAAGAAGAGGTAGAGGGAGAAATGCATAGATGTAGAGGTTTACTCATTGGAAGGATAGGGCATCCACTTTCCAGGCCTTGCTGTGAGGTTCCCTGGTGCAGAATTTGCTGAGATGTTGGTTGTTGTGGGAGGCAAACACGTCCACCTTCGGGGTACCCCATTTCTGTGTTACGAGGATGAAGGTGTTGTTGTTTAATTGCCTCTCATGTGGGTTTAGGAGATTTCTGCTTAAGTTGTCTGCCAGACAGTTTTGGTTGCGTGGCAGGAATTGTGCTAGCAGGTGAATCTGCATGGCTGAAGCCGTGTGCCAAAGGGTCATAGCTAGCCAGCATAGTGGGTAAGAGTGGGTTCCTCCCAGTTTGTTAATGTACCACATCACTGTGGTGTTGTCTGTTTTGATTAGTAGAGGCCCCGGAGAGAGTAGGGGTCTGAAAGCTGTCAGAGCGTGCTGAACAGCTATCCTCTCTTTTTGGTTGATATGCAGATGAATTTCATTTGGTCTCCAGTGGCCCTGAATACACCTGCCGTCTAGGTGTGCACCCCAGGAACAGTTTGATGCATCTGTGGTTAGGGTCTGGGTGGCATGGGTTTGTGAAAAGGGAAGTCTCTTGTTTTAGTTGCATGCTGCTGCCCACCAAAGAAAATCTTTCCTTAGACAAGGTATCACAGGTATAATACTTTCCAGGTTCTGAGAATGTTGGCACCAAAGTCTTTTTAAGTACCATAGAAGTTTCCTCATATGCAGTCTGGCATATGGAATTAGTAGAATGAAGGAGGCCATGAACCCTACAGCTTGCAGGATTTCCCTTGAAGATAACTGGGTTCTGGTGGCCAGATGAGAGAAGTAGCCTGTCAGATAGGCTTGTTTTTCTGGAGTAAGGAATGCCATCTGGGATGCTGTGTCCAGGCTTGCTCTCAGGAATACAATTTTCTGATTGGTGACTAGTTTGGATTTCTGTTTGTTTATAGTGTACCCCATTGAGGTCAGTAGGTCTTTTACAAATGTCAGGTGCTGCAACAGCTTTTCCTGACTGTCTGCCTGAATCGGGCAGTCATCCAAGTAGGGGTAAATTTGAATATTTGTCTGCAAATAGCAATGGCTGGAGCCAGGCATTTTGTGAAAACTCTGGGAGCAGTGGACAAGCCAAAGGGAAGTGCGGAGAACCGATAATGCATAGATCCTGCCCTGAAACATAGATATTTCCTGCAAGAGTCTCTGACTGGGATGTGCAGATAGGCCTCTTTTAGGTCTAGAGTGACTAACCAGGCATCTTTGGATAGCATAGGAAGAAGCTGCTGAAAGGTGAGCATTTTGAATTTTGGTAACACCAGGAAGGTGTTTAGAATGGATAGATCTAGGATTTGTCGCCAGGTGCACTCTTTCCTGGGTACCAGGAAAAGTCTGGAATAGAAACATTAGCCTATCTGGTCTGTAGGAACATGCTGAATTGCACTCATGGAGAGCAAGGAATGAACTTGTTTTTGTGCCTCTGCCCAATGGTTTGGAGGAAGATCTGGGAATCCTTTTGAGGCTGGCAGTATGTGGAAATAAAATTTGTACCCCTGGGACACTATGTTGAGGACCCATCGATCGTTGGTGATGGAGGCCCAGTTTTTTGTATGGGAGGCAAGTTTTCCTCCTAGGGGCACAAGCAGGTGGGCAGAGGTAAGAGGTGGAGTTGAAAAGTCATTGTGAATTCTTTCCATAAGGGGGTGGCTTAGCACTCCCTGTTTTAGAAGTGGAGGTACTCCACTGCTTAGATGTCTGCATTCCCTGGGCCTGCTGTCTGGGGCGTCTGCTTCCCCTAGGTCTAGTCTGAGCCAGCCTAGAGGGGACTGGAAAGGACCAGTATTCTGAGGGGCAATGCCTACTGAATCTCGGAGGCTGGACTTGCAAAAAGTCTAACTGTCTGGATAGATTTAGCTTTTTCTTCCATCTTTTTTAAAACCTCTTCTGCCTTGGTGCCAAACAGGTTGTCTTTGTTCAGTGGTGCGTCCAATAATTTTGATTTGACATGGTCTGGCAAAGTCTGTTCCTTAAGCCAAGCATGCTTTCTAAGTACAGAACCTGTGACTGCTGCCCTGCATGATGCTTATAGGACGTCAAACCCACATTGCAGGGTATGGTTAGTAACTTGGCTTGCAGAATGCATAAGCTCTTGTAATTCTTTATTTTCTGCACAGTCTGGGAAGATATTAATTTTTGTTTAATAAGTTCCATAGTATGTTGCTGGTATTTCAGCATATGGAACTGAAAATGTAATGCTCTAATGGCAAGAGTTGCAGAGGTGTATACTTTTTTACCCCATCTGTCTAAAGCTCGGGAATCCCTGTTCAAAGGGGTGGGATTCTTATTTGTGGTTTATATTGTTCCTTTAGGTCCTTGAGAGATGACCTCTGGGTCAGCAGTAGGATTTTGAAAAGAAATTTGTGAGTCAGGGACTCTGTAATACCTGTCAGGTTTCCTGGGAGCAGGAGGTAAGAGTATCAGGAGTTAAACTGGATTCCATGAATACATCATCAACAACATCCAGAACAGGACGAATAGCTAAAGGTCTGTGTTGTGGTAAATCTAAAAATTCCCAGAGTCTCTTTTTGGACTGAGGATAATCCTGGCATTCCCAATGGAAATGCTCTCTCAAGGTATGTAGGGTTTCATGAAAAGAAAAATCTTCTGGAGGAGAGGCAGAAGGAATAGATTCCTCTGCATCTGAATGCTCATAAGCAGATAAGGGCATGTCTTCAGAATCAGAAACTTCAGAGTTGTCAGACTCTTGGTCAGTAGGCTGGCTTCCCCTAATCAGCATGATAAGGTCTTCCGCCATTTTAAGCATTTGAGATTGAGGCATGGAAGCAGGTGCTTCAGCTTGGGTCGTCAGTTTTTTAGGAGTAGTTCGTACCCTGGGCCTTTGAAACTCGGTAGTTTTAGAAAGAACTGAAGACGCGAAAGTCGTCGTAAGTTTGTGTCGAATATTGGTAGTGAGAAGAACTTCCTCGGAAGCTGGTGCCTGCACAGTGGCTCCAGACCCATCCAAGGTAGAGACATCTACAGGTTCCCTAGTCAAATAAGAGTCTTGCGGCATACCAGACTCCGAATGGGCCTCGGTAACGGTCTGCAAATCCATAGAAGCAGGCATCAAGGGCTGCGAAAGAGCCTCACTGAGTACCAGCGAACTGGCGACTAGCTTAACATAAGTGTCATGGGCAGTTTTGGACCTGTGCGGTCTATCTATGTCTATCGTTTTTTTTGGAAGATCAGAATATGGAGATTGAGAGCAAAAGTATTTAGCTACAATAAGGGCCCGATGACGTATAGTTCTGGCGTTGAACAAAGCACAAACCCACAGTGAGGAAGGTCGTGGTCTGGGCCTAAACAGGCGACACAGTAAGAATGGAAATCTCATTGTGGTATTTGCTTTCCACAGGTGAGGCAATTGTTAACTTTTTCTGACATTGGTTAGAGCAAGAAAAAAGGCTCCCCAATGGGGTACTTGGCTTTAGAAGACGTCAACTTCAATTTCAGAAACGAAAACTCAGGTAGTGGCTGACCGGCACTCATGTGAACTGCTTCGGCTTTGGGCTCCTTGGAAAGAAAGACTGATGTAATGGCATCGGCTGCCTGTTTTTATACCTCTGACGACCTGACATCAGTCCTGGAACGACAGCAACCGATGCAGAAATACGAAGCCTCTGGTAATCGGGCTGACTGAGGGCTACCCCTGGCAGGATAACCCAAGTGTGAGGACTGCAACACTGAAACACGAAGAACATCTGCATTTCCACCATTCTCTTGAGTGGCTGCTCGTGAGACAATAATATAGTTCTGTTCAATTTGTGTGCTAGAATATTGGACATCCCAGGTATGTGCATTGCTACTAGAAAGTGGACTGAAGACATCACCCATGGCTAAACTCTACTGGCTTCTCGACAAAGAGGGTATGAGCGCATCCCACCTTGTTTGTTGATGGAACAAAACGATGACATGTTGTCAAGAGTGTATGGCAATCACATCCTTGGGTAGGAGGTCTTGAAATTCCTGCCTGCAACATAAGGAGGACCAGTCTCAACTCCAAGACACAGACGTGAAGTTTGGCATCTATAAATGACAACGTTCTCTGTAGTGTCTTCCTTCAAAATTCATCCCCCCAAGAAAGGAAGTGTCCATGGTGACTATGGCCCTGGGAGGAGGAGGATGGAAGTGTTTGTCCTGAGCAACCAAACTGGATAAAATCCACCAGTGAATATGGTCTCTGCAGAACAGAGTCAAATGAACTTTGTAGTGAAGAGGCTGTAGTTTTTGTGTCTACTATACAGATAATGTCCTCTGTAGAACTCTCAATGTGGCATCTAACCAAAGGAACCACAACTATAGAGGAAGCCATTAGACCCAAGAGTCGTAGGATGAATCAAGCTTGGGGACAGGGATGTTTTATCATCTGGAAGGCTATGGATTTGACTCGTGTTAGGGGAGGTTTTGCTATCTAATGTACTATGTCTATGTGTCAAGCCTATGAATCTATAGATTGAGACAGGGACAGTTAGCATTTGTTGATGTTTACTGAAATACCCAAGTGAATTGTTGGTATAATAGGAATGACTAATATTTCAGTAGTAAATCCTGGAGGTGGCAGTTAGGAGCCCAACATCTAAACATGGGAATACCTGGATACCTTGCAGCCTGAGATAAGCTGTCACAGCTACCATTATCTTTGTGAACACCCTGAGGGCTGTGGTGAGACAGAATGGTAACACCCTGAACTGACACTGATTTGCTTCTGGCCAAAACAGAGGTGTAGATCAATGTGTGTATGCCTATTTAAGAAGGTATCCAAGGGCTTGCACAAGTGTATAAATACTGAGCACATGCAAGTCTGATTGCCATTTTGTAGTAAGCTGTCGAGATGTAAGCATGTATGTGTGTAAGGTCTGCATGTTAATCAGTTCATTTACATTTAATGATCATGCTATCAATCCTGATGTGTTTCTGTATAATAAAGCATCTTAAATGAACTACTCCACCTGCTTCATCTTCTATGTATAGAGTAACAAGCGACATGGTGTCAGAAGAAGCATGGTTGAAACGACTGATGGCCAGAAAGAACTCCAGTTTCTCCACTTTGAATCTGTGAGGCATCTAGCTACTGTTGGTGATGTATACAAAAGTGGACTATCCCTGGTGCATGAATAATTCACAAAAACAAGTCAGATACGAATTTCAGATGTTACAACTTGCTCAAACTATTTCTTAATCGCAAAATATGAAACAAAGCATACAGACTGCTCTAAACAATATTAAAATTAGTCGAAATATCCAATATTGCTAGAAATATTAGAATTATTACAGAAAATGTTTGAAATAGTCCGAATTGCATAAACAAATAAAATAAAGAGAAACAACAGCATTTTTCACAAAGCACATATTTTTCTTAATGAATAAGGCTATCCAAGTTATCAGAAGTGTATGAAGTAATCGCATGTTTGTGCAGTGTTACAGTAGAGTTATTTTGCAAGTACAGCCATTTCAGAGCATGTTTCGCAAAGTAGAGTGTTTTGAAGACTTTATTGTGTAACTGAGTGTTACTGCAAGCTGCAGAGAGGCGACTTGTTCATATATAATTACAAAGGCCATATTTTCAGTGCATTTGGGCATATTTGTTGGCATAGCAGACAGATTTTGGAAACCAAGTCCACTTGTGTTTAACAGTAATATTGCAGAGAACTGGACAGTGTTTGAGCAACAGTATGACGCTTCCATACGGACTACATTTTCTGATAAAGATAACTGTACAAAGGCATTTATTCTATTTAATTTAGCTGGGTCAGAAGCCATTGAAAGGGAGCGTTCATTTGTGTATGCACCTGCTATCTTTGTTTGAGAGGGGGAAACCATCATATTGTTGTACTAGCTGAGTTAAGAGAAGACCCTGAGTGCTTAAAAACGTACATTTACAGAAATGGGTAACCCCCACACCAACATTACAATGGAGAGGCACTTATTTTACACAAGGGATCAAAAGCCTGGTGAAGCTTTGGAGCATATGTAACCAATTTGAGAAATGAGGCTAAAATGTGCAGATTTGATGATTTAAGGAATGAGTTGATAAAGGACAGACTTGTGTGTGGCATTAAAGATGATGCTGTGATAAAGATTTTGCTTCGTGACAGTGCCTTAACTTTGAATAAGGCCACTGATGTTTGTCAGATATATGAGCTCACAGAAAAGCACACAAATATGCTTACAAATGAGAAAGGCATGTTTCCAGTAACTTCTAAAGCTCATGTTGATAGTAGGTAGCACGTGGTTAAAAGAAACAGGCCCAGGCACATGGCAGCAACTGAAACCCTTGCAACACTCACGTAAACCTCAGAGTATTCTAGCAAGTTCCAGAGTTCGCACAGCCTCAATGAAACATAAGAGTGAGTCAGCAAGTAAACATAAGGGTGTTGGCACTTACCCACCCAATTTCATTACTAACTGTCATAATTGTGAGAGCAGCCATGAATCTGAAAGAGAGAAATGCTTAGCTTTTGGTCAACAATGCCACAAATGCAATAAATGGAATTACACATTCTTTTATTAAATGGGAAGATTTGAAGAAACAAGTTGATCAATTAGAAAGCTACAACCCTACTTTTCATGTTGATGGTATGTCAGTGCTTAGTTAAACAGTTAATGCAGTAGATGTATGGGCCAAGAATGCAGTATTTTGTACTGTTCGGATAAATGTCAAACCCATAGAGCTGAAAGTTAACACAGGCTCAAAGTGCACCGTTATGTCTACATAAACATTTGCTAGAATATGTGCTGGTGAAAGGCTTGATTTGGCAAAATGTGCGAAGCTTGTTGCTTATAGTGGTGAAGAAATTCAAATGGAAGCCTCAGTGATGCTTTCATGTTACTCTGCTGGGAGAAGCTACAACTTATTACTTTATGTGGTCAAGAGGCATGTCCAGTCATTATTAGGACTCAGAGACACTTTCAAAATGGGATTGCTTTAATTTAATAAGGAAGTCCACCATGTTAGCTTAAAAGAACACTATTCTAATTTTACCCAGTATATTTTCTCTACCTATGCTGACCTCTTCAAAGACAAACTAGTCAAGCTTCCAGTTGTGTACTCCATGAAGTTAGACCCAGATGTCAGCCCAGTTGTCAGGCCAGCATGGAAAGCTCCAGTAGCCATTCAGGACAGAGTCAAAGCCAAGCTAGATAAAATGGTGCAACAGGGTGTGATTTGTCCAGCTGAACGGACTGAATGGGTATCCTCCATGGTGGTGGCTCATAAGAAAAGCTAAGATTACATCACAATATGTATTGATCCAAGAGATTTGAACAAGGCACAGAAAAGACATCATCATCCAGTGCGTACAGTTGAAGAAGTCGCTGCTCTTATGTCAAATGCCAGTGTTTTTACGGTCTTAGATGAAAAAAGGTTCATTCTGGCAAATTTTGCTTGACCAAAAATCCTCATTGCTAACACTTTCAGTGCTCAGTTTGGAAGGTAAAGATGTTTCTCAATGCCATTTGGGATAAATTCTGCAAGGGAAGTCTTTCAGAGTGTAATGGAGCAAATTATTTCTGGGTATCCTTGTGCTATTATAGCAGATGATATACTAGTAGGAGGTACTGGTGAAGGTAGGCATGACAAACCTCAGAAAAGTACTGGAAAGAGCTTGTGAAGTGAATCTTAAGCTCAACCCCCAGAAATGCAAATTCAGGCTACGAGAAGTCACTTATGTCGGTCATTTATTTACCGGTTCAGGCTTACAACCAGACCCTTCCAAGCAAACTGCTATTCTCGAGATGCCAGCTCCAGATGATGTTCAAGCCCTAAAACGTTTTCTTGGCATGGTTAACTACCTAGGCAAGTTCATTCCAGACTTGAGCCACATATCAGCACCACTAAGAGAGCTGACACGTAAAGACAAATCCTGGCCATGGTTAGAGCAACACCAGAGAGCATTTGATGTCCTGAAACACAGAAAAGCTAGTCCACCAACTTTAAGATACTATAATATTCACAAGCCAGTTACTCTTTCATGTGATGCTTCGAAGTCTGGTCTAGATGCAGTCATTCTTCAAGACGGTCAACATGATGCCTATGCATCCAGAACTCTAACTCCAACTGAAATGCTGTATGCTCAGATAGAGAAAGAGTTCTTGGCAATTGTGTTTGCATGTTCAAAGTTTCATGACTATGTTTATGGTACACCACCAACCTATAGTCACTATTTTGAGAAAGCCTATGCATACAGCTCCTGCTAGATTGCAATGCATGATGTTGAAATTGCAAAAGTATAATCTCAATCTTGTCTACAAGAAAGGCAAACTTGTTTATCTTGCTGATACATTATCCAGATCACCCAGAAATACAACTGAACACCATGAGCATGAGAACCTTCATTTTGAAGTTATGGAAGTGAGAAATGTTTCTTCCACATATCTTGATGAGCTTAGACATCATACAGCCAGAGATCTAGTTTTACAGGAATTCACCCACTTTCTCAAACAAGGATGGCTGTGAAAGCAAACTAGTTTACCTCAAGAAGTGCAACCTTATTTTCCATACAGAGATGAGATTTTGCTTGACAATGGTATTATTATGAAAGGTCCTAAAATTATTGTTCCAAAGTTCTTGCAACAAGAATGCATTACTATTTTGCATCGTGGCCAGCCAGGAGCAGACTCTATCAAAAGAAGGGCGAAATAACTAGAATTCTGGCCTTCTGTGTCACAAAATATTAATATCATCTTGCTCAGTATGTAATAATACTAAGTAGCATCAACAGAAAGAAACACTTCAGCTAAACCAGATTCCTGAACTACCTTCATCGACAGTAGCCACCGACATTTTCGAATGGAATGGTCAACATTACTTGGTGTTATAGACTCTTATTCAAAATTGGTTCCAGACTGATCTAATTCCTAATCTAGCATGCAATACTGTCATTACGAAGATGAAGCGTCATTTTTTTTGCAGTCCATGGTAGTCCACACAAAGTTATTTCTGACAATGGTATACAGTTTACAAGCCAACAGTTCAAAAGATTTGCTGAGGAGTGGGACTTTACTCATCTTACGAGTAGCACAGAGTATCTGCAGTCAAATTGTGTGGCAGAATGTGCAGCTCAAAGTTTGAAACAATTACTAGAGAAGTTGAAATGAAAAAATAGTGATGTTTTCCTGAATTTTTTGAATCTCAAACATTCCTCATGATAAACATCTTGGTTCACTTGCCCAGAGACTTTTGTCGAGACAAACCAGAACCACATTACCAATCAGTAGCAGTTTGTTGGCTCCATGTGTCATCAACAACTGATCAGTGAAAGCCAATTTGTTCGACAAGCGTTTAGCCCAGAAGTCCTATTATAATAAAACCAGCAAACCGCTCAATCCATTACAAGATGGAGAAGTAGTAAGGATATAAACATCCAAAGGTTATGATCGGACTGGAGTCAAGAAGAATATTTGCTCAGAGCAGAGATTGTACACTGTGGAATCACAAGGAGTAGTGTTTAGGTGGAATCGTACACATTTGATGCCAGTGTCCAAACTAATACCACAGCACATAGCCTGTGAGAAAGACCCTACATCTTTGAGTTGTCTGGGGTTCCAGTTCCAGAAGACGTTCCAGCAAATATCCCTGTTCCTGTGATGAATCCCAAAGTTCCTGATACGAGTTGTTCACCAAAGACTGTCCCTGTTGCTAAACCCAGTTCTGACTACTGTGTTACTAGATCAGGTCGCATCTCCAGACCATGTTACAGATACACTTGGACATGAACATTGTGTTAGTTTCTAATGTCTATGTTATAGCATGTCTAACTCCAATGTCATTTCTATTTGAGGGCAATCTTTTTAAGAGGGAGCGTCTGTATGTCTTTAAGAAACTATCTAGGAACGTGCACATGTGCATAAATACTGAGTATGTGTGAGGCTGACTGCCATTTTGTAGTAAGCTGTTGAGATATAAGCATGTATGTCTTTATAGTCTGTCTGTTTATCAGTTTGTTTATATTTTGTAATGCTGCTATCCATCCTGATGTATTTTCAAGTAATAAAGCATGTAAATGAACTACCCCACCTGTTTTTCATCTACAGTAGAGAGAGATGAGTGACAACCATGTTGTGCAGACTGCAACAGCAATGGCTGGTCATACTGAAGGGCTCTCCAAGTGCACCCAGACACCTGAAATGACTCTTCAAGAGACTGCAGACCCACTAAATGACAATAGAGGTCTGGGAAAGCAATGCATTATAGGTTTCCTCTGCAGCTCCATTTGGATTTCTCATTGGTGTCATGAGCCGTTGCTTCAGTGGATATCCAGCAACACCTGAAAAACACAAAAAAGATAAAGAAAAGTGTGTGTATGTGTGTGTGTGTGTGGGGGGGGGACAAAACAGAAGAGGCTTTAGAGTGAGCTAGTGTGCCAAACAAGGGAATCATGTGCACTGGCAGGATGCTTGGCACACACGCACACACACTGGTGATGCATCCTCATCGTTCACATACAACCTGGCAACTGATGAAATAGCAGATCTTCTTATTGTGGTAACACTCACCATGTGGACCAGAAGGTACCCTAGTTGCAACATGGGTGAAATCTATCACACTGAGTATCTCAGGTAAATGTGTCACCCCATAAAAGGCACACATAGTCCTGGCTCAGCCCTGAGGTCACACCAGGAAACAGATGTACTGATCCTCATGTGCCAAAAGTGCATCCAGAGACTGCTGAAGCAACAGAAGTATCCTTGAGGCAGAAGCCTGTGAGATTCCCAACATGTCCCCAATCTGTCTCTCAATGGTCCCAGCATAAATGACTACAAGGGCTATATTATACCTTAGTGTCCACAGGGATAGGAAAGTCCACCCATTCCTCTAGTAGCCCTGTGGAGGTCAAACATACCACTAAAACACAATGTCCAGGTCCACTCTAAACCTATCAAGGATTTCCTGATTATCAATGTTATAATGAGTTATCTTTTGTTTATATTTTCGCCTTCTTAGCCAGTGAGCTCTGCTAGGAGCAAGCAATTCTGTCCAAGCCAAGACAAGCAACTCACACCTGGAAACAGTAATACTAGCAACAAGTGACAACATTATCACAGACTGCAACTCAGATAGGTTTGGTGATACACTCCTTTATGTAACTTATCTGTTGACAGGAGAACAAGTGTGAAAATTTCACTATAAATCACAAATGGTGTATAGAATACTTCATACACCCAGTTACATCATTTCTCATGTACATCTCATTATTAGTACATTTGCATAGGCTCATTTTAGGCCAGTGCACATTTGGTAAATGGTCTCTATGAATCACAGTTCAGCTGCCCTTGTTTGCTGACATCACAGATAGCCTAAATGCAGTTATATAAATGACTATGAATACTACTCATAGATTATCCTCTCTGTAGTATCCTGACAATTCTTTATTTTCCATACTAAAATGTTCTGGTATAATGCTGTTTCATTTTGTAAACAAAAATTACATTTAATGAATACAAAAGTTTTGACTTTAATTATCTTAACCTGAGATGCCATATCTGGGTACTGGCAGAAACAATACTGCTTTCATTTCCAAATGAAATGCTTTGAAAATAAATGGTTATTTCAAGTCTGGTTCCACAGTCTGATTTAATTATGTGTTTTCTAGTAGGCAAGTGTCTTAAACTGTTAGCATTTTTTGGAGTGAAACGTTTCACATATTGTCACTGCACAGAAGTTATGTGTGACATCCTATGTTTAGATCATATGTGCACTTGAATAGTTTCATGCAAATAGTGCTAAGTAGTTATGTTTAGAGATATTGGCATTCAAGGTATCGCAGTAAAACTTATTCAGTCAACGATTTCAAAACCTTTGAAATCTGCTTTCTTTTTCTATATGAAGACTTATGACTACTTCTGTATGTGAAGTGGTGCATGACCATTTATTTGACAACTATAACCGCACACAAAGCCTTCAAAATATGTAGCAAAATTGCTACTGAACTTACATATGAAATTAAAACTAATTTAATTTGTAGGTATTATCTTGGAAAGAATTCCTAATTTGGTAATTAAATCTACTATTTACAGAAAACAAAGTCACAGATTCATGTTCTGTCACCCTCCTAATTTTCTTTCAGCTTTACTATTTGGTAAAATTCTAAGGATAAACGAAGGTAAATGCTTTAAGAAGTCATGGGTTTATGCAGCTCGCATGTGCACTAGTGAATGGGTAGCTATCCTGATTGACAGAGATCAAGTGAAACTAAATATGGCCACTTCGGACATTACAAATGTACATTCTGAGTTAAAAAAAGAATTAACGTCACAAGAAATAGAAAGACAATTAAGAGATATAAATAATAAAATCAAAACCATGGAAAAGAATATACCTAAGAAGAAAAAAAAATTAAATTACAGAGCAACACTGCCAATTCATCATAATCATCATCATCATCATCATCATCTGGAATCACCTTTTGCCCTGACAGTTTGTGTAGAAGTTAAGGCTGTGAGTTGTAGTTCCTGTGGTACAGGATTTGATTCCTCAGTCCTCATTTGTCTTCTGAGTGTCTTTGAGCAAATCAATTACTCAGACATTGCTCCTGAGTCACCCCTGAAAAGGAACTGTGTGTCTGCTGGGTCTACCTGGTTAACTAATAGGCTTTTTTTCCCCAATTTCTTACATGGGGTTGGGGTATTGCGGCAACTGCCCCCATCTTTTAAGATTCAGTGCCACACTTTATTTATCTTTCATGGTAATGCTTGACTGTCTCAAGTGTTCTCTCATGCAAGCCATCCATCTCTCAGTGCTACATGCTCTTGGATTCCTCTTGTCTTATTCCTGTCTCTCCAAAATCATCATCTTCATATTGTCCCCTGCTTTTCTATACATCTGCCCAAGGCAGTATAGTCTGTTCTCTTGGACCTTCTCTGCAATTGGAGTTATGCTGGCTTCTGCTCTAATGTCCTCATTTTCTTAATCTGCCCAGCAGTTGGCATTCTCATTTCAGGCACTTCACTTCCAATCATCTCTCTAGCTTCCTCAGCAGTTCTGCCTTCACTGTCAAGATTTCTGTACCATAAAGTAAAACTGGTTGCACGACTGTTTTGTATGCCTTACTGTTCAGATTCTTTAGCATTCTTCTGTAACACACTATCCTAATTACTATCTGCCAGTGGGCTACAGCCCCTCTGATCCTAGCTCTGACCTCTTCATTCTGACTTCCATTCTCCTCTTCTCCTCCAGAACTCCTCCCAGATACTTGAATCTGTCCAGCTGTTCCACTATTTTATTGTCAGCTTCTTCAGACTTCTCCAAATTTGCTGCCATGACAACTTTCATATTTCTACTCAGTTTCAAATCATGAGCCTTCAATTGAGCTTTACATTCCCACAACATTTGTTGAAATTCTCATTTACAGTCTGCTTGTAATACTACATCATCTGCAAACAGCAACTTTATTAATCCCTCCTCTCAGAACTGTTTGCTAATTTAATCCATCATCAATATGAACAGCAGTGGGTTCAGAGATATACCCTGATGTAGACCTACTCCCACGAGAATCCCACTCAGCGAGTCAGAAAAACGTTAGTACTTGTGTCACTGGGTCCGTGTACATAGCTTACACTAATTCTACCAATGTTTCTGGAACTTCAAACCATCGCTGGACTGCCCAAATCAACTTTTGTTGGACTTTGTCATACCCTTTCAAGTCCAGGAATGCCCATTTGAACTCTTTCCTTATCTCTATCTTCTTCTCAACTATCTGTCTCATTGCAAACATTGGGTCAGTTATGCTGCATCCTGATCTGAATCCGTAGTGCTCATCTCCCATCTTACATTCTACTACTCTGCATATTCTTCCATTCATTTCTTCCTTAATTTGCCCAACATCTTTTTTTTTTTAAAAGCAACGTCTTTATTAAATTATCACGCATGACCTAGGAAATCACACATTTGTATAAATGAAAACTAATTTTAATTGCAAATATTATACATCACTTATAATCATGGTCATGGTCAGTCAAACATTATATACCTCATTCAAATCCGGAGTTCTTTTAAATCTAATTCCTCCTCTGCATGTACTGTTAAAACAATTCACATTTTTTTTCTGTGTAATTTACTCCTACCCTTTGCTAAAGATCTCCGTTCCAGTTGTTTTACCTCTTTTACTATATTCACTACTTCAAGTACAGTTGGTTTAGACTACGATTTCCATTTTATAGTAATTGCTTTTTTGGCAGCCACCATAATTAGACTCGGCAAAGCCTTACTACATACGGCAATTCAGATTTTGTATCATAGCTCAAAAAAATTTTCCTTAGTTACACCAATTTGCTCACCCAATATCTCTGACAGAGTAGTCTACAGGGAAGCTTTAAAGTCTGACAACTCATTACACTCCCAGACAATTTGTTCCCAATTACCTTATTCTTCTCCATCATATTTCCAACATTTGCTGTCTACCTGAGGAAAAACTATTTGGAATCTTCTTCAGATATAAAAATACCTATATAGACACTTCCAAGCAAAGATTCTAAATCTTCTAGACTATGTTGCATATTTGGGAATCATACCTATATCTATCCCTCAATTGCTTCTTTGTGAATAGTTTATCCAGTCTCTCTTCCCAATTCTTTCTAACCTCCTCTGATTAATTCTTATAGTTATCATGCAAAACTTTGCATGCTTTACTAATTATTCATTTTTAACAGCAGTTTATGTTCTAGATTGTACTAAAAATTCTACCACTGCTGGTCTTTTGCTCAGGATCTCCTTATTCCTTTCACTTTGCCTATACTCTGATATTAATTCTTGATAGGGATTGGCAGTCTCTAGCCCGCAGTCCAAATAAATTCTTGCAAAAAGAGAAATCCATGGTATCCCTTGAAGTCTCAGAAAAACCTAGTACACAACCTATACTGGGTCCAAAACAAACCAATAAAAAACTTCGCAGTGTGGAGGGTGTGATGTTCACTTCCTAAATTACATTATCCACTTAGTTCACTTAAAAATAGAACTGTAAAATACGTGCTATAAAATAATCAAATAGAAAATAGTCTTCAGTTGAATTACAAATGAAATATCCTTTATTGAAACAACTAAGCAATGCTAGTTGAGTATAATGAAAAACACTCATTTGTATACAAACAGTTTGTTTGGAGCAATGAAGTAGTTACAGAGGGTAGTTCTGTTAAGAGCAATAAAAGCATTAAAATCATTCATTTAGCCAAATCTTCCTTCCCCTTAACACCATAGTGTAAAATCAGAGACTGTGCTACCTAAAACTGAAACTAGAAAGCTAAAGACAAATTACAATCTATGACCAGTTTATTAATGGTTTGTATAGGCTAACCAACTTATCAAAACTTTATTAAGAAACTAACTAAAAATGACTGACATACAAAGAGATCTACCAACAGACATCCACCAGAATAAATATTAATAAATATACAACTTTTAACAAAGATTGCTTTTGTATCAAATAAATACTTCATCAGGTTTGTGTGTCAAAAAACAAATCATAATATGAATGAACATGTGTATAGATATACAAATGAAAACCTAAGTAGGATGTAAAAACATAAAAATAATTGCCAAGCTGGAAATACAGTGATACATGTTAAAAATAAAGCACTAAGGCCATATTGATCCATTAAAGTGTCGCATGTAACTAAGAAAACACTTAGTTTGAGTGTGTGAGAGTGCACTCAGGAGCAATTCCAACCTTCAAAACAGAAAAAGAAAGAGACTAGGCCCATACACATTGTTTGCAGTTATCAGGCTTTCACTGCCTAAATGGAAAAAGTGTAACAAAAGTGCTCAGTTTAAAATCTAAAGTAGTATTTAATGCAGAGCCATCAAAAATGATTAATGTATACATGAGATACCTACAGTATGTCCTTATAACACTGTAGGTTAGTGCTAAAAGAAATAAATTGTGCTTGATATTTGTTTTTAGACAATATTAGGAAGTAATGTCACCATTAATCACTCCTACACCAGTCTTTTAATAGTCTTTTAAGCAGCAGGGCAGTTTTCTGAGATCTAGTATGCTTTTTATGGAGCAATAATAAAATCCCAGTTTTCTAAAAGAGCTCAGTTTCAGCTGCCACAGTACTTCACATTTTTCTAAAAGATTAGTGATGTCTTCTTCTAGTTCCAAAAGGTCCACATGGTCAATAATTTGAAATTTAAACTCAGTGTGTCTTTTGTGTAGCTGCAGGTACTAAGCCAGTGTACTATTCTTGCACTTAGCTCTAATTTCAGAAAGACAGCCAGAAATCCTTCAAGTCTGTTGAGCATTTTCCCCACATAAAATACTTCACATTCATTGCAGCTAGCCTTGTAAACCACCTGCATTGAGTTACAGTCACCTCCAGCACTGGTTTTAATAATTTTATTTAAATAAGGTCAAAAACAAGCCTCCCTCCTGTCTGTGCTGACAAAAGCCACAGTTGACTCCACACTTATTGATGCATGTATCCTGTGGTCTGGGCCTACCTTCAACCTAACTCCTGATGTTTCTGGCTTTCCAATACACAAAGGAAGGAGCTTCTCCGGGGATGTCCATTAAATATGAGCTTCCAGTAATTATGGCCCACTTCTCTCTAATAATATTAACAATGCTGTAATAGTAAACAGTAAAAGTCAAGCTACAACTGTCTTTAGATTTGTTGTCCAGAGATTTCCTTAATACCCTTCTATATTCTGTATGGCTATTGTCATTCTCCTTAAGGATCTGCATCCAAAATCCCAGCCACACCTTGTTTCTTGAGCCCCCCCCCCCCCATTTCATCATTTCATCTCATTCTAAACTGAATTATAGGTTTCTGCTTGCCCTATGTATAGGAGCTTTAACTGTGTAGCTCAGAAATACCCCTTCAAATAGGGTAATCCCAGTCCGCCTTGTTCTATTGGAAGAATCATCTTATTCCACTTCACTCTTGCCATCTACCCTCCAGATAAAATCCTTCAACTCTATTAATTGCTATCCACAACTTCTCTTCTGGTTGATAAAAGTATTTCTGACCTGTGTACAAAACTAATGGGACAACACATTTTAACTGGTTGTATCTTGCTATCCACAGTCATATAACGGAGCTTCTAATTTCTCAGTTTTTGTATTACCTTTTGTTTAGTTTCTTCCCACATAGCCTTAGTTGCCACACCAGAATTTAACCCATACGCCTAAATACTTCATTTTATCATGTCCCCATAAATATGGATATTGCTGACCCAATTCGTGTGAGGTTGCAAAATTTACAGCTACTGCCTTTATTTTAGCTTCATTAATTTTGTATCCTGAAAAGATACAAACCTGCCTCAAAATGTTCCACAACAATGAAATGTCCTTTTCTGGTTTTATCGGGTATAAAACATCATCTACAAATACAGCCAAGCTCTTCTTGACTACCGTACCAATTACATTCTTGAATTTCTGAGTCTCTTATTTTCTTTGCCAATGCTTCATAATATAATACAAATAACTAAGGGGAAAGAGGACACCCCTGCCTAGTTCCTCTGCTTGAACAGGTATAAAACAACATCATCTACAAATAGAGCCAGCTATTCTTGACTACCATACCAATTATATCCTTGAATTTTCGAGTCTCTTATTTTCTTTGCCAATGCTTCAAAATATAATGCAAATAACAAAGGGGGAAAAAAAGACACACCTGCCTGGTTCCTCTTCTTGAACAGAAATGATCAGAGAGGAATCCACTCATTTTGACATTCGCCTCTGATCCCTCTTATATTCTCCTAATCAACCTTATAATTCTACAAGGGAATGCAAATGCCTCCATTGCCCTGTGCATAAATCCCCAGCTTACTCTGTTAAATGATTTCTTTGCATCAAGGCCCATCAAGAACAGTGTTATTTTCTTGCATTCTCCTTTCCTCTTGATCATTAATGATCTGTTAAAGTTGTTAAATGTTTGCCTCTCCTCCCCAGACTGATCCATATCTATCACTTCTGGCATAATCTTTGCCATTCTTTTAGCCATTATCAACAAACACTTTATAATCATGGCTTAGGACTGAAATGGCCTGTATGAAGCTGGATCTGATGGGTCTTTTCTCTGTTTAGGTATTACAGTCACCATCACTTTCTTCAGGATGTTGGTGCTTCTCCTCCTCTTAAAATAGAGTTAAAAAAATACAGATTTTTGTCAGTATTTTTTCCCATCCTAGCTTCCAAATTTCCACAGGATTACCAGTTTTTCCTGGGGACTTTCCTGTGGATTGGTTATACATCATGATTATGCATCACCATTTTTATCATAACTCCTCCTTCCTGTTAATAATTGAGCCTCATCTACCTTATACTTTGGCATATTTAATTCTTCTATGAACATTTCCATTTGTACCTTTTCTTGATTTCCATATTTCTTTATACAGAACTTCATAAAACTTATGAAACATTTCTAGTATCTCAACAGGATCTCTTCTTATCTTCCTTGTTATAGGCTCTCTATGCTTGGCATCAACCCTTTCTGCTTTCTGTTGCCTGAGTCAGGGTGCTAACAGTTTTTGTGCTCTGGAGTTATCAAAAAAAAAGTTGCTTAACAGCAATCTTTCGAAACTCATGCATATTTATCGAGGTAATCTCTTATTGTCTGTTTAGCATTCTGCAACTGCTCCTTTTCCTGTTGTGTCAGATCCCCCCATTCTGCAATACGTTAACATTTGTCAAACTCTCTAAATAATTCTTGTTAGTTCTTGACCATCTCTCTCTCCCTTTTATTTCCACCCAGTTTTTAAACTCTGCTTTAATTTCATCACACTCCCTAGCTATATTTTCAGAAGAAATTTCTACCTTCTCTAATCGCTCCCAAATAATTTCCACTACCCATTTCTTAAAATCCTCTCTTTTCAACAGATGGGTGGAAAGTGCCAGTGTCTCATTTTTATATTACCCTGCATTTTTATTTTAGTAGTTTTTGGCACATGATCTGAAATAGCGATTGGATGCATATCAAAGCTTTCAATTAAATGCACATGTTCCTTGTGTAATACAAGTTCTAATTCACCCAACATTTTGATCTTACTTGCTGTAACTTCATCTCAGCTTGCCATTTTCATTGACTTCAATTTCCTTAATGCTGTTCTTATTTCTTCTAGGGTTGGTTCCTCCTCTTCCTTCATCAAAGACTGTGCCTTGGACAGTACAACTTCTGTGGCATCTTATTTATTGAGAAGGTGTTGAAAGTACTACTACTGTCTGCCTTCGATGCCCTGTGGACTGGTGAGTAGGTTCATACATTCCTTATGAAGGGTGTCTTATGGCTATCTTCTTTAACTTTTTGTCTTTGCTTTCCAACCTAGTAGGGCTTTTTTGTGCAAACTACTAAGTCACTTTACAGATGACAGTAGAGTACTTTTGATGCCCAGTACTTTGCTACTGCAATTGCACTCTTAGCGGCTTTGTAATTCAACCAGGTCAGTTTTCTATCTCAAACTTTTTTCTGCACTCCTCCTTTCTTTTGATGACTTTCCGGACTTCTGCATTCAACCAATAGCTTTCCTTATGTACTTTATTTCCATACCTGGCATAGCTACATATTTGTTCTGTTATACTCAAACAAGTTGTTTTGTGGCACTGTCATTCTCATGCATCTCCACCTATTATCTAATCTTCCCAAGGTCCTAGAACCCTGAGTATTTCCTTGAACTTACATGTTTTCTGTACAGACAACTTCCAGGTCTTCAGGCTAGTCTCAACTGACCTCAGAAACTTCTTTGGCCTCTGTCTGCAACTGATTGTGGCAACCAGTGGTTTATGCTGTGGGCTGACTGTTTAACTGGGGATGACCTTGCAGCTGATTCTACCCCAATGTCCTTTTCATACTAGGAGTAAGTCTACCCAAGTTGCATGCCAGGCACTCCCAAATGATCTTGTAACTTTTCTCTTGCTGGACATCATCAAGAAATTTGCCAGGCAGAAGTTTAGAATAGCATCACCTCCTTTAATTCTGTTGACTCACCCATATTGACCCAAACAGTCCTTGTATCTTGTTCTGTCCATCCCAATATGCGCATTCAGGTCCCCCATTATCAACACTGACTCATGTTGTCCTATTTTATCTAGCAGGTCTTGTAACTTCCACCTGAATGCACTCTTTTCCTAGCTAGCAAAAACTTGATATGGGGCACAGTCTGAGATTATAAATAGTGCTCTAGCCTTACAATGCAGTCGGATTTACATGACTCTGTCACTAATTCTCATGACATGCTTCAATGTTTTCTGAAGACTCTGCCTCATCACAATTCCTACATGATTTTTATTCTGCTGTCCTCGAGTAGTAGACTCTGGATCCCAAGCCAGATGCCTTTGTTGCACTTGCATCCCATCTCCTGGATACAGAGGATGCCCGGCTTGCTCCTTATCATGCTGCATCCTCCCAGCGAACCTATATGGAATGTAGCAATCACTACTTCACGTGTGGCAGATTGAGCTTTTGCTCAACAGAGCTATTCCAGGTAAGCAAAGCTGGGCAAATGGACACTAGTTGGCCAGTACCTTAATGACCCAGGGCTGCCAGGCTTTATGGCCAGCTTACACTGGACAGTAGGGACATACTAACCTCTCCCACCATTATCATGGGTCCCTAACATAGGTCGGAGTACACAGATCAGCAGTGGCACATAGCCATTTTTGGTGAAATTAGTCTATGCGACCAACTCAACTACAGCCAATTTTTACACTAAAGTGCGTAGTCTGTAATTCATGTTTTCCTATCAAGAGGATAATGCACATCAAAGCAGTTGGCCTATGCAACTGTTAACCTGACAGGCACCATCTAGAACCTGTGCTCATGCCCATGATCCTATTTAATTTTTTGGGGCAAGTTTGAGATGTAAACACCAAACATGTTTTTGGGAGGTTGTAGTTGAAATATCCCTTCTCTAGGCCAGTGACCAAGGTGTCTCAACCTTCATAACAGACACCGGTGAGGGATGTTCACTAGGAACAAAACTAGATACAGTATTTCTAGACGCATCTCCCTGCACCAATAACAACTTTCTTAAAGAGGACACAGGGAACACACTCAATTTTAGGGCTGGGTTTCCCTCTCTCTCCACCACCCTCTATTTGAAATCACTGCTCTGTGTTCCCTGCTCCAAATAGCTGACACACATACCCTTGGAGATTTCATTTTCACTCACAGAGACACACATGCACTCCTACATACCTGTGAAGGGGTGGGACAGATTTACCAGCTATGCCCCCTCTGACAAGACTATAAGGTAGATACTGCCACCAGAACACTCTAAAGCCAGACACGCCATGGTTCTTATAAGGGCAGCCAATTATACTGAGTAGAATTAGTACTGAATATAAATGGTAGTATTTGACCAATTCAGCAAGTCTTTCAAGAGCGGCCACAGTGCCAGCAAATAAATATAAATACTCTCAAAGGTTAAAATATTCTCTGAAAGACCAGCCACAATGAAAAGTTTAAATACATTTAATAATAAATAATGAAAGAACACAAAAATACTAAATATCTATTTACAATAAACCCTAGAGTTTCAATCACAGGAAATATTAAAAATAAGACAGATGGACAGAGTTACACAGACACAGGAAAACAATACTTAACTAATCTCACTAAATTTTCCTGACTGAACTAAGGAATTACTGTCCCTAGTTCACTTACTAGAGCAAGACAAGAAGAAATGGGTGAGTGGTCCTTCTTTGTCAGGTTTAAAAACAGACTGCCCTGAGACTTCTGTTTCATCTGACATTAAAACATCACTTCAGTGCTGGATTACAGAATGACATGACATACATCTGGTCTACTGATTTTGGTTCCCATACTACCCCCTTTACTACAAAATGAACCAGAACCTAGCACATATGTGTTATAATACACACATGTGTTATAGCATCTGGAAGCTATTAAACCATTTCCAAAACTTCCACCCTTCAAGTGTAGTAATTGGTTCAACCCTAAGAATAATACAGTAGGATTCCTAGTCCTGGTTTTCACAGACATTTTTCCTCTGGCTGCAATCACAACTATAAGATAAATCTTTATGGCCTAAACCAGGTAATTTAATTTCAGAGTATTTTTCAAAATTAGCTAGCCTGAAATTAACCTCTTCTCTTCCAGTATCCTCTGCTACAATATATTAATTTCAACAGTTACAATACAGTCAGACGTGCAGGTCCTACTGCTGGTACATTTTTAACAAAAGCAGCTTTACAAATACATTTTCAACACAAGCACCTGTACAAATCAGTTTGATATACAAATAGCATGCAATTCTTTGCAAAACTCTAGCTAGCTATACTGGCATATGTTGCACATCCACTGATTTACTTCTCCTGGCATAGCTGGCACTACCTCAGATCATCGCATATATCCCCCCTCGAGCTAGCTTTTCAAGTGACCCTTGAGAAATAAGGCTTGAGAGACTAAAGCCTGTCTGGAAACAAATTAACCCACACCTTGTCTTCCAATCCCACCTGCACTGGCTTTGCTGACCTCTCTCCTGGTACCAGGTTTCCCCATGAACACGTCTCCAAACTCTGCTGGATTTCTTAAACCTGGGTAGGGGATAGCCGCTGGGACACTTGTTACCACTTACACTGAGTTGTCAGTCCAAGCCTCACTGAGATCATCAGTCACCAGATCCTCCTCAGACTCCTCCTGCCGTCCACTGCTAATATTCAGCACCAGGGCCTCTCCTATCATGGTAAGGCTTCATCATGTTCACATGGTACAATCTGTGCTCCTGCCTAGCAGTTCTACCATGTAGTTAACATTACTGACCTTCCTTACCACTTAGAAGGGTCCCTCCCAAGCTGTCTGCATATAGTGTCTGAGAGGAATGAGCACCACAACCTGCTGCCCACAGCACACTCTCTGGCTCAAGCATTCCTGTCATACCAGACATTTTTCTGCTTCTGGGCTCTTGCTAGGATCTCCTGGGCCAAACCCATGAGGTCCCTAAGCCTTGTCCTGAGGTTTAGGACATATGCCACTACAAACTGTTTGTGGGATTCACACACACCCTCCCACTCACCATGAATCAAATCAAAAGCCTCCCTCACCCTATACAGCAACTCAAAGGGTGAAAACCTTGTGGATTCCTGGAGTATCTCTCTCTCTCTGTATGCAAACAGCAGATGGGGCAAACATTTGTCCCACCCTCTCTTAAACTGGCCTGCAAATGCCCGTAGCATGGTCTTTACTGTAGAGTTTAACCTCTCCACAAGACCATTAGTCTGGGGATTGTAGGGGGTGGTCTTTAGTTGTTTCACCCCATAGTACTCACACAAGACAAGCCAGCAGGGCTGACATGAAATTTTCACCTCTGTCAGTCAGTTTTCCTCTTGAGAAACCTATCCTGCTGAAAATCTCTAACAAAGAATTTGCCACCTTCTCTACCTATATGGAGGACAGAGCCACTACCTCAGGATAGCTAGTAGCATAATCTACTAACATCAGGATATACTTTTTCCCTGTGGAACTTGGGGTACTCAGAGACCACACAATATCCATTGGTACCCTCTGAAATGTCTCCTCAATCATAGGCAAATGTATCAAAGGAGCTTTACCCTTGTCTCCTGTCTTGCCTACTTTTTGGCAATGCTTGCAGATCCTGCAGTGCCCTGTTATATCCCTTGCAATCCCAGGCCAATAAAAGTTCTCCATAACACATCTCTTGGTATGCTTTACAAACATATGACTTGTAAAAGGAATGTCATGGGCGATGTCTAGAAGTGCCAGACGGTAGGCTCTGGGCACTATCAACTCCTGTATTACCTCACCCTCTAACCCTCCCTCAGGGGTCCACTCTCTATACAGTAACCCTTTGTTCCAGTATACAGACTGCCCTCTTCCTTGAGAATCAGGTCTCTCCTTAGCTACCTCCCTCCAGCCTCTTAATGTCTAGTCCAAGAGCTGAGACTGTCTCATCTCTACCTATGTGACAATTCCCAGCTCCCCTGTCACATGAAGTCTGAAGTCTGGTATCCTCTGACAGCAGTGCTTCACTGTCAGCCTAGGTACTAACACTCACATCTGCCCTTGCAGTCACTCTATCCACGGGAACATCAGTTTCTAACAGCAGCTATGGCTCACCTTCAGGCTCACTGCTACAGGGTAGCCACCTCACCAGCCCTAGCTTCAGGTGTGGGGTCTGTCTGGGTCTCCCCCAGGCTACCAGACCCACATGCCTGTCTCTAAGCCTGAGTGCATGTAACTGCATGCACACAAGGTACTGCATTATCAAAATCATTCCCTATCAAGACATCTGCAGGGATATCCTCAAACACACCTACTTGCTTGCTTCCTTTATTTACTCTCCCAGTCAAGGTGAACCCTAGCCAAAAACATTTAGAATGGAGTCACTCCTAAAACTCTTACTGGAGTGGACTGCCCAAGCAAGTACCGCTCCTCTTTAACCACTGCAGGCTTCACAATGGTTATGTCAGAGGCTGTATCGTTCTTAGCAGTGGCCTATTGTCCAACCACTAAGATAAGATATAAACTCTGGTGATAGTCCTGGATCCCTGTTGTCTCCAGGCAACATACCACTGGCATACTGCTATTCCCACATGCTGGCTCCTCCAACCCTTCTTTCCCACCCTGGTTCAGTGGACTTTTGTATGCTACATCATCGCGCTTGTTACATTTAAAATGTCTAAACCTTGAGCCTGGCCCATGTACCTGAACTAGTGGTTTCCCCTGTTACTGGTGGACTCTGTTGGGGTGATTTCGGCTGCCCACCATGGGTCCCTTATATCCATATGCAGCACTGGGTATCCCCTTCTTGAGCAGTGATGCCCTGCTTGCTAAGTAGAGCTCCCCTTTTTTCGCAAGGTTATCTGCAGGGTTACACTCCCGGTCTGCCAACCAGTGCTAACAGCTTGTTCCCTCACCAAAAGGTCTGCCAGCCTTTCAAAAGTGATGACTTGACACCCACTCAACCATAAAAATAAGTGCTTAACTCAGCAATATAATCACATACATTTTCATCTACCTTGTGTCTATGCTCATGAAACTTCTTTCTGTAAGCTTCATGTGTTAACTTGAAACATTCCAATAAACATTGTTTAACCTTATTATAATTTAAACAAATATCGGACAATTTAGCAACAGCAGTTACAGCTTTACCATGCAGTAAGGGGGTCAGGAACAGTATCCAGAGGCCTTGGTCAACATTATACTGTTTACATACTCTTTTAAATATATGAATAAAACTATATAAAAAAACATTACCTGTAAACTGTGACCTTTATTGCTTCTGGGGTTCAGTTATTCACTTCCTCATTACCTCCATGACCCTGACAAAATGTCAGCATCTCCCTCACATGTTGGTGCCATTTCTCATTTCTTCAACCTCCAAATGCCACAGTCTCTCTGCTGATTCTAATTCCAAACATTTGGCCTTCAGTTCAAGTCTCTAACTCTGTATAAGTTTTTAAGTCCTCTGAGGAAAAGGTAAACTGTCCCGTTTCTGAGGGCTGCATATCTTCTTTACCACACTGGATGTCTTCCTGGTTGCTGGTCCATGCTACAGTTGTGATTAAGGTTCAGATTATTTCCTTTTTAGTCTGGTTGGCATGCGCCAGTCCTTTGACTTTGCACACTTTGGCCAACTGGTTCTTTGTCAGCTTGCCATAATCCTCTGCTGACATTTTTGCCTGCTTTCCCTGACTAAACTAAACTAACAAAAAATAAATAAAACTGTTGTGAAAATAAAACTCTGTATGTATACCTTGTGGCTGCTGACAGTACAAACATCTTCAGTGACAACTGCCTACAGGCTACAGAAGTTCAATTAATATCCACATCACTGCTCATGAATATGTGATGTCCCTTCTTTGGGCCAGTGATCAAGGAGTTTCAGTCCTAACCTTTGACACTGGTGAGTGACATTCACTTGCAACAAAACTAGATACACACAGTATTTCCACATGCAGCCCTCTGCACCAAGCACAATTTCCCTTAAAAGCACACAGGAACACTCAATCGTGGGGATGTGCCCCCCCCCTCTAGAACCCAAGGACAGAGATACAGCGTTGAGTCCTCAGCTGAGTGTTCCAAACCAAGTCCTCCACCACCCTCTCTGTGAAACCAACAACACTGAGATTTTACTTTTGTGCACACAACACACACACACAAACACACCTCGGAAAGACTGGCAAAGATTTACCAGCTATGCCCTCTCTGCCCAGACTATAAGGTAGATACTACCACCACAATATTCCAAAGCCAATTACTCTAAGTTTCTTACAAGGGTACCCAAGTATTCTGAGTAGAATTAATACTAATACAAATGGTAGTATTTGACCAATGCAGCAAGGCTTTCAAGAGCATCCAGAGTGTCACCAAATAAATATAAGTACTCTCAAAGGTTAAAATATTCTCTAAAAGACCAGCCACAACAAAAAGTTTATATATATTTAATAATAAATAATGAAAGAAAATGAAAATACTAAATATCTATTTACAACAAATACCAGAGTTTCAAACACAGGAAATATTAAAAATAACACCAATGGAACGATTCATACAGATACAGAAAAACAATACTTAACCAATCTCACTATATTTTCCTGACTGATCTAAAGAATTATTGTCCCATAGTTCACTTACTAGAGCAAGGCAAGATGAAGTGGGTGAGTGGTCCTTCTTTATCAGGTTTCAAAAACAGAATGCCCAGAGACTTCCGTCTCATCCAATATTAAAACATCATTTCCATGCTGGATTACAGAAAGACATCACATACATCTGGTCATCTGACTTTGGCTCCCACACCACCCCCCTCTACTAGAAACTGAACCAAAATCTAGCAATTATGTGTCATAATACACACACAGCTTTACTAAGATGCGTTACAGCAGCTGGAAGCTATTAACCCATTTCCAAAACAACCATCTTTCAAGGGTAGCAATTAGTTCGCCCCAAGGACAATACAGTAGGATTCCTTGTCCTGGTTTTCATAGACATTTTGTCTCTGGCTGCAATCAAAGTACAGTTTTGTACCTACCATAAATGTAGATGTCCGAGAGGTATGCATCTGCAGTCCTAACAAATGGGTTGTCCTGGCCTCAGGCAGCCCTTCGGTCAGCCGGATTCCAAAGTCTGGGTCTGGCCTCGGCTGATGTCGCACTTCACCCGACGTCATAGCTGCAGTTCAGCGGGTATAAAGGCATCAGCCGACGCCATTTTCCTCAGTGTTTCTTGCCCCAGATGCCAGGTGCCCTCTGGGAAGGCTAAATTTGGATAAATGCCAATGTTTCCAAACAATAGAGAGCAAATAGAAATAAACATGTATATACATATATACAAACAAATACACCATAATAGATTCCCCCAGCTAGCTACAAGATGGGCAAATACCCTAGGAGTACCACAGAGGGGAAGGAGGGTGGGTAATCCTGACTGCAGATGCATACCTCTCGGACATCTACATTTATGGTAGGTACAAAACTGTACTATGTCCTTCAAGGATGCATCTGCAGTCCTAACAAATGGGTAGAATACCATAGCCAAACTGGGGGAGGGGGCACTAAAAGTTTATGGTGTAGTTAAGATCCCTTGCAAAACAGCAGTGGCAAAACCTGCTCGGGATCTGGAGTATAAAGGTAGATTATAATGCTTGGCAAATGTATGCACGGAGCTCCAAGTAGCAGCCTCTAAAATGTCTTTGGTAGCCACTCCTCGTAAGAAAGCTGTAGTAGTGGCTGTAGCCCTTGTGGAGTGAGGTCTGATGTTTTCTGGAGTTGCCTTTCCATGAAAAGAGTAACAGAATCTAATGCAATTTCCTATCCATTTTGAGATTGTTTATTTTGAAATTGCTTTTCCTTCCATTCCTGTTGCATATGCTACCAGAAGCTGGTCAGTTTTTCTATTGTTCTTGGTTCTGTCCAGGTAGTAGCGCAATTGTCTGTGCACATCCAAGGTATGCAGCAATCTTTCCCCCCTGTTCTGTGGGTTGGGGAAGAAAGTTGGTAGGTGTATTGCTTGGTTTAATGATACCCTGGAGACCACCTTTGGCATAAAGGTAGGATTAGTTCTCATGGACACTCTATCCTGATGGAAGATAAGGAAGGGCTGTACTGCCATTAATGCCTGTAATTCAGAAACCCTTCTAGCTGAAGTGATTGCAAGCAGGAATGCAGTCTTCCAAGATAAGTACTGTAATTCTGCTGTTGCTGCTGGTTCAAAAGGGGAAGTGTCAACTTTTCTAACACAAAGTTCAAGTCCCATGTAGGCAATGGAGGTTTCCTTGGTGGCTTTACATTTTAATTCCTCTGAGAAACTGCCTGAGTAGAGGTTGAGAAAAGACTGGAGGATCCATGTTGTATTCTGCTGAAATTGCTGATGCATGAATCTTAATGGAGGAGTAAGAGAGACCCTTGTGGAAAAGCTCTGCTAAGTATTCCAGGATGTTAGCTATGTTTGCCAATGATGCATCCACTCCTTTTGTTGCACTCCAAATGAGGTATCTTTTCCATTTTGCTGTATAAGTTTTCCTTGTTGAGGGTCTGCGAGCCTCCAAGAGAATGTCTTTAACCCTTTGAGATAAATCTGGGTTATTTTTCCTTATGTAATGTTCCAAGCAGCTAGCTGCAGTGTTTTCAAATTTGGATGCAGGATTTTGAAGTTGTTCTGTGTTAGCAGTAGAGGTAGTAGGGGTAGAGGCCATGCGTGTTCCCGAGACATACTCCTCAGTAGCGGGTACCAATGTTGCCTTGGCCAATCTGGAGCTATCAAGATGATCCTCGGGTGTTCTTCTTTGATCTTCAGTAGCACTTTGTGCATCAAAGGAAGAGGTGGGAATGCATATGCTGTCAGGTTTTCCCAACTGAGGGATAGGGAGTCCACCTTCCAAGCAAGTGGGTGGTATGTCCTTGTGCAGAATTTTTTCAATTGGTGGTTTTGTGGGGATGCGAACAGGTCTATTTCTGGCAGTCCCCATTTCCTTGTGATGGTTTTGAAGATGTCTGGATGCAGCATCCATTCGTGGGCATCCGTGGTGGTTCTGCTTAAGGTGTCTGCTAGAATATTTTCTTTTCCTGGCACAAATATGGCTTGGAGCTGAATGTTGAGGCTCAGGGCCACATTCCAGAGGTCTATTGCCATCCGGCATAGAGGATATGAATGTGTGCCTCCCTGTTTGTTGATATACCACATAACTGTGGTGTTGTCCGTCCTTATCAGCAAATGACCCTGTTGAAGAAATGGTCTGAATGTCTGAATTGCCTGTTTTACTGCCAGCATCTCCTTTTGATTTATGTGTAGGTTCATCTGGTCTTGAGTCCATAAGCCTTGTATGCACTTGTCCACCATGTGTGCCCCCAACCGAGGTCTGAGGCGTCTGTGGTGATAGTCTGGCTTGGGTGAGGCCTGTGGAAGGGCAGTCCTTTGTTCAATTGACAGGCCTGGGCCCACCACTGGAATTCTTGCTTCAGGCATGGAATTATTGGAATTTGGGTTTCTAGGCTGTGCTTGTGCTGAGACCATAAATTCCTCAGGTACCATTGCAACTTCCTCATATGTAGCCTGGCATGTGGGATTAATATTATGCAGGATGCCATGTAACCCAGGGCTTGCAGGATTTTCCTTGCTGTAAGGTGGTTCTGCGTTGTTAATGCCATGAAATAGAGTAGTAGCTGTTTCTGTTTTTCTGCTGTGAGGAATGCCATCTGGTTTGACGTGTCCAGTTCTGCACCCAGGAAGGTTATCCTTTGGGATGGTATCAGCCTTGACTTTTTTGTGTTGACTGTGTATCCCAGGGCTTGCAGCAGGTGAATAACCTTTTTTAAATCTTTTGTTAATTTGTCTTTGCTGTCCGCTTGTAACAGGCAGTCGTCCAGGTATGGATAAATTTGAATTCCCTGAAGCCTGCAATGAGCAATTACTGATGCCAGGCATTTCGTGAATACTCTGGGCGCAGTAGACAAGCCAAAAGGCAATGCTGAGAATTGATAATGCTCTGATCCTGCAAGAAATCTAAGGTATCTTCTGCAATTTGGTCGTATGGGGACGTGCAGGTATGCCTCCTTGAGATCCAGAGTCACCAGCCAAGACTCCTTGCCCAGCATGGGAAGAAGTTGCTGTAGGGTCAGCATTTTGAATTTTGGAATGATGAGATATGTGTTTAGAGCGGACAGGTTGAGGATAGGTCTCCATTGGTTTTCCTTTCTTGGTACTAGGAAAAGCCTTGAATAAAATCCTTGTCCTTGTTCCATAGGCGGTACCTTTTCTATAGCTCTCATCCTTAGTAAGTGGTCTATTTGCTGTAGAGCGTTTGTCCTTTGATTTGGAGGTAGGTTTGGCATTCCTCTCTTCCTTGGAAGAGTATGGAAGTGAAACCTGTAGCCTTTGTCTATTGTCTGTAAAATCCATTTGTCTCCTGTAATGTAATGCCAATTTACTGAAAATAAGGTTAATTTTCCGCCTAAGGGTGCTGCCAGTTGTTCCCTGGTAGGCGGTTTCAGAGCCAAGTCACTGAGATTGTCCTGTAGAAGTGGTAGTGGCTGGATCTGTGGCAGTAGTTCTCTGGCTGTTAGGCTGCCACTGACGTCCCCTGTAGGCACCTCTGGATTGACCTCTGCCTCTAGGGCGTCTATTTCTGCTTCTCTGTGCTCTGGTGGTGTCTGGAAAGGACCAATTCTTGGAAGGCCAGTTCCTACTAAACCTTGGAGGCTGGACCTGTAAGAAATCCTTGACTGTCTGGACAGATTTAGCTTTTTCTTCCACCTTCTTCAACACTTGCTGTGCAGGGGAACCAAACAAACTGTGCTTTTCCATGGGAGCATCTAGAAGCTTTGACTTTACATGGTCTGGTAAGGATTGCTCTTTTAACCATGCATGCCTTCTGATCACTGTACCAGTCATTGCTGATCTAAAGGAAGCCTCCAGTGCATCATAGCCGCATTTTAAGGAATGATTACTGACCTGCTGAGTGTTATGCACCAAATCCTGAAGGGACTTACGGTCTAAAGGCTCAGGCGAGGACAGTTTTTTAGTGAGCTGATCCAACAGAAATTCCTGATACTGAATCATGTGGAATTGACAGTTTAAGGCCCTAGCCGAAAGAGTAGCAGAAGTATAAACTTTTTTACCCCATCTCTCCAATGCCCTAGATTCTCTTTCAGAGGAGGGGTTTTGGCAGAGGCAGCTGCTACAGCTTTGGGGCCCTGTGAAATAGTTTCAGGATCTGCAATAGGAGCCTTGTATAAATGATAATGTGTGTCCGGAACCCTGTAGTATCTGTCGGGCTTAGCAGGGGCCGGAGGCAGTGAGTCAGGGGCAGTAAAAGCATCATTAAATGCATCATCCACAACTGTAAGTACTGGAGGAATAGCTAAAGGCCTATGCTGTGGCAAATGTAAAAAGGTCCTAAGCCTTTTCCTAGAATCTGAAAAATCCTGGCCCTGCCATTGAAATTGTTCCCTCATAGCATGCAAGGTTTCCCCAAAAGAAAATTCCTCAGGAGGAGAGGCAGAAGGTATGGAATCCTCTGCATCAGAGTCCTCATATGGAGAGAGTAAGGGTCCTCTGGAGGATTTGTGTTTTCTGAATCATCAGAGGAATAATCTGAAGAAACTGGCTCAGGGGGCTCTGCTCTAAGCCTCTTCTCTGGAGGTGGGTGAGAGGCCCTGTCAGGGTGCGACTGGGTTTCCCTGATCAAAGAAATGAGATCCTCTGCTAGACTAAGCATTTGAGTACTAGAGCTAGGCCTGTGAGAGGGGGCTTTAGCAGGCACGGCCTTAGAAGATTTAGCTGCTTTAGCCCTGGCAAAAGCCTTAATTGACATGGATGCAGGGGGCCTAGCAGCTCCACGTGCAGGAGAAGATGCATCTAAGGGGATAGTATCTGATAAATCCTGAGAAACTGTAAGAGCAGGTGGATTTTCAGTAGCAGATTCAGCCATGCTGGAAGCGGCCTCGGTAGAAGGAGGCATGCTTTCGGCCGAAGGAAGAACCGCGGACTCGGTTTCGGCCGAAACCGAGACACTCGCGGTTGGCTTAACCGCGGTTTCGGCCGAAACCGCGGACAGCGAGTGTCGGTCCTTTTCCTTACGCTTTTTAGTTAAATGTGAAGTCGGAGTCTCCGACGGCATGATATAAGCAAAAGCGGAGCCAAAAATCTCCTCTGCAAACTCCGACCGACGTCTAAGTGTTCGTCGGTTGAAGGAAGCACAGGCTAGACAAGCTGCTACGTCGTGGTCTGGGCCTAAACAAGGTAGGCAGTAAGAGTGGAAATCTTTATGAGGTATTTGTTTCCCACAAGTTAAACAGTTATTCACTTTTTCTGACATCGGCTGAGGCAAGAAAGAGTCCCCAACGGGGTACTTAGCTTTTTAGAAGTCTTCGGTAGTAGAAATCTCTGGTTCTGACCGACCGGCACTTGCGAACAGCTTCTGCTTCGGGCGCCACGCGGCAAGAAAGACTGAGGAAAATGGCATCGGCTGATGCCTTTATACCCGCTGAACTGCAGCTATGACGTCGGGTGAAGTGCGACATCAGCCGAGGCCAGACCCAGACTTTGGAATCCGGCCGACCGAAGGGCTGCCGGAGGCCAGGACAACCCATTTGTTAGGACTGCGGATGCATCCTTGAAGGACATCTGTAAGATAAAATCTTTATGGCCTAAATCAGGTAATTTAATTCAGACTATTTTTCAAAGGTAGCTGGACTGATATTAACGTCTTCTCTTCCAGTATCCTCTGCTACAATATATTCATTTCAACAGTTACAATACAGTCCGAAGTGCAGGTCCCACTGTCGGTACATTTTTAATGCAAGCAGCTTTACAAATACATTTTAAACACAAGCACCTGTACAAATCCATTTGATATACAAATGACATACAATTCTTTACAAAACCCCAGCTAGCTATGCTGGAATATGGTTCATATCCACTGCCCTACTTCTCCTGGCATAGCTGGCACTACCTCGCACCATCACAGTAGTAAACCCACAAAGATACAGTTAGAATATCCAAACTCCATACAGAAATGACATCCAGAAATGTCAGTCACTTGATGGGTTTTGGTGATGTGAGGAATTCTGAGTCATTAAGGGATTCTTTTAATCACATCTTGTTTGGCACCTATCTCTAATGCACACAGGCAGCCTGTAAATGGTTCATCTCCATCTCCTAGGCCCCTGCATGTAAATGTTTCAGATCCCAAGCCCCTGCTTAAACTTGTCAAGGGTACCAGAACTTGTCAGAGATTTAGGATGCATGGCTAGGCTTAAAAAGGCCCTTGCGGTCATTAGCCTTGTAAAGAATTATGAACATCTAGCAGAGACTGTTGATTACTGTGATGACTAACCACTGGGTGGACAGAAAGATTCTAACATGCTAGATTACTATGTCATTGAATAATTAACTTAAGCGCATCCAATTTGGGCTAGTAGAATGGAATGAAGCTTCACCATCATTTTTGTACAACTTGCTCCAAGGTGTTCTGGGAGTACTTAAATGCACATGAGTGAGACTATGACTTGCTAATGAGTTTTATCTTTTAGTCACTGGTTTTATTCTCTCAGTCTCCATTTGCCAACTGTGCAACTCTGATCAAGTCAGTTAACCACACAGCCCTTGTGGGTTTTCCTAGAAAAGAGGTAGTTGTGCTTAACAGTCTTATCCAACTAACAAAAGTCAAGTGTCCCTGCAGCTAGCCACATTAGAACAGAGAATGCAGGAAGTTTAGACCAATACAACAAAGTTTCATTATGTTTCTGACTTCCAATATTAAAAAGCAATAAGGAATCAATGAGAGATGAAGTCAACTTTATGCAGACCCCAAACACCATAAAGGTCTTATGGGACAACTGCAATCAGGAAAACCACAGAAGGAGAATTAGAACATCAGGAAGAATGCTGAACTCAGTTTAGCCACAATGCCAAATGGAAACTTATAAATATCAAAATGTCTAAAACTGCCAGGGGCAACAAATTCATTGTCAACTACTATGACAGACAAGTTGCTTGCCAAAATGCAGACACAGAGCACAGCTCTGCATATTTATCTTGAAAAATGCACAGAACTTCAGGGTTCAGCTCTACACTCAGGTAAAGTTAAGGACATGCTGGTGCTGTTCTGTCTGCTCCATGCACAGAACTTATTAATTCAGGTATCAACATCTATAGTTAGATGCTTACTTTCAGCCGAGGTATGTCTGGAGTCATGCACCAACAAACTGTACTGTGCAAGTGCAAGCATATCAAACATCTAAGCAGGTAGTAACTGCTGTAGGGAGTTAAACCAGTCATCTCTCCAACTCTTCAAAATCATTAACAAATCAGTTTTCCTTCCAACCCAAGTCAAGAAAATATCTGCAAAATAAGCTAAAACTTTAAAAACAAAATGCACCCGCCATATTAGATGTTATTCAAATAATATCATTAATTTAAAACCGTTCTATTTTATATGATGCAAACTGTTTTCTTATGAACAAACAGAATGTATTCATGCACTGTGAGCATTTATTTACCTTTTAACTTACACGTGCAATTTAACTAATTTTACTGAGGTAATACAGTTAAAGAAGAGTGCTAGTCAACAAAACGTATTTACAACTAAATGTGATGCTGGCAAATGATTCTTTTAACAAACTAAGCAGTAAGCACTTTAAAGTCTAAAGGTGATCTTCACAGATAAATTCCATATTTTTTTCAGAAATAAAAACAGTAAAAATGTAATACAAGATGAAGTGACTTGGTTATACTATCAGCAGTAAAGATAAAGTACTAGCAACTGTAAATTCTTCCATGAGACAAATTAAAACTGCTTTAAGTGCAGCAAAAATTCCAATTTACAAATACAGACTACAGTAAATAAGATTCTTGCAAAGCCTACCTCTGGAATTCCAGAGCCACAGGCATAAGGTGCAAACACTTTCACAAGGGAAACTGCCAAAAAAGCAAATGCTAGTGCCCAGAAAATATACATAATATAGTTCATAATGTACGATCCAGGACCCTAGAAGAAAAAAAAAGAGCAATTTCACTAAATGAACAGTGCAAACATTCCATGATTCATTACTGCTGTCTCCTAGCTTACCACATACAAGGCAAAACAAGATTACTTATGCACAAATGGATGGATGGTCACACAATCAGTAAATGTTACCTGGTTTATGGATATGATCCCCTTACAAATATATATATATATATATATATATATATATATATATATATATATATATATATATATATATACATACACACATACATATCAACAGAGTCCAAAAAATATCACAAAAACTTAATCAAGACATCAATGAACCTATGGATAAGAAGCCCTATTAGCACAAAGCTCCAGAGCTACACAGACAGGTACCCCTCAGCAGCCAGTTACACTTGACTGGGCAACAGTTACCTTCCTGAAGTAATAGGTGCTGCAGCTGCTCCTAAGTGCTGATGGTGCATATCCCATCAATTTAAAAACAAAATAATTCTGGTGTCATCTCTCCAATAGCTCATTTTGCCCTCAGTGCTTAGTGAACCCACAGTCTAAATCCTGTCCTGAAATATAATTAATGACCCCCCTGGCACCAAACAATCCAGGACTGTTGAGTGCTGGGATGGTTCATGACTGGGTAGACAGAAAGATTCTACAAAAGCAGGTCACTCACTATGTCACTGAACGATTCACTTAAGCACATTAAATTTGGGCTAGCAGAAGGGAAAGAAGCTTCACCAACATTTATGTAAAACTTCCTACAAGGTATTCTGGGAGTACTTAATACATTTGATTGTGACTATGACCTCCTGATGAGTTTCATATTTTAGTCACTGGTTTTATTCCGTCAGTCTCCATTTGCCAACTGTGCAACTTGGATCAAGTCAGTTAACCACACAGCCCTTGTAGGTTTTCCTAGAAAAGTGGGCAGCTGTGCTTAATGGCCTTATCCAATTAACAAATACATTAACAAAAGTCAAGTGTCCCTGCAGCTAGCCACAAACAAGATTACTTGTGCACAAATGGATGGATGGTCACACAATTGATAATGGTACCTGGTTTATCGGTATGGTCCTCTTACAAATATACATATACATGACTACAGTGTCAAAAAATATCACAAAAATTTCAAGATATCAATGAACCTATGGATAAGAAGCCCTATTAGCACAAAGCTCCACAGCTACACAAATGAAAACATAATATAATTAAAATATACTGAAATATAATTACCGACCCCCCCCCTTGCACCAAGCAATCCTGGCATTCTCCATCTAACACATGGTAAATACAAAAAAAAAAGTGGTTACAGTGGCAAACAGCCACATCTCTTTTCAGTAAACCAACATAAATATATGCTACAACACATTCAGGATGCCTTTGTTAGTTAGCTAAACAATTCAGAAAAACTTTTTCAGAGTTTTCCAGTCCTATTCCATGCATTAACAATCATACAACAATAAGTGAAATAGAAGGAAACACTTAATCCCATCTGATCTCCTTAGTTTCTACAAGCCATTAAATGACCAAAACATGTGCTCTCTAACATAAGCAGCAGCCAGTATATATATATATATATATATATATATATATATATATATATATATATATATATATATATAGTGCCTCATTTATGTGTATGTACATATATATATATATATATATATATATATAGTGCCTCATTTATGTGTATGTACATATATATATATATATATATATATATATATATATATAGTGCCTCATTTATTCATTTATGTGTATGTACATATAAAATTATAAAGAAGTGTCCCACTGAGAAGAATGACATACATACACACAAATATATATATATATATATATATATATATATATATATATATGTGTGTGTGTGTGTGTGTGTGTGTATATATATATATATATATATATATATATATATGTGTGTGTGTGTGTGTGTGTGTATATATATATATATATATATATGTGTGTGTGTGTGTATATATATGTGTATATATATATATATATATATATATATATATATATATATATATACAGATATATATATACATATATAGATATACATATATATATATATACACATATATAGACACACACACACACACACACACACACACACACACACACACACACACACACACACACAATGGATATAAAAAGTATAAGCACCCCTGTTAAAATGTCAGGTTTTTGTGATATAAAAAAATGAACTGTAAAGTAGAAACCTCCAATGGGCAAGCTGGTGCAACTCAAAAGCATGTAAAATAGCAGTCATAGAAATAATAAAAGTAGCACCAGAAACAAGACATCAGCTGTACTGAAAACACGTTTAATGCAATAAAATAAAATTGGTAAAAAAGGAAGAGCTTTCACACAGAGTGCTTCATAAGACACCAATTAATTTCCAAAATCACATTTAAATGCCAACAGCTGTACAATCACTAACCAATTAAAACTACAAAACTATTACCCATGTCCCTAGACTTCAGTACAGGTTTTAAAGAAACCTTGTCATTAAGACTGCGGCGGTCTCATTATCCAGTGCAACTCCCTTTCTTCAGTAAAATTCTTCACATCTCCCCCATGCTGTCCCTTGTACACTACCTCTATAGCTTTAAAATCAAATTCATGTGAAAAACCACAATCTATAATATGTCTAGCTATAGCATTGCTGTCATCATATCTTTTTATACTATACAAATGTTCACGTATCCTCACATAAAAACAGCGGTTAGTCTTCCTTATACAAAAATTTTCACATACTTTACACACAGCTAAATAAACTAAATCAGATGTTTTACAATCAGCCTGTACTCTAAAAGAGTAGTGTTGCTTAGATCTAGGATGTGTAAAAATATTGGAATTATCTATATATGAACAGAACTTACAACTGCCACAACCAACAGTTCCCTCCTGAACTAGATCTGTAATTTTCTTATTTATATGATCTCTATAACACAAGCAGCGTTTTGTCCTTCACATGCTCCCACCTAAAACTCCCACACTACTAACTCCACACCTAAATCATCATTTCTTTGCCTACTTTAACTTAATTCAGAGATCTTGCTCAGAACACCTTTTCATAAATCTTTTCCATGCATGCCTCTGGCCTACCTTACTCATTTTCTCAAACTTTCATTGTTTGTTTTTCTTATCCATTGTACCCATAATATTGTTTTCCTCTGTAATATTGTTAATTTGTCTCTATTCGTATGTATTTGTATGTCTGTTTGGGGCTTTTCCCCTCTGGTCTCCACTGAAAAAGGGTAATTCTTACCCAGCTGGACCAACCTGGTTAACAAATGCAAATAAATAAATAATAATAAATAAGGGATTTCTTATTTCTGTACTGAAAAATGGTCTGTCCCCTACTATCTCTTTGATACGATCATTAACAGCCAAAATCTGCCAATTGGAGCTAATAACAGTACGTATCTGTTCAATGTTACTTGTTACTTGCATAAGACATAAAAAGAACCACAACGTTCCATCTGTATTGTTGATCCTCGTTCAGTCATTAAGCATGGGTATCTGTTCCGACCTCGGAACCGAGCCAGCCATTTTCCAAGCTCGTGTCAGCTACAAACTCTCGAGCTAAACTCTTACCCATAATCCCCCTCTCCCCGTTTCCTCAGATTGAGTTTGCAAGTCAAAAGAAGGTAGAGGCTACCTCTGGTCAAATAACCTAAGAGAACCGGATGGTAAGATCCACTAGAAACGACAGGAGGGGGAAGGAGGGAGGGTCTTAATCACTGAACGAGGATCAACAATACAGATGGAACGTTATGGTAAGACATAACTTCTTTATCTGATAATGTTAATCCTCGTTCATTCCTTACTCAAGGGACAGAGTCCCCAGCTACCTCTATTCCTGGGAGGCTCTCATGGAAGGACATTCCTGAGCACCATAGAACCAAAAGATGCTCTTCCCCCGGAAGCCAAATCCAATTTGTAATGATTGATGAAGGTATGAGGCGTAGCCCAAGTTGCAGCTGCACAGATGTCATGTAAAGAAGCTCTGGCATGGAACGCAGCAGAAGTTGCCACCGACCTTGTCAAATGAGCCTTCATGGTAGTAGGCAACGGAATATTACGTTGTGTATAAATGAAGGTCACACAGTCTTTCAACCATCTAGCTAATGTGACCTTAACAACAGCAGATCCTAATCTAGGTCCAGAATAGGCCAAAAATAACTAGTCAGATTTACGAGAAGACCTAGTCCTGTTTAAGTAAAAATGGATTTGCCTGTGAATATCTAGGATATGTAGGCAATACTTTCCTCTGTTTGAATGATTGGGAAAGAAAACTGGCAATTCAATGGTTTGATTAATGGACATTTCAGAGATCACTTTTGGCAGAAATTAAGGATTAGTTCTCAAAGACACACTATCGCTATAAAAATCAAGTATGGACTCCTGATGCATAAAGCTTGAAGCTCAGACATACATCTGGCAAAAGTAATGTCGATCAAAAACAAGGCTTTCCATGACAAATACTTGAGGTCGCAAGAAGAAGCTGGTTCGAAGAGTGGCATTGTCAGAGCTTGTAGAACTAATGACAGATCCCATGGTTGAATAGGTTCTCTAAAAGGTGGCTTCAGATGATTCACACCTTTTATGAAGATCTTGCACAATTTGTGAGACATAACAGAGGAATCTTGGACAACCTCATGGAAATTAGAAATTGCAGCCAAATGAACTCTAATGGTAGAGACCGATGGACCCAATTGGAAAAGGTCGGCCAGATAGACTAGTATTATTGACACTGGTGCTAAGAAGGGATCTACTTGTTTATCTTTCAGCCAACAAGTAAATCTTTTACACTTGCTTAGATAAGTAATTCTAGTGGAAGACTTATGAGATGCAATAAGAATGTCATGTACTGGTAAAGAAAGATCATTCTGCCTGGCAATCAAGGGAATTGGAGTAGCCAAACTGTATGCTTCAGGCTGTTCAAGATGAGATGAATCAGGTTCTGTGGGTGTGAAATCAACTCCGGGGTTGGATGGAGAATCCATGGTTGATCTAGCAGGTGAGGCAAAAGGAAGGGGAACCAAATCTGATGAGGCCAATACGGTGCTATGAGGATCACCTTGCTCTTCAACCGACGGGCTTTCTTCAGAAACTGGGGAAAGGTTGGGAATGCATAAAGAAGACCCGAGGGCCAAAATGTGGACTACAGTGTCCTTGGGTGGCTGTCCCGGAGGGGGAATCAGGGAGAAGCAGTTGCTGCATTTGTAGTTGGTCAGGGATGCAAAGAGGTCGCAGCAAGGACGACCCCAGCGGTGGAAGATCTCCACCGCTATCAAGGGATTCAGGGACCACTCGTGAGGTTGGAGTGTGCACCTGCTGAGTCTGTCTGCTAATACATTGGAACTCCCGGGAATGTGCGTTGCTAGAAGAAAACGGTTGGCAGCAATTGCCCATTGCCATATCCTCATGGCCTCTCGACAAAGGGGGTAAGACTTGGTTCCACCTTGCTTGTTGATGTACCAGACCACCGCCATGCTGTCTGATTGAATCGCAATCGTCCCAGATGGCAGCAGGGGATGGAATGTTTGCAACGCCAGAAGCACCACCCTCAGCTCTAGAACATTTATATGCAGATGGGCCTCCAGTTCGGACCAAGTGCCTTGTTGGACTGTCTGTCCCTGACATAGCCCCCCCACCCCATCAGGGAGGCATCCGTGGTCACTGTGGCCTTGGGTTGCTGGGGGGAGAAGGGGCGAGACCATTGTGACAGACTGTGTGTCATCCACCAATTTAAATCCTGTTTACACCTGTGGGTTACTTGAATCTTGACTGAAAGAGGATGCTGAAAAGGATACCATTGGGTGAGCAGTAGCCATTGTAGAAGCCTCATATGAAACCTGGCCAAGCGGACAATGGTGATGGAGGCTGCCATGGAACCCCAACAGCTGTAGAACAGAGTGAGCTGTAGATTTCTCCCTTGAAAGGATTGGAATCAGTTGTTGCTTTATCCTTAAAATTCTGTGCTCAGGAATGGCAGCTCTGCAGTTCATTGTGTCTAAGATAACCCCTATGAATTCTGTTTACTGAGATGGGGTGAGATTGGATTTTTGCCAGTTTATGGTTTTGCCTAGCCTTTGTGCAGCGAGGAGAGAGTATGCCAGGGCTTCTTTCAGTAGATGTCTGGTGGGGGGTGAAATGAGCCAGTCGTCTAGGTATGGAAACACCTGGAATCCTTGAAGTCACAAGTGAGCTGTGACGACTGCCATGCACTTTGTGAACACTCTGGGGGCTGAACAGAGTCCAAAGGGCAGTAGTCTGAACTGGTAGTGACTGGCTCCCACACAGAAGCACAGAAATCATTTTGATGGCCTGTCCACTTTTATGTGGTAGTACGCATCTTGAAGATCTATCGAGCACATCCAATCATCTCTTTCCAAAAGCGGGAGGATAGACTGTATTGTGACCATCCAGAATTTTTGTACTCTCACAAACTAGCTCAATACACTGAGATCCAAAATTGGTCTCCAGTCACCGGCTTTCATTGGCACCAAAAATAGTCTTGAGTAGAATCCGGATCCTATCTGGTCTGGAGGGACTATTTGGATGACTCTCTTTCTTAGCAGCTTTTCTATCTCTAGTGCTGCTTCTTCCCTTTGACTGGGTATAACATCGGGAAGGTTTTTTGAAGGGACAGGACAAATATCGAAGGGGATATGATAACCTCTGGTTATAATCCTTTGTACCAAAGAATCCATGGTGATGGTTATCCAGGCAGAAGGGTACAAGGAGAAACGACCTCCAGAGGAAAGGAGTTGGGCCGCTCTTGAGGAGCACTGGTAGGATTGGCCAGGGAAAGAGTCCCTGGAACCCTGGTTATGTTGACCCCCTCTGCCCCGAAAGGAGCGTCTTCCCTGTGAGTTTCCCCCTTTGCCTCTAGGGGAGAACTCAGCCTGTGTGTCACGGAAAGGACCCTGAGATTTCTTGAACCATATCTTCCCACTCTTTTGGTTTCGGGAGAAAGCACATTGAGGGGAAGAATAACGGACACCTACGGCAGAAAGGGTCTTACCGTCCTGTTCACATCTGGGCAGTGTGCTTTTAACTTTGGGTCCAAACAACAAGAGGCTTTAATGGGAGTGTTAAGAAAGGAAGCCTTAAAGGGTTCCGCAAAATTGCACAAGCGCATCCAAGCGTGTCGTCTCAAGACCGCAGCTGAACCCGCCGCTCTAGCTGCTCCTTCTAATGCATGAGATATCAGTTGCATAGAGGAGTTAGATATTGACTCAATGGTGGCCAGCTGAGAGGCCACTTTGTCACGGACCTCATCAGACACTGCACCAGCCAAGGTTTCAGAGAGCTCGGAAATCAGACTTTGAAGCCTGGTAAAGTGTGCCATATAATTCAGGGACCTGACAGCAAAGGTTGCTGATGCAAAGGTGCGCTTCCCTATCCTGTCCAGGGCCCGGGACTCTGTTAGGCGGATGGACAGTCTGGCTTTTCTTCTGATTCCAGATCCTTTTTTGTTGCGGCCGCCACCACCACAGCATCCACAGGAAGACCTGTTGACCAATGGGGATCCGTAGCAGGAGGGGACAAAATCTTATCTGGCCTCCAGGGAATAGCCTCAATGGTGTCAAGAGCCTTCCAAGCACACTGCATAATGAGCCGGACAAGTTCATCGGCAGGTGGAGTAACCCAGGAGGTAGGGGGCCGGGCGTGAAAAGCCTGCAGGAACACAGACTCCTCAGAGGATGGATTAGAGGGCTGCCAGTCACCTCTCTGTTTAAGGATTTTGAGGATATCACTAAAGGATACCTCAGCGGGTGACCGAGGGGATCCTTCCCACTCATCAAAGTCTGTGTCTTTAGTAAGGGACTCCTCTGTAGAGTCCATGTGCTTCCTCTTACACAAACTTTTCTGGTGGACTTCCTCAGAGGGAGAAGCTGGGGAAGACAACAGAAAAGGGGTTCCTGTGGGAATATGTCCTAAGGTCCTTGCACCCGGTGTCTGCTAGGTGTGACTTGTGAATCCAGTGTACCAGAGGAGGGAGGGGGATAGACAGCCCAGTATCGCCAGCAGAAGCGAACGCCTTCTCCATCAGTTGAAAGGCTGGTCCACCTGAAGAGGAGTGAGTGTCCAGGACAGGGGTCACCCCTCCCCTAAATGGCTCAGCCTGCCGACTCGGAGACCCCGGATGGCTGTGGAGCAGCAAATTACGTGCGTCACAACCATCATCCTAGGTTGTAGCAAAACTTTACTGCCACGAAGGCAACTGCGGTTCCTTAGTGAGATACATAAAGGGAACCGCAGAGGGGGAAGGGGAAGACTGAGCTATATCAATGGATTTTTCAAAGGCAATGAAGGAGGAGAAGAAGGGGTCTTTGGAGATGGGTGATCACCTCCCAAGGAAGGATAGGTCCTGGGGGTTGGGATACCTCTGGTCAAAAGCACTTGATCCACAAGACGCAACACATCGTGTTCGGAAAGGCTTCTAGTGGACCTCATGGAGACTGAGGAAGAAACAGGCCTGTCCACAGAAGAGACAAACTCGGTGCCCACCTCACCAGTCCGCACCGAGAACAACGGTGCCGAGAGAGACTGGACTACGGGTGTCTGTACCGAGGAAGTCATCAGTGCAGAGGTCACGGTCTGCACTGACACAAGGATCAGTGCTGAAGTGGTTGTCGGTACCAAAGCTGGAACTGACAAAATTGGAGCCAACAACTGAGGCGTCGGTTCCAAGTAAGATGTCAGAGCTGACATGGTCAAGGTCTGAGCCGACGGAGCAGTCGGTGCCGATACAGTAGTCGTAATAGTCTGAAACGAGGAGCCCCTTGGTGCCGATATAGTGAAGGCTGCAGGAGAAGACGGAGCAGAGATCACTAATGGAGCCGAAGGCCTCGGTGCCGAAAGTCTAGGCACCAAAAGCACTGGGGCTGACTGAGTGAGCTCCGGAGTGGAAACTTTAGCCTTTTTAGGTTTTGGTTGGCGGGAGTCCCCAGCCGGGGATGCAGGCAAAGACTTGGTCTTAGTATGAACATCCAAAATTTTCTTATGGGCTCTAGGAGGGGATGAGGCCTCCGACCCAGAAATAGCCTCTGAAAAGGGAGATTTAAGAAGTCCCTTCAGCAACAACTTGTTTTTCCTTCCTAACAAGGTTCTGTTAGAAAGATTTTCACAGAATACTACAGGGTGTGTCAACAGATAAATGGGACACCCCCAAACAATAAACACACAAAGAGTGTGCATCAGATGTAGGCAATTTGTGTCCACAATCAGAACTCCTTTTAAAACCTGGACTACCTTTCTTATATGCCATGATAGAAAAAAGGGATAGTAGAAAGGGTACCAAGGTATGAAAAAAGGAAGATTACCAATGATGGTAGGGGAGAAATACCTTGCGGTAAAAGGTATACAGAAAAGAGAAGAAAACTCAGGAAAATATGGTCGCTAGATGCGATACGGTAAGAGACAGCAAAATAGAAACTTTTCTGACAGAAAAGTTATAAAAATTACTATTCTGACAACAAATAACTATACTTAGCTCAAGAGAAGCAGCTTGACACGACTGAATGGCAATGCAGCAAATGAAATCTGAGGTAACAGGGAGAGGGGGATTATGGGTAAGAGTTTAGCTCGAGGGTTTGTAGCTGACGCGAGCTTGGAAAATGGCCGGCTCGGTTCCGAGGTCGGAACCGATAACCATGCATAAGGAATGAACGAGGAATAACAATATCAGATCTATGGGTAGGCGAGCCCTATTACCCACTCCCATACTATTTATAAAGTTCATAGAGCCACTCGAAAAATATGGTTTGGCAGTACTCTTTCTCAACTCACGGATTTAATCAACCATCCTCTCTACTTCACCACATTTATAACCCCTTTCAATGAATTTATCCTGTAAAATAGTCAAATCCTTAACAAAATCCTCATCCGTATTGTTTAAATGTGATATCCTCATCCCTTACTCCTTAAAGATATTCTTATAAACATGAGGGAGAATGCATACTATTATGCTGAAGGACAGTTTTCATTCTGCAGGGTTACTTATACAATCTAGTGCTGAAGTCCCCATAAGCATCCTTAAACACAGAGACATTCAGAAAAATAATCTTTTCTCTGGAAAAATCATAAGTAAACTTCAAGAATGCAGTGGTAGTATGTAGAAAAGAAACAAAATGTTCTAACTGTACTTCACTACCATGTTCTAACTGTACTTCACTACCCTTCCACAACAGAAAAATGTCATCGACAAATCTCCTGTAAAATATAACAGAACCAACAAACTCATTATTGTTTAATATGAATTGCTCTTCCCAAAAGGCCATAACCATATTGGTGTAGCTATTGGCACAACACGTGCCCATAGCTATGCCATTCTTTTCTCTCTCTAATTGATGGCAGGTGTGTACTCAAGAACACTGAATGCTGTAATTAAATCAAAAGGGGTTTCAACAAAGTATTAGTTTAAGAGTGTGCACACTTATGCAACCAGCTTATTGTACGTTTTTCATTTTTTATATTCTTCCCCTAACAGATTTGTTTTTCAATTAAATTGTACAGGTTACAGGTCGCAATAAAGGTGGGTGAAGTTTTAAAATGATTTATTGTGGTCTCATATTTTATATCACAAAAACCTGGCATTTTAACAGGGGTGTAGACACTTTTTATATTCACTGTATGTGTGTGCGTGTGTGCGTGTGTGTGTACACACACACACACACAAATTATAAACTGACATAAAAAAAGAAAAACTAAGAAATGTAAAAATTAAAAACTTCTTCAGCTGGCTAAGTTAAAAAAAAAAAAGAGCTGAACTTGTGTTGAGCACTTTCGTTCTTTATTACTTTATTTTATTTTTTTATTTATTTATCATTTGTTGACCGGGAAAGTCAGACTAGGTTCCAGAGAGCCTGTTTTCAGCGGAGGCCCGGGAAGAAATGCTCCAGAAAGATTCTTTATTACTAACAATAACTTCTTCAGAATGCGAACAAGATAAAATCTGACCAATGAAACATATGTAGAGAAGTCATAAAAATATTTGAACATTCAATCATACCCAAGAAAGCAACATTTCAACAAATATAGAGTTGCAAATGTTGCACACATATATATCTGTGTGTTTATGTATACGTTTATCTATATATATATATATATATATATATATATATACACACACACACACACACACACATATATACACACACAGACATATATATATATAAAATATATATATATATATATATATATATATATACACACACACACAGAGATGTGTGTGTGTGCGCGATATATATATATATATATATATATATATATATCTATATATATATATCTATATATACACACATACACACACACACACACACACACACATATACACACACAGTGGATAGAAAAACTGTACACACCCCTGCTAAAATGCCAGGTTTTTGTGATATAAAATAATGAGACCACAAAAAATAATTTCAAAACTTTCTAAACCACAAAATTGTTCCAATTCCGTAAAGTGCAAAGGATTTATTCTAAAACACTGCTGTTAATATAAAATACAGAATATAATCTCTAGTGCCTTGGCAAACTTGCCTTTAACGGAGTAAGATTTTTTAACCATTCAAACTCACACTTTTATACTGAGATAAAACACACCCACTCAATTACATAATTAATTAAATAAAGAAACAGTATTATATATAAGAATAATTTCAAAACTTTATCCACCTTTAATGTGACCTATAACCTGTACAATTCAATTGAAACGCAAATCTGTTAGGGAAAAAACATTAAAAAAAATAAACATACAATACGCTGGTTGCATAAGTGTGCACACCGTTAAACTAATACTATGTTGTGTGTGCACACCCTTACACTAATACTTTGCTGAAGCACCTTTTGATTTAATTACAGCATTCAATCTTCTTGGGTACGCACCTCCCATCAATTAAAGAGACTCTGATTAACCACAAGTAAAGTTCTGCTGTCCTAGCAGGATTTTCCTGACATTTACTCAGTTGCCTGCTACAGCAAAAGCCATGATTCGCAGAGAGCTTAGAAAGCATCAAAGGAATCTCACTGGTGAAAGGTATCAGTCAGGAGAAGGGTACAAAAAATTTCCACAGCACTTGGATATACCATGTAACACAGTGAAGACAGTCATCAAAAAGTGGAGAAAATATGGGACAACAGTGATGTTGCAAAGAATGTACAGTTGTGTACACTTACCATAAATGTAGATGTTCCAGTGTATTCACTGTTGCAGTCATTACATTTAGGTTATCTTCTTGCAGGTAGCCCTCAGTCGGCCTGATTAACAAAGTCTTAGGTTCTGCGTCGGTTGCTGTTCCTTCTACCATGACGTCAGGTCATTAGGGGTATAAAACATGCAGCAGACGCCATTACATCAGTTTTTCTTGCCCCAGATGTCAGGTGCCCCCATAATGGGAAGCAATTAAATATAAAAGTACAAAGATATACCTCCAACAAAAAAGTAAATACACCAAAAAGCCTTAATACACTCGAACATCTACATTTATGGTAAGTGTACACAACTGTACTATGTTCTTCGTGTTTCACCGTTGCAGTAATTACATTTGGGTAGATTCCCAAAGCTATGGTTGGGAGGAGGAATTAAAATAGCATTAGGGCCAGCAATAAGGCCCTGCAAGACTACAGTGGCAAAGCCAGCTCTGGATTTAGAGAAAATTAACAAATGATAATGCTTGGTGAAAGTACGTACAGAACTCCAGGTAGCAGCTTCTAGGATGTCCCTGGTAGGGATGCCGCTGAGAAAGGCTGCAGAGATAGATGCAGCCCTGGTGGAGTGAGGTCTGATCCCCTAGGGAATAGGTTTTCCATTGTGTTTATAGCAGAAATGAATGCAATGGCTTATCCATTTAGAAATGGTTTGCTTTGAAATAGCATTTCCCTCTGACCCTGCAGCAAATGCCACCAGCAGTTGTTCAAATTTACTTTGAGGTTTAGTCCTATCCAAGTAGAATCCAAGTTGTCTGTGCACATCTAGGGAGTGCAGTATCCGTTCCCCTTTATTCTGTGGATTGGGAAAGAAGGTTGGCAAATCAATGGACTGATTAAGAGCCACACTGGATACCGCCTTGGGCATGAAGGATGGATTGGTTCTAAGGGACATCCTGTCCGCATGAAAGATGATGAAAGGCTCCACTGCCATAAGGGCCTGTAATTCAGATACCTTTCTAACTACCTTTCTAGCTGAAGTGATTGCTAAAAGGAAAGCTGTTTTCCAAGAAATAAATTTTAAGTCTGCAGTAGCAGCTGGCTCGAAAGGAGGTAGAGTGAGTTTCTCCAAGACAAAATTAAGGCCCCAGGCTGGGGTTGGAGCTCTCCTGGGTGGTCTCAAATTTTTGGCCCCTCTGAGGAACTGCTTGAGCAGTGGATGAGAGAAGAGGGGAGTTCTGTGTTATAATGGGCTGAAATGGTTGATGCATGGATTTTAATGGAGGAAAAAAGACAGGCCCTTGTGAAGCATCTCAGTTAAGTATTGTAAAATCTGAGGTAAATTGGGTGCTTCTGTGCTCATCCCTTGAGACTGGTTCCAGGCGCAGAATATTTTGCATTTTTCAGCATAAGATTGTCTAGTACTAGGCCTCCTTGCCTCTAAAATGATATCCATCACAGGTTTGATGATGGATGGTAAAGGAGAGATTAAGTAATTAGCCAGGCTGCAAGGTTCAGTGTTAGAAGCTGAGGGTGCAGAATCTGGTTCTCCTGCGGAGACAGCAGGGAAGGAGTCTGAGGCAGGTGCCATGGAGATAACCATGACACACTGCGCAGGAGGGGGTACCAGTGTTGGGGCGGTGAGTCTGGAGCAATCAAAATCATCCTTGGTTTGTCCTGTTTGATTTTCAGTAGTACTTTGGAGAGCAGAAGCAGAGGGGGAAAGGCATAGACTGATAGGTTTTTCCAGTTGAAGGACATAGCATTCACTTTCCATGCTTGCTTATGGGGAGTCCTTGTGCAAAATTTGTCCAACTGGTAGTTCTGGGGAGAGCCAAACAGGTCTATATCTGCGCTCCCCCATTTGCTTGTCAATGAAAATCCTTGGTTCCAGTTTCCACTCGTGTGGGTCCATGAGGTTTCTGCTTAGTCCGTCTGCCAGTGTATTTAGTTTTCCTGGCAGGAATTGAGCTTGTAGGTGCACATGACAGCTCAAGGCTGTGTTCTATAATACCACTGCTAGTCTGCAGAGGGGGTAAGTATGTGTATCCCCCTTCTTGTTTATGTACCACACAACAGTGGTGTTGTCCGTCTTTACCATTAGTTGCCCTGGAAGAATGTGGTCCTTGAAGGCTGTCAGAGCATTCTGTACAGCTAACATTTATTTTTGATTGATATACAGGTGCAGTTGACTTGGGTTCCATTTGCCCTGAATGCACTTCCCTGCCAGATGAGCCCCCATGCATAGTCTGATGCATCTGTTTTAAGGGTTTGGGTGGCAGGGGGTGGTGTGAAAGGTAGTCCCTTGTTTTGGTGGCAGGCCTCCGCCCACCAAAGGAACTCTAGGCGTAGGCAAGCTATGATAGGGATTATTGTTTCTAGGTCTTGAGAATGTTGACACCATAGGCTGTTTAGATACCACTGTAGTTTCCTCATATGCAGTCTTGCATATGGAATTAGAAAAATGCAGGAGGCCATGAACTCCAAGGCTTGCAGTATTTGTCTTGCAGATAGCAGGGTTTTTGTGGCCTCTTGTTTGAAGTAGGTTGTCAAATGAATTTGTTTATCTGGCGTGAGGTAAGCCAGCTGATAAGTTGTATTCAAGCTTGCTCCCAGGAATATAATTTGTTGACAGCTTACCAGGTGTGGTTTCTTTTCGTTTATGGTGTACCCCAGACAAGTTAGAACCCTTTGTACAAAGGCCAGATGATTCAAAAGTATGTCCTGGCTTTCTGCCTGAATTAGACAATCGTCCAGGTATGGGTACATTTGAATATTTCTTTGCCTGCAAAATGCAATAACTGGAGCTAGGCACTTTGTGAATACCCTGGGTGCAGTAGAAAAGCCAAAGAGCAGTGCAGAGAACTGATAGTGTGTGTAGCCTGCTTTGAAGTGTAGGTATCTTCTGCAAGATTCCCTGGTTGAGATGTGCAGATATGCTTCTTTTAAATCTAGTGTTGCCAACCAGGCATCTTTGCCTAGCACAGGAAGTTAATTGGTAAAGAGTCAGCATCTTGAATTTTGGAATCTCCAAAAAGGTGTTTAGAGTAGATAGGTCCAGGATAGGATGCCATGAATTGACGTTTCTGGGTACCAGGAAAATTCTAAGTAGAAACCTTGTCCCTTTTCCGCTTCTGGTACCAGTTGAATAGCCCCCATGCTTAACAGAGAAAGTACTTATTTTTAGGCATCTGCCCACTGATTTGGGGGTAGGTCCGGCCACCCGCTTGGTGTTGGCAATGTGTGGAAGTGAAATCTGTATCCCTGGGACACTATATTTAAAACCCATTTGTCCTGGTTAATGAGTTCCCAATACTTTGCATGAAGAGCAATCTTTCCACACAAAGGGGTCAGTTGATAAGTGCTTGGAAATTTTAAAAGGAAGTCATTGAGACAGTTTACCATAGAGGGGAGTTATTCCCAGATTTGGAAGTGGAGGCCCCCCACTGCTTAGTTCTGTGTCCCCCCGGGACTAAAACCTGGGGTTTTTGCTGTATCTGGGTTTGGCTTGAGAAGACCTGGAAGGGGCTGGAAAGGACCAATTCTTAGAGGGCCAGTGCCTACTAAATCTAGGAGACTGAACTTGACAGTTTGCATAGATTTAGCTTTATCTTCCATCTTTTTAAGAACTTCCTCAGCCTTGTTGCCAAACAGGCGGTCCTGATTTAAAGGAACATCCAACAATTTCGCTTTAACATGATCAGGAAAAGATTGCTCCTTAAGCCAAGCATGCCTTCTGGGCACAGACCCAGTAACAGCAGCCCTGAAGGAAGCATCTAATGAATCAAAACCACACTGCAAAGTATGTTCTCCAACGTGTTCAGCAAAATGCATTAAATCCTGTAATTCTTTATTTTCACAGAGTCAGTAATCAACATAATTTTCTGTTTAACAGTCCAATAACATGTTGCTGATACTTTAACATATGAAACTGGCAGTTTAAAGCCCTAATGGCCAGAGTTGCAGAACTGTAAACCTTCTTACCCCATCTATCCAGCGCCCTGGAGTCTCTATTACAAGGGGTAAGATTTTTAGCAGTAGAAGCCTTAATGCCCTTGGGCCCCTGAGAAATAGTCTCTGGATCTGCAATAGGATTTTTAAAAAGGAACTTGTGGGACTCAGGGACCCTGTAGTATCTGTCAGGTTTTCTGGGAGCAGGAGGCAGGGAATCAGGGGCCAAACTAGATTCCGTAAAAGCTTCATCAACAATGTCTAGTACAAGAGGAATAGCTAAAGGCCTATGCTGAGGTAGGAGAAGGAAATCCCTAAGCCTCTTTTTTGAATCAGAAAAATCCTGGCTTTCCCAGTGGAAATGCTCCCTAAGAGTATGTAAGGTTTCCACAAAAGAAAAATCCTCAGGAGGGAAAGCAGAGGGAATGGAGTCCTCTGAATCAGAATCTTCATAAGTAGATAAGGGCAAATCCAGATCATCAGAAAAATCAGAAACAGAATCCTGATCAGAAGATTCATAATCAACTTCAGTCCTAGGCCTCATAGAGGGGGGGGGGGTTGGCTACCCCTGATTAGAGTTATTAGATCTTTAGCCATTCTTATCATTTGTTTTTTAGACATAGAGGCCTGAGCATGTGGCCTGGGCGTCAGTTTTTTAGGCATGTATCTAGATTTAGGCCTAAGTAAAGAAGGAGGTGTCGGTTTAATATGCAAGTCCATAAGCCTGAATACACCCACAGAAGCCGGTGCCTGCACAGACGCTCCGGACCCATCCAAGGTAGAGACATCCACGGGTTCCACAGTTGAAGCATCTCATGGCATACTAAACTCCAAATGGGTCTCGGTAGAAGCCTGCGAATCAGAACAGGTATCAGGGGCTGCGAAAGCGCCTCACTGAGTACCGGCAAACTGGCGACTGGCTTAGGAGAAGCGTTGTCGGCAGTTTTGAACATCGGTGGCCTGTCTCTGTCTTTATCTAAGTTTTTTCGGAATTTCGGTAGTCAGATGGCTAACTGAAGACATTTCTGGATAATTAAACTGAGAAATTAAATATTTAGAGGTGAAAATATACCAACGACGGATAGTGCACTGATTATATAAAGCACAAAACCGACAGCAAGGTACATCGTGGTCAGGGCCTAGGCAAGGAATACAGTACGAATGAAAATCTTTATGAGGTATTTGCTTTCTACAAGCAATGCAATTATTAACTTTTACTGACATCGGTAAGGAGCAAGAAAAAGTTTCCCCAACGGGGTACTTAGCTTTAGTTAAAGACTTTGGTTCTGAAACTCAAAAACGAAAATTTCAGGAGTCGGCCAACCAGCACTTGCGAACTGCTTCTGCTTTGGGCACCACATGGCAAGAAAGACTGATGTAATGGCATCAGCTGCATGTTTTATACCCCTGACGACCTGATGTCATGGAAGAAGGGACAGCAACTGACGCAAAACCCAAGACTTTGTTAATCAGGCCGACTGAGGGCTACCTGCAAGCAGATAACCCAAATGTAATGACTGCAACAGTGAAATACGAAGAACATCTGGACTTCTCTCCAAAATTGATGAAAAGACGAGACAAAAACTGGTCAGGGAGGCTGCCAAGAGACCTACAGCAACACTGAAGGAGCTGCAGGAATTTCTGGCAAGTACTGAGCTATGGGGTAAGGGTTGCAAGACAGAAGCCCTTTCTTACACAGAAAAACATCCAGGCCTGGCAACAATTTGCAAAACAATACATCAAGTCTCCCAAAAGCATGTGGGAAAATGTGTTATGGTCTGATGAGAACAAGGTTGAACTTTTTGGCCACAACTCCAAAAGGTACGTTTGGCGCAAAAACAACATTTTGCATCACCAAAAAAACACCATCCCCATGGTGAAGCATGGTGGTGGCAGTATAATGCTTTGGGGTTGCTTTTTTCA